>NW_004443972.1:660554-661833 GCF_000243295.1 Trichechus manatus latirostris | reverse complement strand
CTTAATGACAAGTATGGTCTGTGGTATGAAATAAAACATTCTCAAGTGTCAAAAATTGCCAACTTATGCTATAAATTGTAATTAATGGAGAGAGATTTGTGATATGTTGTAACTACAGACCTCTAGGAGAATATGGGCAAAAGGGTCTTTGAGTAACCTGATGTGAATTACTCCAATGGGAAATCATAATAAGTAATGGAATGTAAATGATGTACATCAGGAAGCTGAGGCAACAAGAACAGGGATGTTGTGCAAAAGCTAATCATTATAAGAAAAATGTCCTTAAGTACAATTTTCTTTTGTCTAACCTATGGCTGATAAAACCCCCCAAAAACAAACCCGCTGCTGTTGAGTCATTCTGACTCATAGTGACCCTATTTAGCAGAGTAGAACCGCTGCATAAAGTTTCAAAGTCTGTACTCATTAATGAAGCTGACTATCACATCGTTCTACCTTGGAGCAGCTGGCGGGTTGGAACTGCCAACCTTCTGGTTAGTAGCTAAGTGTTTAGCCATTATGCCAATAGGGCTCCTCATAGCTGATAGACCTTTTGTTTGTTTTTCTTCTTTTGTATGTATATCTATTATTTTCATTGTACTGGTAGCTTATGAGGGGCCCTAATGGCACGGTGGTTAAGAGCTCAGGCTGTTAACCTAGAGGTCGGCAGTTCAAATCCACCAGCCTCTCTGTGGAAGCCCTATAGGGCAGTTCTACTCTGTCCTATTGGGTCGCTGTGAGTTGGAATCAACTCAGTGGTAGTGGGTTTAGTTGGGGTAGCTTAAAAAAAAAAAAAAAAACTGCTGCCATTGAGTCGATTCTGACTCTTAGCGACCCTATAGGACAGGGTAGAACTGTTCCATAGAGTTTCCAAGGAGCGCCTGATGGATTTGAACTGCTGACTTTTTGGTTAGCAGAGGTTGCTCTTAACCACTATACCACCAGGGTTTCCAAATGAAAGATAAACTATTCTTGCTGGGTGGAAAGAGTTAAGCTGTTTTGGCAAATGATAGAATTCATGGATTGGCTCAAATATTTTATCACTAGAAAGTGAAAGTTGATTTTAAAAGGTCTGTGGCATACCAAATAATTACAGAAGAAACATTGTCTCCTCCTCTAATTAGCATTAAATGAATAATAATTATTCAAGAATATATTTTACAGCATTTATATTGGTGGTGAATCATTTGAACATAATCCTTGATATTATGTGTTATAAAATGATGAGAAATCCAAAATGATAATTGATGATTTTTATTTTATTTTTTATATTTTATTTATT
>NW_004443972.1:653910-660106 GCF_000243295.1 Trichechus manatus latirostris | reverse complement strand
GTTCAGATAAATTAACAATTAAAATTAATTTTATTCATTTTAGTCTAACAGAAGAAGAAACCAGATATTTTTTTTCCTGAATGATTGAAGACATTAACTTTGGTGGTCATATGGTCAGATACTTTATCTTTAATCTCACTATTGGCGTGATGGTTAAAATTGTATGTCAACTTGACCAGGCCATGATTCTCAGTGTTTTGGCAGTTGTATAATGTTGTGATCACTTCCCTGTTGAAATCTGATACGTGATCATCCCCATGATGGAATCTGCTGAGTGGTACCGGTGGGCGTGGGGCCTGTGGTGGCTAACTGCTCCGTCAGCCTTCATCTCTCCACCCTCCACCAGCTACTTCCTTCCTACTCGCCTTGCCAAGGTTTTTGGCTTGTTCTGGATCCAGCAGCTGCCTCTTGTTGTCTCACCTCTGGTTCTTGGGACTTGAGCTAGCAGCTTACCTGTCGATCTTGGGATTTGTTGATCTTTACAGCATGCAAGCAAGAGTCCTGCTTCCCTACCTGCTGATCTTGGGTTCACCAGCCCCTGCAGCTATCTGAATCAGGAGAAACCTTGCAGTCTTGCCTGACGATTTTGGAATTTGTTGACCTTCACAGTCTGTGAGTGGCAGCACTGCTCTGTGACCTGCTGATCTTGGGTTCATTAGCTTCTGTGGCTGCGTGAATTGTGAGAGACCTCTACCCTGATCCACGGATGTTCTAGCCTCTACAATTGTGTGAGCTGTTTCCTTGATATAAATCTCTCTCTATATATATTTATACGCTTTACTGGTTTTGCTTCTCTAGAGAACCCAGCTTAAGACACCAGGGTGTAGTTTTCTACAGCAATTGGTGTTGTTTAAGCAATTAGGACAATGGTTTAATCAACACAACTGTAGCAATGTGTGTTTGTCAAAACATCCCCAAATAAAACACTGTTAAGCAAATGTTTTGCTCCCTAGGTGGCACAAACGTTAAGCACTTGACTACTAGCATAAAGGTTGGTGGTTTTGACCCAGCTGGAGGTGCTGTGGAAGACAGGCCTGGTGATCTGTTTCTGAAAGGTCACAGTTTTGAAAACCCTATGGAGCAGTTCTACTGTGCACACATGGGGCTGCCATGAGTCAAAGACAACTCAACAGCAACTAACAACAACAATGCATTCCAGTTTAAGGATTTTGGAGAAATTGTGACTGACTGTACAGATTATGAGACTGAATATTTCTAAATTAGGAAAAAAATATTTTCTGGAAAGTTTAGGGAGGTAGCCTTAAAAATATTCCCAAACAATGCAGAGTATATCCCAACATATAGATTATAATTTGAACACTTTTACAAAATTCATGTCAGGAGACAAGATAAAAAGGAGGTGGTATTTACCTGCAACCTTAGCACCACACCAACATATGTGTATTTTTCAATGAACATATGCATCAGTTTATTGGACGGAGCGACACTCAGACACAATCAGTCATGTGCATTCTTTCTAGGCTTTTCCAATGACTTATCAATTCCACAAATTTTGTTGTTTCTGAAGTTTCCATTCATAACAAAGAAATTATTCTATTCCATTTACTTTACAGGATTTTTTTGGTGTATGAATATATGAAAAAGGAACTATATGAAAAGACATTATGCAAAATTTTCAGAATCTGGATTTTAGAGTCAAATTGTTATTGTCGTTGGTAGTGGCCTTGAGTCAATTCTGACTTAACGACTCAAGGCAACCCCAAGTGTGCAGAGTAGAACTGCTCCATAGGGTTTTCAAGGCTGTGACCTTTCAGAAGTAGATCACCAGGCCTTTCCTCAGAGATGACTCTGGGTGGATTTGAACCCCTCCAACCTTTCAGTTAGCAGTAGAGCGCTGAACTGTTTACATCAGCCAGCAAATCCAAAGTCACATTGCTGGAGTTCAAATCTTTTGTTCCAACAAGTATTAGCTTTGTGACTTTGGCCAAGTTTCTCAAACTCTCAATTCTTTAGTTTCTCACCTGAACATTGAACATGAGTATAATAGTACTTATCTCATATGTCGTAGCAACATTAAAGGATCAATCTAAAGGAATGCTTGACTCAAATCAAATGCAAAAAAATTCACCGTTTTAAAAATTAATTTAAAAAATTTATTTAGAGTAAAATAAACTCTTTTTCATGTACAGTTCAATAAATTTTTATAATTGCATACAGTCATGTAATCACAACCAAAATCAAGACACAAAACAATTCTATCACCCCCAAAAAACCCTCATGCTAGCCCTTTGTAGTCAAAATCTCCCCAGACAAGTAACAAGCTGAAAGGTGTTTCTCAAAAGAGTAGTTATCTGCAGAGGATGGCAGGGCTTTGCTACAAATTCCTAAGGGTCTACCCTGTGATTCACCAATAGGGGCCTGCCAAAGACTCCAAACAGCATCTCTATCTGCCACTGACATTTCAAGCACCATTGGATCAGCCAGATCATATGGCCCTAGTGGTAGAGCAGCTTGCATGGCAGCCTGAACCTGTTTTAGAGCCTTCTCTTGTTCTGGGCCCCACTCGAAACTAGTGGCTTTTCAAGTCATTTGATAATTAGGCCACAGTAGCACACCCAAAAGAGGGATATGTTGCCTCCAAAATCCAGAGGCCCACCAGTTATTGTGTCTCCTTTTTAGCTCTAAGAGGAGCCAAATGTAACAACTCATCTTTCACTTTAGAAGGAATATCTCTACATACCCCACACCACTGGACCCCTAGAAATTTCACTGAGGTGGAAAGTGCCTGAATTTTTGTGGGATTAATATCCCACCCTCTAGCACATAAATATTTTACCAATAAGTCCAGAGTCATTGAATCTTCTTCCTTACTAGGGCCAATCAGCATAACGTCATCAATGCAATGGACCAATGTGAAATCTTGTGGAAGGGAAAGGCGATCAAGGATCCTGAGGACTAAATTATGACATAGAGCTGGAGAGTTGATATACCCCTAAAATAAGACAGTGAAGGTATATTGCTGGCCTTGCCAGCTGAAGGCAAACTGCTTCTGGTGTTCCTTTGAAATCGGAATCGAGAAAAAGGCATAGACCAGGTCAATAGCTGCGTTACAGGTACCAGGAGATGTATTAATTTGCTCAAGCAATAAAATCATGTTGGGAACAGCAGCTGCAATTGGAGTCACCACCTGGTTAAGTTTACAATAATCCGCTGTCATTCATTCTCCAAGATCCATCTGTTTTTTTTACAGGCAAAATAGGCAAGTTGAATGGGGATGTGATGGGAATCACCATCCCTGCATCCTTCAAATCTTTGCTGGTGGCATTAATCTCTGCAAACCCTTCAGGTATTGCTTTTGGTTTACTGTTTTCCTAGGTAGAGGCAGTCCTAATGGCTTCAATTTGGCCTTTCCTACCATAATAGCTCTTAGTCTCCTTGTCAGGGACCCAGTGTGGTGGTTCTTCCAGTTGCTGAGTATATCTATTCCAATTACGTATTCTGGAACTGGGGAAATCACTAAGGATCGGTTTGGAGACCCACTGGACATGCTGTGAGATGAAACTGAGCTGAGACTCCATTAATAATCTGACCTCCACTTGCCCCAACTCTGACTGGTAGACCACAGTGACTTTTTGGATCTCCTGGAATTAACATCAGTTCAGAGCCAGTATCCAGTAATCCTGTAAAGTGTGATTATTTTCTTTTCCCCAATGAACAGTTACTCTTGTAAAAGACTGTAAATCTTTTTGGTGAAGGCTGGGAGAAAGATTAACAGTATAAATTTTGGCAGTGTAGTAGAGTCCTACCTAAAGGGGTCCAGGATTCCCCTTCATTCAAGGGGTTGTGGGTATGTAAACTGGCTCAATTGTGGAAATTGATTGAGGGGCTGTGGCTCTCTATTCTAGTGATTCAAGTTAGACTGCTGTTCACTTGACCTAGAATTTTTCCACTTGTACAGATAAAGTAAATATTTAATTTCCCATCCGTTTCATTCCTAGGGACACTGTCGCTAATTAGCCAATGGCAAAAATCCATACAGGTCAGATTATTCTGATTAGTGCTTTGACTCTGCTGTCCATTACGGTAACTGCATCCACCTTTTGTTTGTTGATTGAGTGCCACCATTTGACCCATTCTGTCTTAGTTATTTAGTGCTGCTATAACAGAAATACCACAAGTGGATAGATTTAACAAAAAAAAGATTATCCTCTCACAGTTTAGGAGGCTAGAAGTCCGAATTCAGAGTGCCAGCTCCAGGGGAAAGCTTTCTCTGTTGGCTCTGGGGGAAGATCTTTGTCTTCAATCTTCCCCAGGTCCAGGAATTTCTCAGCGCAGGTATCCTGGTTTCAAAGGAAGCAGTCCACTCCTGGCACTTCTTTTTTGGTGGTATGAGGTCATTATCTCTCTGTTCACTTCTCTCTTTTATATCTCAAAAGAGATAGACTCAAGATACAACCTAATCCTGTAGACTGAGTCCCACCTCATTAACATAACTTCCTCTAATCCTGCCTCATTAACATCATAGTGGTTAGGATTTTAATACATAGGAAAATTATCTCAGATCACATAATGGAGGACAACCACATAATACTAGGAATCATGGCCTAGCCAAGTTGACACACATTTTTGGAGAACACAATACAATCAATAACACCTACCATCATGGGGTCCAAACAGCCCCATTTTATTTAAGTGTCTTAATTCAGTTAGGGCAGTTTCCACTGTCAAATCTGACTTACATAAAATAGCAATCACTACAGCCTTCAAGGTCGCAGGGGCTCCCTTTGCAAATTTGTTCCTCACTGTGGTGGTAAAAAAAATGTGCCATCTGAACACTCTATTTGTGGGTCTGTGGGTCCAATCTGATAAAAATCCACTCTAACATGCCAATTTCCCTAAGCCTTTGGATATCTTCTTCTGTAGCATACCAAGGAAGGTCTGGCACTTCAGCTTGATTGAGTGTAGGCCACTGTGTAATCCATGCTTCAGTAAACCAACCAAATAACCTTAGATCCTTTCCTAACCTCTCGAGCTGAAACACTGAATGAAGAATCTGTGCTAAGTGGGCCCATATCAACAAACTCAGGCTGATCCAACTTTATGTTCCTTGCACCATTATCTCACACCCTTAATAGCCATTCCCACACATATATCCCAGATTTCTGTTGGTACATATTAGAAAAGTCAGGCAGTTCTTTTTCAGTATAGCTTACCTCCTCCTGGGTCACACTTTGTACTTCACTTTTTGGGGCTCACTGTGACTTAAGTCTAGTTATAGGTTTAGAAGCACAAATGAGTGGTGGGGGTGGGTCCTGGAAACATTCAGCAATGTTTTGCAGGACATCTACTTCAGGTGATGCCCAGACAATGCCCCAGGCACCACCCCTAGTCATATCTCAAAGTCTCCTCAGGCATAGCTGGGTTAATCTCATCAGATGGGAGTGAAAGGGACAATGGTTTTACTGGGAAAGGTGGCTTAGCATCTTCAGATGGGAGTAAGAGGGCTGGTATTTTGTTGGGAGTGATTCAATGGAATTTAGGGGCACAATGTCCGTTGCTTCCTGATTATCTGCTTGTATGTCCCTATCCCAAATCTCAGTATCCTATCTCTTCCCAATCAATGCCCTCACTTTATCAGACACCATTAGAGACTGGGAATTCAATTGGCATTTTAATTCACCCACTGTTACAATAAGACTCTGGGTTTGGTTTTGGCAATATATGCTCTGTCACTACAAGAATTAAAGCTTTCTTTCAGGGCACAATTGGCAACTTTGAGGTCATTTATGTGGTGCTTTAGCTGTGACTCTGAAGCCCTGAGCTCATCTCTTTCTTTTACCACTTTGCCTAGCAAAAGTTGGACCAACAAGCTTCCCTATACTTCTCATTCTGACAAAATTGTAGAAAAGTATCAAGCATGCAATCACCCAAAGCCTCGCTTCTTATCAATACTTGATCTATTGGTGGTAATATTTTGCATACTAATGTTGTCACTTCATTCCATGAATTAGCAGTACCCTCTTTACTACTGGAGGCAGAGTCATCAGTGCCTTTAAGACTAGTCAGACTTGAGAACCAATTTAGAAAACTCCTCCTTACAATTCTGTTTCTCAAGAACCACTCCCAGTATCAAATGGCTTAAGTTGAGCTCTCTAGAGAAGCAAAACTAGTGAGCCATAAATACATATATGTATATATTTATATATATATGTATATGTATATATGTATCTACACC
>NW_004443972.1:651570-653794 GCF_000243295.1 Trichechus manatus latirostris | reverse complement strand
AGAGAGAGAAAGACAGTTTTATCTCAAGGAAATGGCTTACACAGTTATAGAAGATGGCAAGTCCCAAGTGGGTGGGTCAGGCATCAGGCTGGAGGCTTCTTCTGACACATGTAGTTGCAGGGGCTGATGAACCCTAGATCAGCAAGTCAGATGGCTTGCTACTGGCTCACAGGCTGCAGAGGATGACAAATCCCGTGATCAGTAGGCAATACAGCAGGCTGCTGGCTTGAGTTCCAGGAACTGGAAGTCAGATGATGATGAGCCAGATGCAGGATCCAGAGCAAGCAAGATGCGGGCCACACCTCCAAGGAAACTCCGCTTACAGCTGATTGGCTTATCACATCAGATCACATCATGAAGGGTGACTACATCATTACATAACAGCCATACTACGTCACTACCTAACTGCCAGAATGAACCATTATATAACTGCCAAACTACATCATTACAAAATTGCCAAATCACTGAGAGTCATGGTCCAGCCAAGTAGACACACAACCTTAACAATCACAATGTGGCTTTGTTCTGTATTCTATTAACCTGGTGTATTATATGACTTAATTTTCAGATGTTAAATAAACCCTGCATTCCTGGTATAAATCCCACTTGGCCGGGTGTACAATACTTTTTATATATTGATGGATTTGGTTTGTTAGTATTTTATTGAGAATGCCTGCCACTATATTCATAAGAGATACTGGTTTTTACTTTTATTTTCTTGTGATGTCTTTGTCTAGTTTTGGTATCAGGGTATTAATGTTCTCATAGAATAAGTTTATCAGTTCCTTCTTACATTTTTTGGAAGATTTTGGAAAATTTTGTCTTAATTATTTTTTTTAAATGTTTGGTAGAATTCATCAATGATGCCATCCGAGCCTGGGGTGCTTCTTTTTTTGGGGGGGAGGAAGTGTTTTACTGATAAAATCTTTTCATTTGATGCTGGTCTGTTTAGATTTTCTGTTTCTTCTTGAGTCAGTTTTAGTAGTTTATATCTAAGATTTTGGCCATTTAATCTAAGTTATAAAATTTGTTGGCATACAATTGTTATAGTATTCACTTATAGTTCTTGTTTATTTCTTTGACATTGGTAGTGGTGTGTCTTCGTTCATATCTGATTTTAGTAATTTGAGTCTTCTATCTTTTTTCTTGGTCAGTTAAGCTAAAGGTTTGGCTTTTTTTTTTAAACTTTTTATGGAAATAACTTTGGGTTTCTCTGATTTTCTTAATTATTTTCTGGTTCATATTTTATGAATTCCTGCTCTAATCTAATATTTCCTTTTTTCTTCTTGCTTTAAGTTTTCTAATGTCTTCTTTTTCCTGTGTTTTAAAATGGAAGTTTAAGTTTTTGATTTCAGATCTTATTTCTTTTTTAATATAGGCATTTACAGCTATAAATTTTCTCTATGCAGTGCTTTAGCTACATTCTGTAAGTTTTGTTATCTTGCATATTCATTTTCACTCATCTTAAAGTATTTTCAATTTTACCTTGAAATTTTTTATTTGACCCTTTGGATATTTAGGTGTGTGTTATTAATTTCCGTATAATGTGAATTTCCCAAATTTTTTCTTTTATTTTTTTCAAATTTTATTTAACTATGGCCAGAACACGTTTTGTATGATTTCCAATCTTCCAAATTTATTGAAACATTTTTATGGCATAGTATATGGCCTATTCTGGAGAATGTTTCATATGCACTTCAGAAGAATATGTATTCTACTGTTCTTGGATATAATGCGCTACAAGTGCCATTAGCTCTAGTTTGTTTATCATGTTGTTCAATTCTTCTATTTCCTTGTTGATATTCTGTCTAGTTATTCTCTCCATTATTAAAAGTGGAGTATTGAATTCTCCAACTATTGTTTTTGACTTTTTTATTTATCCCTGAAATTTCTTATTTTTTACTTAAATCATTTTGGAACTCTGTTGTTAAATATATATGTTTATAATTTTTATATACTTCCAATTGATTTTTTTCACCATTTTAAAATATCTCTTCTACCTCTGGTCTCTTTTTTGGTTTGAAAATCTGTTTTATATGACATGAGTGTAACACTGTTACTTACTGTTTTCATGATATAATGATATGCCTTATTTTTTTCCTCACTTTTACTTTCAACCTATTTGAATCATTGAATCAAATTTATCTTTTGATTTGATTGTTTAGCACATTCACATGTATTATCAATATAATTGGATTTATATCTGCCGTTTTACTTTTTTTTT
>NW_004443972.1:648184-649458 GCF_000243295.1 Trichechus manatus latirostris | reverse complement strand
TTTGGGTAGAATTGTCATTTTCACAATGTTGAGTCTGCCTATCCATGAACATGGTATGTTTTTCCATTTATATAGATCCCTTTGGGTTTCTTGCAGTAGTGTTTTGTAGTTTTCTTTGTATAGGTCTTTTACATCCCTGCTTAGATTTATTCCTAAGTATTTTATATTTTTAGGGGCTATTATAAATGGTACTGTTTTCCTGATTTCCTTTTCATCATTCTCTTTATTGGTGTATAGGAATCCAACTGATTTTTCTATGTTTACCAAGTATCCTGCTACTCTGCTGAATCTTTCTATTAGTTCCAGTAGATTTCTAGTGGAGTCTTTAGGGTTTTCTATGTATAGCATCATATCATCCTCTAACAAGGACAGTGTAACTTCTTCATTACCAATTTGGATGCTGTTTATTTCTTTTTCTTGCCTTATTGCTCTAACTAGAACTTCTAGCACTATGTTAAATAGGAGTGGTGATAAAGGACATCCTTGCCTTGTTTTTGTTTTCAAGGGGAATGTTTTCAGCCTTTCTCCATTAAGAAGGATGTTGGCCGTTTGTTTTGCATAGATGCTCTTTATTATGTTGAGAAATTTCCCTTGTATATCTATTTTTTTGAGAATTTTTATCAGGAATGGGTGTTGGCCTTTGTTGAATGCCGTTTCTGTGTCAATTGAGATGACCATGTGATTCTTTTCTTTCCTTTTATTTATGTGGTGGATTACGTTGATTGATTTTCTAATGTTGAACTATCCTTGCATATCTGGTATGAATCCTACTTGGTCATGGTGTATTATTTTTTTGATATGATGCTGAATTTTACTGGCTAGAATTTTGTTGAGAATTTTTGCATCTATATTCATGAGAGTTATTGGTCTATAATTTTCTTTTTTTGTGATTTTTTGCCAGGTTTTGGTATCAGCATTATGCTGACTTCATAGAATGAATTCGGAAATGTTGCTTCCTTTTCTATGCTCTGAAATAGCTTGAGTAGTACTGGTGCAAGCTCTTCTGTGAATGTTTTGTAGAATTCTACAGTGAAGCCTTTTCAGTCTCTTCTCTTGTTATGGGTCTGTTCAGATTTTCAACATCTCTTTGTTGTAGTTTGGGTAGGTAGTGTGTTTCTAGAAATTGATCCATTTCCTCTAGGTTTTCAAATTTGTTAGAGTATAGTTTTTCATAATATTCTGTTGTGATCCTTTTTATTTTAGTTGGGTCTGTTGTAATGTCACCCATTTAATTTCTTATTTGGGTTATTTGCCTCTGCTTCTGTTTTTCTTTT
>NW_004443972.1:630746-647311 GCF_000243295.1 Trichechus manatus latirostris | reverse complement strand
TTGTTCTTCTTACTCTCTTGTGCTGAGGTACTTTTGTTTGCCGATTCTTTTTTCATTTCTTTTGTTTTTGTAGTTTTTGTTTTTTCTGAGACTTTATGTTTTTTTTCTTCTTTATCTTGGTGAGTATTTTTATTAGTAGGTTTATTAACTTTCTTTGTGGTTACCACGAATTTTACCCTTATCTTTCTAAGTTTGAAGCTGTCTATGATTACTTGGTATTGCCTTGCCTCCCTCTCCATTAGAAGGTTCTGTACCTACACCTTTTGTTCCGTATTTTATTGTTCTGATGTTGTCATTTACTGATTAACTGCTCTGATTCCCTGTTGTATTTCTTTTGGTTTTGGATAGTCCTTGAGAGTTCATTTCCTCGATTGGTATCTGGCTGTTACAATCCTGTATCCTAGATTCAGCCTGTGAGCTGAAGTTGTTTGTTCTCAAATTGAAGAACTCCCTTTAATAATTCTCATAAGTTTGGTTTGGTTTTTACATATTCCCTTAATATCTGTTTATCTGGAAATGTCTTAATTTTACCATCATATTTGAATGAGAATTTTGCAGGATATATTATTCCTGGCTGGCAATTTTTTTTTCAAGGTTTTATATATGTCATCCCATTGCCTTCTTGCCTGCATGGTTTCTGCCAAATAATCTGAGCTTTGTCTTATTGTTTCTCCTGTGGATGTGACTTCTTGTTTTTTATGAGATGCTCTCAGGATTGTTTGTTTGTCTTTGGTTTAGGTGAGTGGGATTATGATATACCTTGCTGATTTTCTTTTGGTGTCTATCCTATATAGTGTTCTTTGAGCTTCTTGGATGGTCAGCTTTTCATCTTTCATGATATGAGGAAGTTTTCTGTCAGCAGTTCTTCAATGATCCTCTCTGTGTTTTCTGTTATCCCCCCATTCTGGAACTCGGATCACTTGCAAATTTTTGCTTTTGATTGTATCCCACATAACTCTCAGGTTCTCTTCATTTTTATTTGTTTTTTTTTTCCTGCGTTTTCCTCGAACAGAGTTGTATCCAAGTGTTTGTCTTCAATTCCACTGAGCCTGTCCTCCACAGTTTCAAATCTGCTGCTTAGCCCTTCTATGACACTGTCCATTTCTGAAATCTTGTTGTTTATATTTTTGATTTCTAATTGTTGTTTTTGTATGATTTCTAGTTGTGAATTTATTTTGGCATTTTGTTCCTGCATTATTTTCCTGAATTCTTCCATTTTTTTTGTTTGTTTATTTTCCATGAATTTGTCTGCCTTTTCCATGAATTTGTCTATTTTTTTTTTCCTCATTTTTGTCTGCTTTTTACTTCAACTCTTGGATAATTCTGAGTATTAGAGATTTGAATTCCCTATCAGGTAGTTCTAGTGCCTTTTCTTCCACTGGAATGTCATTTGGTGTTTTATTTTGTATGCCTACTAGAACCATCCTGTCCTGTTTTAGTAAATGTTTTGATATTGTCTGCTGTCTTCGGAGCACTCAGTAGTTATTTTTTTCTTTTATTGATTGTAGATTTGTTTGTTTCATCCTTTTTTTTAATTTGTCTCTGTCTGAGCAGGCGTGCTATGTGTTCTTTTTCATTTCCTCATCTGTGGGCATGATACTTTTCCCCTCCTTCTCTAACTGGCAGGGTTTGTCGCTCAGATATGATGCAGCAGTGCAGGTTTAGCTGAAGAGGAGTTGCTGGGATGGGTTGTTTGTGGCACTTACTACAGCCACTAGGGTGGGTCACTAATCAGTGCAGGGCAGGTTCCGGTAGGCCGTGCCCATGCTGGTTGGTGGTGTGATGGTAAGCACATGGTGCAGGCAGGCAGGATGGAGTGGGGAGATTGTTACGTGTGGAGTTAAGATGGATATGGGAGAGAAGAGAGATGAACAGGAGCCAAAAACATACAAACGAAAAAGTGTACTAGGGGAGCTTGCCATTGGAGTAGAGATATGAGAGACTATAAAATGGAGAAAAACAAAAAGGGGAAGAAGAAGAAAAAGAAAGAAAAGGAAAGAATGAAAAAATAAAAATTAGAGAGAAAAAAGAACAGTAAAGCTCCCAGGGATCCCACTGGTATGGCTATGAGGTCTGGGTAGGTTGTATCCAGGTGCTGCTGTACAGCCTTTCTAGAAGGTGTAGAGGTATTCAGTACCAGGTATTCAGGGAACAGGAAGATAATGAAGGTATAGAGTGACAAGAAACTGAGTAATGAAGAAAGACAAAAAGGGAAAAAGAGGAAAAAGAAAACAAAACAAATTTAAAAAGAAAAGAAAAAGAAGAAGAAGAAAAGCCCCCAGGAAAAAAAAAAAAAACCTGAAAAAGAAATGCTCTCAGGGATCCCTCTGCACATCTGCACAAGCTGAGGGGATAAGGTCCCAAGCCTTGTAGCACTGCCTGGCCAGAATGGGCTCCCAGTTCGAGAAAAGGAAAAGAAAACAAACAAACAAATGCCCTGTAATCCCACCAGCATGACAACCCAGACCTGGAAGCAGTTCCAGATTTGAACGGAGCTCCACAGCCTCTTAGGAAGAAACAAAGATGGTGCACGGAGCCAGGTATTTGAGAGAAAGGAGGGAGAGATGAGAGATAAGGAAGAAATCAAAAGAAGCAGAAAAAAGCAACACCAGCAACCAACAAATGGCACTCAGGGAGCTGGCCACTGTAGGCAGGTGGAATCCAAGCAGCCGGTGCTTGCCAGTCAAGAGACTGTGGCCGCAGGAAGCAGAGGAGGCTGAGTGGGGGTGAAGAAGGGTGTGGGGTAGGCAAGCGTATATCGCAAATTACCGGTTGCTTTGCCTCCCGCTGGAAGCTCCATGAAGCTGCTTTCTTGTACCCCCTATTTACTGGTCTCTGATACGTGTCCAAGATTGCAGATCTGCACTGCACTAGCTGATAGGGGACCTCTGCATGAATCTCTCCTTGCTCTCCGTTCTCTGTCAGTTTTCTCACTCCATTTGGTGCTTGGCTGCCTTCTTTATCTCTTCATTTGATGTTTTAGGGTTTCAGGATTGCTGTTTTCCTTAGTTTTTCAGATCTTTGCTCTGGAGGACGGCGTGTTGCTTCTGCTTAGAGTGCCATTTTGCCGGAAGTCCTTTACTTTGTTTTTTATATGTCTCTTGTGTTTTTTTATTCCTTTACTTCTTTCTTTTGCACTAAGTGAATTTTTTTTGGAGTAACTTAATTCTTGTAATAATTTTTTCACAATATTTTTGAATTATTTTCTTATTGATGCTCCAGGTTTTATCACATACACTTTATAAGAATATAGTGTATATTTACACTAACTTAATTCCAGTGAAATACAGAAGTGTTAATCCTTTGTAAATTCACTCCCTCTTCCTCTTTTTTTTCTTCTACTTTAGTTATACATATTACTTTCCTATATGTTATAACTCCAACAATACGTTGTTGTAGTTATTGCTTTATATATACTTTGTCTTTTAAAGAAACTGAGAGAAGCTAAAGTACATATTTATAGAGTAAGTTATATTAACCTTCTTACATTTTATTGCTGTTTATTTTCACTTGTTTTTTTGAATTCAAGTTACCACCAGAGGTCATGTCATACTCCAACATAGCTTTGCTCTCACCTACTTTCTTCTATTGTTGTCAAATATATTACATTTCTGTATGTTATTGGCCCAATAATAAATTTATATACATCTTGTTTTATACAGTTGCGTTTAAATTAGTTAAGAGAAGAAAAGAGAAGAAACAAGAATATATACTGTCTTTATGATGGTGTAATTTCCTTTACTTTGATTTTTCATGTGGATTTGAAATATTGTCAGGGGTCACTTGCTTTCAGCCTAAAGAAATTTCTTTAGTGTTTTTCCATCCTGGAAGAAAACTGTCTAGTTTCTCACCATTAACTTTTATGTTAACTGTAGTATTTTTTTGTTAGATTTTTTTATCAAGTGGAGAAAGTTTCCCTCTATTCCTATATGTTGTTCCTGAGAGTTTTTTATCATTAATGAATTTTTAGATTTTTCTTCAATTTTTTTTCTTATTAATTGATATGTTCATGTGCATTTAACCATATGCTTATATGGTTAACATATAACCATATATGTTTATATGGTTAACACACTGATTCTTGTAGCTTGAATCAGCCTTGTAATCCAGGAATAAACTCCATTTGACCATAACGCGTAAACATTTTATCTATTACTGGATTGAATTTACTGATTTTTTGAGGATTTTTGCATCTATATTCATGAAGGATAATTATCTGTAGTTTTGATATCTTGTCATGTCTTATCTGCTCTTGATAATGCTGCTTCATAAACTGAGTTGAGAAATGTGCTCTCCTGTTCAATTTTATTTTAGAAAATAAGGTACAATTGGTATTATTTCTTTCTTAAGTGTTTTTCTTAAATATTTTAATACATTTTATTGACATTTCCTGAGAACCAAATTTCTTTCTTTTTTTTTTTTTTATACTTTGTGGTTCTGTTTGATTTCCATATTTTTCTTTATGTTGTTCAGATTGAATGTTGTTGTTTTTAGGTGTCGTCAAGTCAGTTCCTACACATAGTGACCCTATATACAACCAAACGAAACACCGCCTCGTCCTGCACCATTCTCACAATCGTTGTTATGCTTGAGCCCATTGTTGCAGCTACGGTGTCAATGCACCTCGTAGAGGGTCTTCCTCTTTTTCCCTGACCCTCTACTTTACCAAGCATGATGTCCTTCTCCAGGGACTGGTCCCTCCTGATAACATGTCCAAAGTATGTGAGACGAAATTTCGCCATCCTTGCTTCTAAGGGGTGTTCTGGCTGTACTTCTTCCAAGACAGATTTGTTCCTTCTTCTGGCTGTTCATGGTATATTCAACATTCTTCGCCAACACCATAATTCAAAGGCATCCATTCTTCTTCTATCTTCCTTATTCATTGCCCAGCTTCCACATGCATATTAGGTGATAGAAATTACTATGGCTTGGGTCAGGTACACCTTAGTCCTCAAAGTGACATCTTTGCTTTTCAATACTTTAAAGAGGTCTTTTGCAGCAGATTTGTCCCACGCATTGCATCGTTTGATTTCTTGACTGCTGCTTCCATGGGTGTTGATTGTGGATCCAAGTAAAATTAAATCTCTGACAACTTCAATATTTTCTCCATTTATCATGATGTTGCTTATTGGTCGAGTTGTGAGGGTTTTTATTTTTTATTTTGAGGTGTAATCCACACTGAAGGCCGTAGTCTTTGATCTTTATCAGATTGAATAATTTCTACCAATCTGTCTTCAGGTTTACTCTTTCCTCTTTCATCTGGTATTAAGTCCTTCCAGGGAATTTTTTGTTTCAGATATTGTATTCTGTTAATTGTAAGATATTAATTTGCTTCGTTTTATGGCTTCTATTTCTCTGCTCAGAATGTGTATCTTCTGATTCATTCAAGATTGCTCACATTTGCTTTATGAAACATGTTTATAATAGCCCCTTTAAAGTCTTTGTCTGGTAGTTCCAATGACTGAGTGATTGATTTCAGGGTTGTCATTGTTGATGTCTCTTCCTTTTATAACTTGTTGGATTTTTTATGTTCTTAATCATATTGTCCTAGCTGTTGATGTTTTGTGTAAATTTTTATTATATCCTTGGAAACTATGTTGTGAGAAACTAGTCCTTCTTAAAATCCGGTGAAGTATGATGATTTTTGTTTATTTCAGGAAACAACTCAAGTTCAGAATGTTAGTCAGATTGCTTTCTATGCATGGTGATTCCCAAGAAAGGTTTAATTTTCAAAGTTTATGCAATTTTTTGAGTCTGCCTCTCACCGAAGTCTCTCAGAGGATGGGCTAGAATTGCACAGTTTATATGGTAGTTCACTTTTCAAAGTCTTTTCTATTCCACTTAAGTGTGTTCTGTACATGTACATACAGCTTGAAGGTAAGCCCAGACGTGTGTGTTCTCCTTGTTCATCCTGTTCTTCTCTGGGATTTCCCCGTATGCTTTGACTTCCAGAGACTGTTTTTTTGTTTTTTTTTTTCTGGTTAATTTGGGCAAAACCATGATGCTTTCTCAGTGTTTTAGCCTCCTAAGCTGTCATGCAGTTCCATACAACTGGGTCTGTCCTTGGGGCAAAGTCAAAAGAGAAGAGGTAGAGAAAAAACAATGAGAATTCTCCTACACTTTTTGTACAACAGGGCTCCACTTCTTTGTTCCTGAAACTAGAGGGATGATTTTTTCTCAGTTATTCACATACTTGCACTGTTGCTTCACTCCAACATTATAGTTTTGTGGTGGGGCAGGCCATGGAGTAAGGCTGGGAAGAGGAAGAAAAAGGTAGGAAAGAAGAATTCTCCCTAATTCCTCAGGCTCACAGGGGCTTTTTTTCCCTAGTCTTCTGGTCAGAAAGAGGAATGACTCAGATTTTCATGACTGTGCCCACTATACACTTCAATTTGTCTCACAGTGGGGAGATAAAAAAAAAATCAAGAAAACAAAATATAACACCACAATATTGGTTTTTCTTCCAGTTGTAATTGCCTCCACAATCCACCTGTTATTATTTTCAGATTCTTCAGGTAGTTTCTTTTCATATTATGTCAAGGCTTAAGTAGTAATTAGCTACAGTGGGCTTACTGCAATTGGAAGTCTCTCCTCCCACTTTTTAAAATTCTGAAACAACACATACACACACACACTTTAAAAACATAATTACTACAAAAAATTACTACTTTACATTTCTGTATTGCAAGTGTTTTTATTTACTTAGAAGCCAAAGGTAAAGTATTTGTTTTTCAGCATCAGATAGGGTTGAGTTGTGGGGAATACAGGACATATTTACAAATAATTATTGTCCATGAGACACTAAAATTGTTGTTTTTAAAGACAGTTCTTCTTTCAAAATTGTAATTTCCTTAAAACCATTAATGGAACTTACGAAGTAAATGATCATAATTGATTGGTTATATAGTGATGTCTGAATAAATTAAGCAATATTTGAATGCCAATATTTTACAAGATGTGTAAATAGTTCTTATTTCAACGAGATAAAGTGGTCGAATTACTCTCGAGTAGTCATGCAATTTTGCCAAAGGACCTTACAAGGATGCATCTTCCCACGAAACATACAATAATCTGATAAACTGAATTAAAAAAAAATCCAACATACTTGCTACATTTGAAATTTACTATTACTAAATGGTCCTGAAAAGACTTTGAAACTACTTAAGCATGTTTTAAGGATAATTTTTATCAATAGTTATTTCTACAGGTGTCTCACCATGTATTCTTCAGCATTTAAAATAGAAATCAAAATTAGTGAGATTGCCAAACGACCAAGACATTAAAAAATCAACCCTTGTGCCATGGAGTAATTGGGGCTAACATAAAAGTTACAGTCTAGAAAAGGCTAAATATTGACTTGTTAAGTTTGCATCCATTATTGCTGATCTTTCAGGATTTAAATATCGATTGCTCACTGCAGTTACGATAAGCTAGAGCAAAGGCTCATTCATATTGCAATGTTGGGCAAAAGAAAAAGAGATTTAACCTCAATAAGACTGTGGCCTAGTTAGAAAATGCCATCCTCCTTCTAAATATTTAGCTGGGCTATGAAAAAATTAATAATTTATTAAAATATATTTTATTACAGGGATTTTCCTTCTGTCTCTCTGGAATTATGCCAGTGTACACTATGAAGTAACAGTTGGAAAATGACCTCTACTTCTTCAGGTTGTTTTTTTAGTTTGGCTTAATATTAATCATTTTTTAAAAAAAAAAAAAGCCACTAGAGATGTTTCTCAGGGTGGCTAAATTTTCATGCTCATTGGCTGTTTGCCAAGGTCTAATATGACATCAGAGTGATGTTACCATGACTGTGCCAGCCACTCTAGAATTATAATGCATTGCTTTGATGATATATTAAACATTGACTTGGAACTTGAATATATAATTGGCAATGACAGAAGGCAGTATGATTTAATATCTTCCATGCCATGCTCCTCTTTTTCAATCCCTCCTGAAGTGCTCAGTGTCATGTCCTCTCAGTGCATTCCCATTATTTCAAATAGGATATCCTGACATACAGCATACGTTTGTAAGCTTCTACCCAAACCTCTTTGTTGGAAATATTTTGTACATAATACAACACTCAAAGAACTTTCCCAGTGCTGAGCAAAATAAGGCAGTCACAAAAGGACAGATGTTATATGATCTCACTTATATGAAATAAACAAATACACAGAAAGCAAAGATTATTTGTGTTTACCGAAGATGAGAGGGAGAGGGAAAGAGGCAGTGTTTGCTTAGAAGATATTGAGATTGTGTTAATGGTGGTAGAACAGTTTAGAAAAGGATAGTGAGAATAGCTGCACAAATTGAAGTATGTAATCAATGTAACTGAATTGTAGATGTAGAAATTGTTGAGATGGCATGTTTTGTTATGTATATTTTTACCACAATAAAATCAAAAAAGATATATTTATAAAAGGACTTTCTCATTGCTTTCTTTCTTTTTTGTTTAATTTTCCACAAAGCAGAGTTCAGAACTTTTTATTTTTCTCTTCTACCCAATAAATAGTACAATAGCTAAACATAAATATCTGATTGTTCATAGATCAAAAAAGCATAAAACATGTCTTCAAAATTCTTACACTGAAGCTCGTTTGTTTTCAATCTGTCCAGAAACCTTATTTATATACTCTCAGCCAACCCTTCAGAGACAAAATATCCTTCACATTTTTTACCAACCTAGCAGAATCAACTCCTGCCATATTGTCTCATTGACGTTTATTTCTTATAATAATCAGCAAAAAAAGTATTATTGTGAAGAAAATCAGAAGGCACTAAGTTCATATCGGCCTTGAGTCGCTGCTTTATATTTGTCTTTCTCTGTTTCCTGGGGATATTTTTCATTTAGTTCTACTGCGTGTCTCATCCAAGCTGTCAGGTATTTTCCTAAAAACCCTACAATGTGATTTTCAGAAACGTTCTCTTAAGTTCATCCTGAGAGCAATTCACAGACACTGATTTCCCTTTTTCCTTTATTCTCGGGTTTCTAACATCTGATATTAGTTGGCCTTGTGAGTTTCAAGGAAAGGTATAGCTCATGGCTTGATGACAATTTCCTGGACTCTGCCTTTCACGTTTCAAATAATTAGGTATTTTTAAAAACAGTTTCTGTTAAGCAAAAAGTTTTCCGATTTCTCTTCTTCTTTACATTTTTTGTGAGGAATAATAGATAAATTTCACAAAAAAACTCTATTTAATTTCCACATAATCTGTTCACATTGGAGGAATATTTTAGAGACAATTGTGTTGTCCTACAGCTGGCAAAAGATGCGACATAATTGAACCTCTTCAAACCTTAGGCCAGCATCTATCTTTACTTTGTTACATATTTTTGAATAAACGAAAATTTCTCCTCTAATTTTACATTTATGATGTTATCATTTTGTTTTGGGGAGATTTTCTGGGGACTGCTTTTCTTTTTATCTCCATCCCTCAAAGCAATTAGAAATGTTAAGTTTGTTCTATGTGAAATCTGTAACACGTGGATTTTATTTTAATGACAATTATCAACATAGCTCCTCCCAGCATGTAATCTTAAACAGAATACTAAAGGAGAGGTTGAGAGATAGCAGATAATGACAATAAAACGTCTAGAATACACAGTATTCGCTGCTAACCAAAAGGTTGGCAGTTAAAACCCACCCAGTGGCTCTGCAGGAGAAAAAACTGGTGATCTTCTACCATAAAGATCACAGCCTAGAAAACCCTATGGAACTCTACTCTGTCACATGGGGTTGCTGTGAGTCAAAATCAACTTGATGGCACCTAACAACAACAAAGATATTATTGCTACGTCTCATCAATATTGTTAAGTCCTGTCAGGTCTCTTTAAACTCATAGCACCCCCATTTGACAGAGTGGAATTCCCCATAGGGTTTTCTTGGCTGAGATCTTTACTGGAGTAGAGCACCAGTTTTTTCTCCCACAGAGGCACTGAGTAGGTTTGAACCGTCACCCTTCTGTGATCCAAGCCCTTAACTCTTTGTGCCATTGGGGCTCTCTCTCTCTATGTATATACATACATAGGCTGGGAAGAGGAAGAAAAAGGTACAGGAGAAGAATTCTCTCTAATTCCTCAGGCTCACAGGGGCTTTTTTCCCCTAGTCTCTAGGTATATATATATATACATAGAGAGAGAGAGAGAGGAGCCTCAGTGGTGCAGTGGTTAAGCACTCGGCTGTTAAGCAAAAGGTTGCCGGTTGTAACTCACCAGCCGCTCTGTGGAAGAAAGATGTGGCAGTCGCTTCTGTAAAGACTACAGTCTTGGAAACCCTGTGGGGCAGTTCATATACATATATATATATATCTGTATACATATATAATGGGCAAATATTTTATATATATCATATTCATGCATATATATATAATGGGCAAATATTTTATATATATCATATGCATGCATATATATGCGTATATATATATATGTAATGTGCAAATCGGTATAGAGAATACAGACCAGTATAGAGAAAATAGAAAAATCCATCAGACGGAAAGTAGATTAGTGGTTGCTTAGGGCTGGTACGGCATGCGTCAGGGTTGTATCATTTCACCATACTTATTCAATCTGTATGCTAAGCAAATAATCCGAGAAGCTGGACTCTATGAAGAATGGGGCATCATGATTGGAGGAAGACTCATTAACAATCTGCATTATGCAGATGACACAACCTTGCTTGCTGAAAGCGAAGAGGACTTGAAGCACTTAATGATGAAGATCAAAGACTACAGCCTTCAGCATGAATTATACCTCAACATGAAGAAAACAAAAATCCTCGCAACTGGACCAATAAGCAACATCATGGTAAATGGAGAAAAGATTGATGTTGTCAAGGACTTCATTTTACTTGGATCCACAATCAACACCCATGGAAGCAGCAGTCAAGAAATCAAAAGATGCATTGAATTGGGCAAATCTGGTGCAAAAGACCGCTTTAAAATGTTACAAAGCAAAGATGTCATCTTGAAAACTAAGGTGCACCTGACCCGAGTCATGCTGTTTTCAGTCTCTCATAGGCACGTAAAAGCTGGGCAATGAATAATGAAGACCAAAGAAGAATTGATGCATTTAAATTATTGTGTTGGCAAAGAATATTGAATATACCACGGGCTGCCAAAAGAACGAAAAAATCTGTCTTGGAAGTACAGCCAGCATGCTCCTTAGAAGCAAGAATGGTGAGACTTTGTCTCACATACTTTGGACATGTTATCAGGAGGGACCAGTCCCTGGAGAAGGACACCATGCTTGGTAAAATAGAGGGTCAGGGAGAAAGAGGAAGACCCTCAATGAGATGATTGACACAGTGGCTGCAACAATGGGCTCAAGCATAACAACGATTGTGAGAATGGCACCGGACCCAGCAGTGTTTCATTCTGTTGTACAGAGGGTCGCTATGAGTCAGAACCGACTCAACAGCATCTAACAGGGCTGATACAGAGTTTCTTTTCAGGGTGATGGAAATGTTCTCAAATTAGATTATGGTGATATTTGGACAACTTGTACATATGTTAAGAACATTGACTTTACAATTTAAATTTAAGGCATATAACTTATATCTCAGTAAATCTGTGAAAACAAATAAATAAATAAGAAACTTTCCAAAGGGCCTATGAGTTATTTAGATGAAAGTATGTAAGAAACATAATGCTTCTCTGCTCTAGGATATCAGAACCCAAGAAGCATAGGAATCCTGAGGTGTATTTAAATAACAAGTTGTTAAGCTCCAGCATCTTACAAAGGTCAGAGTAGGTGTTATAATCACTGGTGACACACTGATACTATTCTTTAGAGATATCTTCTCCAAACCATTAAATATAAACCCATAAAAAGTTGAGGGTTATATAGTTTCATAGATTAAGTCATGCAAGATATTTCAGCATTTTTAGCTGAACTTGGACAATTTCTAATAGCTTACTCAGTTTGTATTAAAAGTCTGTTTTAGCAGTTTATGCAAATACAACAATAAACATGATAACTTGGGTCTTTTTTTAAGTGGAAATAGTAGACAGATGTTTCTGAATAACTGATGAAGAATGGACTAACCAACCCTGATTTCATTTTTCAGTCTTATGATCTTGGGAAAAATACTAATTTTCTATTTTAGTTCCACATCAATAAAGTATGGTAATAGTAGTACTTATAGAATTATCATGAGAATTAAATTGTTTAATCTGCATAGAGTATTTACCAGAGTGCCTGGCATATGTAAAATGAATTAATGGTATTGATTGTTATGATTATTACAGCCAATTTTTAAAATCATAATCCATTTTTACTCTTACATCAGACCCTTAATTATTAGAGGCAGACCTGCCTTTAGACTCTTCCTTACTCCAGCTCTCAGCTCTAACCTACTCTGCATATATTACCTGCCCATGGAGGCATCCTTCTAAGCCCCAGCTATTCCTACTATATTGCAACATTTTTTGAGACTCCTGACTGCCTCAAAGTTGCAGTCCAAATGAGAAGTAAAAGGCCTGAATACCTCCCAGAAACTTCAAGACTTCTGTCCAGTCTCAGTCGTCCTTCACATTCAAACCTTATCTTCTATTCTTCTCCAGAAATCTACTTGTGCATCAGTCATGCTATTCACCATGTAGCCTTCATTTACACATTTGTTCTTCCTGGTCCACCTGATTGAAATGGAACACTTATCCTCATGGAAATCCAGCCCATCCTTGACCAAACTCCAGGAAGCTTTCCCTGTTTACAACAACCTTTCTGATATTAATCACCTAGATCTTTACTACTCATAGTGTAGTCCACCCACCAGTGATAAGGCATTCATTAGAAGCTTGTTAGAAAAGCAGAATCTCAGGCTTCACTCCAGGACTACTGAGTCAGAATCTGCCTTTCAACAAGTTCCCCAGGTGATTCTTATGCACATTCAATTTTGAGAAGTGCTAACCTGGAACACTTTGACAGTGGTGATCAATTTAAGCTGTGGACAAGAATCAGCTGGGGATCTTCTAAAAATAATGACTACTGGACTCCATTCCCAGATATTCTGATTCAGTTGGTTTGAGTTTTATTCAGGAGTTCTATTTTCAAAATTTTCTGGTAAATCCAATATACAGCCAAGGCTGAGAACCAGCAACTTTAATCCCAAAATGACACTACTATTTATGATGTGTGTTGTTCTACAATTTTTTACAAGGTGCAATCACTTTAACTAAATAGATACATACATACATACATATATATAGTCTAAAATATATTGTTTATATTTATATTCCTAAACTGAACCCATTTCTATAATTTTTTTGGAAAGCTGGTGAAATCAAAATATCCATACTGTCTTTAACATGGAACTGTAAATTTTCTTGCTACCACTGCCCAGTTGTGGATGCTTACAGCAGGGAAAAAAAAGAAATCTCAATATCTAAAAGCTACAATTTATGAAGTTCTGGCTAAATTTCACAATCCTATGAATTATAAATTATTGTTTCCACATTTGTGATAAGGTTACACAGCTGGTAAGCAGTAGCATCGATATATAGACCTGTTTGACCTCAGAGCCAATACTCAAATCCCATACCATGTGCATTTCCACACCAACAGACAAATAACAGTATTGAGCAGTGATGAAATCATCACTCTTAGTTACCCTCTTGAACTTGTTCTTAAAACTAACCCCTTTCCATTCTACTGTCAGACTCTATCATCTTTTACGTGAATTCTTGCAATAGCTGCCCATTTGTTCTTTCTAACTCTAGTTCTTCAGTTCTCCAATTCATCCTGTTCCCAGAGACAATTCTCTGAAATATAAATTGTATATTTTGCTTCCTGCTCCATCACATATGATGGCTCCTTCATGATAAAGAAAAACTAACAAACTAACAAAAAACTCATAACCGTCGAGTCCATTCTGACTCATAGCGACCCTATAGGACAGAGTAGAACTGCCCCACAGCGTTTCCGAGGCTGTAAATCTTTATAGAAGCAGACTGCCACATCTTTGTCCCACTCATAACATAACAGCCATCCATAATTTGGCACCTATGTCCACCTATTCTCTTTCCTGGGCTTGCAATGCCGTTCCCCATTGGTAATGTCTGATGTATTGCTCCTAGTCGTTCTTAAAGAGCCAGATCAAACAGTCCCATTTAAAGTCTGTTAAAGTATGGTCTGTGCTTTTAAATTTATTTAAATATATAAATTATGGAAACGGTTATAAAATAGTTTCCTTTCATGGTTATTTTATATCATAATCAATATTTGCTAGTGCATGTTATCGGTACCAGAATCCAGTTTTGGAAGCATTGTCCTTTGGGATTTTGGGATAATGTAAAAGAGGACTAAGTCTGGGGTGGCTCATACTTCTAGAATTTTGTATATTCCAGACACAACTTGGGACCTAAAGTTATGAATGTTTTATGCCCAGATTCACAGTCTAATTTTAAACAGTCTTAAAAATTAAAAAGGGGTGGCTGGGTGGGTGTTGTGAGACAGGAAATAAGCAAAGTTTTTACTCTGAGATCTCTTTTTTCCCCTCTGATGAATTTTTGACATTTTTATGACTTTGTTCATAAACACTAAAAAGATCTGGGCTATATTGCACATCTTGGCCAGACATATAATATGGGTCCTCTCCATTTTGTCTAGTATTAAGGATCAGAGGAAAGACAAAGTTGAAAATATCTTAAGACAAAGGGAATTGCAAATTATCATTGGGTAACCTTGTGCAGACAGACAAGCTTAATCCCAGGCGAAAGTTGGATACAGATATTGAGTAGAAGAGAGATCATTTCTGACCATGACTGCTTACATAGAAAGAACAATTCCTTCAATTCCTATTCCCTTAGCAATCTGTCCTCCCATCTGCAGAGGCAGATATGATATGTTATTATGTGTCATACGCCCCATGCCTAACACACTTCTTTGTATGTTTTCTATGTTCAACAAATAGTAGTTGAATGAATAAATTAATATTGAATATATTATCATGTACCCAGACTATATTTAAGAAAAACTAATGTTTTAAAGTTACAGTGTATAAAGATTGTTTTCATCACCTCAAACTCCATTCAAATGTATTATTATCACATACTAAATATGTTTTTTAATGGACTAAGTTAACAATATCATGTGTGTTGACATCGGGGTAAATCCAATTACAAGTTATACAAACACAACTGCTTAAACCAGTTTAATTCCAACAAACAGTTAAATCTGCATTTATGTGTGTGTATAAAAAAATGCATAATCACAAACACCAATTTTACCAAGGTTGTTTGACTGAATTGAATGATTAGCTTGGACATTGGTTCAGTCATTTGATTGAATCAGACACTAGCTTATTGAATTCTAATCCATTGTCCAAATCACACCATTTATCTCACTGTTAAATATACTATCTAGTTTGCATTTAACACAATTTGGCTGCATTTGTTTGAGTGATTAAAGTGCTAAATAATTTCCAAGACAAGCCTTAGAATTGTATAATATGAGTATTATAACACATTTTCAAAAGCCTGTAATACTCTGGCACTATCTCAAAACACAAGTTTAAGAGCTGGTACAAATTTGCTTGCAAACATTCCCCTTTATTTTTTAGTATTTTTCTGAAAGAGTCCTGTGAAAAATTGGTGAGGTCTCTAACACAGAATTTAAATTCTTACTGACCAATGGAATTCTGCAATTCCATTAACGCAAGAGGCTGACATAGCTGAGATTTATATTGCCAGAAACTCTCATTTGATTTATAATCTGGTAATCCTTTTATCCTCCATTTATATGCAGTATAACTTGACGTAAGTGCAAGAATGCCTCCACTAATAGAATTCACGAATATTGGACCAAGACATTTTTTAGATCATAAAGGCTCCTTGAGAAAGGGAAAAAAGGGAAAAGCTGGACCTGGTTATAATGGGATCTGGCTTTAACACGGTCTAATAAAATGAAACTTAGGTTAAAACTACTGACTTTAGACCATTAGGCTGGCATAGAGTTCTCTTTAGATGGGTCTGCTCCCGCAATTCAGTCCACATAACTCTTTTCCCAGGCCTCTAGCCACAGAGGGTTTAGATACTTGTAGCTTTTGTTACAGTTCATATGAAGAAGTTATGTGGTCTCATGAAGTGTATGTATATGGGTAGAAGCAAAGAAAGTGGAATCAGGTGGGAGAGAAAGTCCTAAACTTCATGCTGAGCTTGCGAAAATTCTGGGCTACAAAGAAATCGAAGTGCAACAAAAAACATTTGCCACATCTACTTCGTTTACAAAATGGCATCTTAAAATCAGACATCAGCCAAAAATACAGCAAACTAAGAATCTAAGCTTTATATCAGTTGCCATCTTCTCTGTTTTACTAAACCTTTCATTTACCGTTTCTTCCTAAATATATGTTGACTATACTTTGAACTTAGTGGCAAACAATTTATCTCATTATTTGCCACTCAATTAAAAAACAAAAGTTGTCTCTGTCCCTTGCCATTCAATTCAAATGCTGATTTCAAACATGCATTCTTTTATTTTCATGCTTTTTTCTCTACACTTCGCAGAATTCTAGTTAAGAAAATCTCTTGGATATGGAAAAAATATATAAGCCTATATTCATATA
>NW_004443972.1:619584-629794 GCF_000243295.1 Trichechus manatus latirostris | reverse complement strand
TGATATTCTGCAAAATGCAACATTGTATTAAAAGGCTATATTTATAGCATTAATTTTAAGTCCCCATTTGAACTGTTACATTACAGAAGAACAGAAAAAAAGGTCAATCTAAAAGTTGAACTGAAAGCTTTGCCCGTTTAGTTTTCCAATTTGCTGAGCACACACATACCCTCTCTTCTTCCAGCCTCATATCTCGCCCCCTCTAATTTCCCTTTACTCTTTACTTCTTTTTATTTCCCTATCATCCTGTCTCCATTTACTCCTGTCTACTTCCTCTCTTTCTCCCTGTTCTTTTATATTTTCCTCCTCAGCAGCATCATACAAATAGAACTTTGCGTATTAGTTGGCATGTCAGTTATGAACACCGCTGATTTACTCACAGTGATCACCAAAGAAAAAACATTAAATTCCCTTCTAAAGCAAATGAAATTTTCAGAAACTTCATGTGTTACAGCAGTTTACAATTCAGTCAAAACGAATCAAATACAGTATCGGTTAAGTTTTATATTCTACTTCTCTATGACTTGCAATTTGGTTGAACTGAAATAAAATTAGGAAGTTGCTTGGAATTAATTTAAGCATTACAGTGCATTATACTAGAAGTAATCATATGTGTGGTGCATTACTGTAATGCATTACTCCTTTTTTTCTAAATAATGATTACCTCCATGATATGATAATACTGTAACTATATTCAATTTTTCAACAAAGTACATTTAATTCTGGTAATCATAAATATATAAGTGCATTACAATGTCTGTAAGAGTATAGCAATCTGGACAAGAAGAATGTAGCATTTATAGTTTTTTCTATATCTTAATATGGAAAAAAAATAGATAATAATTGCCAACATGTATCATCTTGAATTGCAAATGGCAAAGTAGGGGGAAGGTGGAAAAAAAGTTTAGCATTCCAAAATTAGTCTAAATCCTTGATGATATGTTTTCCAATTGGTGTGTGTATGTTTAAACATTTCTTGCAGAATAAAAAAGAATGTGTTCCACGTGCTGCCAAAAATAATATTGAAATGGTTTATATAATGTTCTCTTGAAAAACTCATTTTTCTTAGTTAGGGATGATGAATTCTCTTTAGAACCAGGGGAATGAATAAATGCATCTCTAACTATAATTTCAGATTATTTGAACTGTGAAAATTTTCTGAATATAATTTGGTAGAAATTGGTGAGTTAGGAGTCCTGGACTTAGTTACCACCTTTCTAACCTTACAAGTTGTTGGGAAAGTTACTTAAACTCTATGATTCTCAGTTTTCAACCTATAGAATGGAGATTATACGCTTTAATGTCATCATGTGGATTAAAGGATATAGCAAATTTAAAACAAGTAGTGTAAAATGGGTACACAATGCACCTTCTTCCCTTCCTTTCTCTCTCCCTTCCTTTCAGATATGCATTTTGCCCTCATTTTCAGGGCATTGGTATGACTGAGGATAATTATTTTATTATAACTCTTAAAACAAGAACAGTAATAATATTCTTTTTGGTTCTAATGAATTATACCTTTATTTATTAAAATTTTTAAAGCTTTATAATAAAAGAATGTAGGATAGATATAATATTTACCTCTGACATTTATGGATAGCCCACTGGATTTTCTATTTTTCTTTGAGCTGAGTAGTGTAAACCACATCATGGAAAGAACTTTTGTCTTTCTTTTTTACTGACATATCCCTAGTGGCTAGAGAAATATCTCAGACATAATATGCACTCAGCAAACATTTGTTGAATTGAAAATAGAATCAAATTCAAGTTATTGACATGTTTTTGCTCAATCTACTTAATTAAATGTAGTTTTGACTTGACTAAGTTTTATTTAAAAATGGCCAAATAAGTACTTTGAAGAGTAATGAATAATTTCCTTCATTTTTTAAAAAAATCAAATTTTGAAGGAAAAAAAAAAGTGATATATATAGTAGGAACTCAATAAATGCATTGGAAAATGAAAATATTTGAATCAGCCTAATAATTTTTTGCAAGAATAAACTGCATATCCCAAGTTTATTCAAACTATATGTCAAAGAGAATAACATTTTATTGTCATGGGCCAATATAAACTTAACAAGTGTATGCATTGGCCTATGGAAGGAGTTTTGACGGAAATTTGCAGAATTTAGTGCTCAGTGTCACTGCTGTTGCTCAAAATTGGTGTAATAGTATTATGGAATCTGGGCTCATTTAAATATTCCATCTATTGGCATTTTTAGCTGGACTTTGAGTTTGTTTTTGATACATGTTAACATGTTCTTATGCTGTAGCTTATTTTCTAAAATACTTATTATATTTTTATTTTCCACAATAGTAAAAGCTTTGTGGAACAGGAAGTAAAGATCTTCTTCTACGACCTGGACAGCAGAAAGTTTTGGATAAATCATCAAAAGCAATTAGCCTAAGACGCCATGAAGGTCTTGAACTATACTCTTTTACTTTATTTTTAATTATGAAAATACTTGTGAGTAAAAAGACTCTATTTAAAATGCAACCATTTTTATATTCAGATATTTCCCATGTAAAATAATTGGATGTCAGATGAAGAACTGCCTGTCATATTTTGCTATTAAAATAATCTATTTTTGTGCATAACCTGACCTGCCTTGGTGAGTTACTGTAGCCTGTGGTCTCTTTGTGAGATTTTCCAATGGGATTTTAATAATACTCTTATGTTTGCCATCTTAACCAGTATAGGCTGTCAAATTCAATTTGTAAGAAAAATATTCAGGTATAAGACCAGATAATCTGTATCCCTTTGGAATCAAAATTCACTTTGCCAAAATATTTTAACATGTGAAATTGCTTGAGAGATGTTTGCCATGATAAAATGACAGAAAACTACATTTCCATTATAATTATAATTGACTTGCGGTGCTAAGTTTTTATAATTTAAAGGTATTCTCAACTCTGACAGCCCTTCCATGTTGAATTATGCATCTCAGGCTCTTAAATAGTTCTGCTGGCACGAGACAGCTGAGATGAAGTTGTCTTTCTAAAATAATTGCTCCATGGAGCATCCATTATACCTTCAGAAAAAATGTATTACTTGACTTCTACAAATTATAGACTAGCCTATAATGGGTATTTTTGACAGCTATTAGCTTAAAAAAAAATCTGAACAGTAAAATGAGTATTGATATCACTATGGTGTGCCATGCATGTTAATACCAACCTTCTCTGTACTTTCCTTCTAAAGCATGATGTAATCATTAATTATAATAATATTGATGTAACTGCCTTCATATTAAAAATATAGTATTGGCAAAGTATGTCATTTTCTCACCTATGAGATAAAAAAGCATTAACTGAATATTTACAGTAGGTATTGAGGATACCATCCAACTATAAAGAAGAAAAAATAAATTAATTCATTTTTGGTAATGCATTCTTAATCATGAAATTATTAAGCGTATTTTTAGACTCATGAGTGAGACAATCATCAAAGAAAAGTAAAGATCATACCTTTTTTTATCCATAAGATTCCTCTTCAAAAATATTGCACACTGGTGAAAACATATGACTCACTAGTAATTTGTTAAAATATATATTCATATTTCTTATCAAGTTTTTATGCTTTTAGTTTTTAAAGTAGCTGTAATTTCCCTAATAAAAACACTTGCAAATGTCCTTGCAAGAACATTATGTCCTCTGAACATATATTCAGAACAAATCCAGAACGGAAGCAATAGTGACAGGCAGTAAACAAACTTAGGGGCTATTTTCTTTACTGTCTCTATTTGCACCAATTAAATACACGTACGTGAAAGAAAAGGAGCTCTGGTGGCACAATGGTTAAGTGCTCAGCTGCTAACCAAAAGGTTGGCATTTCAAATCCACCAGCCGCTCGTCTGGAGAAAGATGAGGCAGTCTACTCCCATAAAGATTACAGCCTTGGAAACCCTATGGGGAAGTTCTATTCTGCCCTATTGGCTGATGCTATGAGTTGGAATGGGCTAGATGGCAACCACAATGGAATGTGAAAGGAAGGAATCCCTCCAAACAAATAAATGAAAAAACCAAACCCACTGCCATCAGTCCATTGTGACTCATAGTGACATATGGGGTAGAACCGTCCCATAGGGTTTCCAAGGCTGTAAATCTTTACTGAAGCAGACTACCACGTCTTTCTCCCATGGAACAGCTGATAGGTTCGTACCACCAACCTTTCAGTTAGCAGCCAAGAGCTTAACCAATGCACCACCAGAACTCCTCAAAGAAGTCCTTCAAACCCATTGCCATTGAGTCAATTCCAACTCATAGCGAAACTATAGGACAGAGTAGAACCACCCTATAGTGTTTCCAAGGCAGTAATCTTTACTGAAGCAGACTGCCACATCTTTCTCCTATGGAAAAGCTGGTGAGTTCAAACCACCAAACTCTGGGTCAGCAGCCGAGCTCTTAACCAATGTGCCACAAGAACTCCTTAAATATATGTTGTTGTTAGGTGCTGTAGAGTCGATTCCAACTCACAGTGACCCAGTGTACAACAGAACAAAACACTGCTGGGTCCTGTGCCATCTTCACAATCGTTGTTACTCTTGAGCCCATTGTTGCAGCCACCATGTCAATCCATCTTCTTGAGGGGCTTCTTCTTTTTTGCTGACCCTCTACGTTACAAGTATGATGTCCTTTTCCAAGGACTGATCCCTCTTGATAACATGTCCAAGGTATTTGAGACATAGTTTTGCCATCCTTGTTTCTAAGGAGAATTCTGGTTGTACTTCTTCCAAGACAGATCTGTTTGTTTTTCTGGTAGTCCACAGTATATTCAATATTCTTGGCCAACACCACAATTCAAAGGCATCAGTTCCTCTTTGGTCTTCCTTGTTCATTGTCCAGCTTTCATATACATATGAGGTAATTGAAAACACCATAGCTTGAGTCAGGCGTACCTGTTAGTCTTCAAGGTGACATCTTTGCTTTTCAACACTTTAAAGAGGTCTTCTGCAGCAGATTTGCCCAATGCAATGCGTCTTTTTATTTCTTAACTGCTGCTTCCATGGATGTTGATTGTGGATATAAATAAAATGAAATCCTTGACAACTTCAATCTTTTGTCTGTTTATCATGATGTTGCTTATTGGTCCAGTTGTGATGGTTTTTGTTTTCTTTATGTTGAAGTGTAATTCATACTGAAGGCTGTGGTCTTTGATCCTCATCAGTAAGTGCTTCAAGTCCTCTTCGCTTTCAGCAAGCAAGGTTGTGTCACCTGCATAATGCAGATTGTTAATGAGTCTTCCTTCAACCCTGATACTGCATTCTTCTTCGTATAGTACAGCTTCTCGGATTATTTGCTCAGCATACAGATTTAATAGGTATGGTGAAAGGATACAACCTTGATGCACACCTTTCCTGACTTTAAACCATGAAGTGTCCACTTGTTCTATTTGAACGACTGCCTTTTGATCTATGTACAGCTTCCTCATGAGCACAATGAAGTGTTCTGGAATTCCCATTCTTTGCAATGTTATCCATGATTTGTTATGACCTACACAGTCAAATGCCTTTTCATAGTCAATAAAACAGAAGTAAGCATCTTTCTGATATTCTCTGCTTTCAGCCAGGATCCATCTGACATCAGCAATCACGTCCCTGGTTCCAGGTCCTCTTCTGAATCCAGCTTGAAATTCTGACCGTTCCCTGCTGATATACTGCTGCAGCCGTTTTGGATGATCTTCAGCAAAATTTTACTTGCATTGATATTAATGATATTGTTGGATAATTTATGCATTCATTTAGATCACCCTTCTTGGGAGTAGGCATGAATATGGATCTCTTCCAGTCAGTCGGCCAGGTAACTGTCTTCCAAATGTCTTGGCACACAGATAGTGAGCACTTACGGCGATGCATCCCTTTGTTGAAACATCTCGGTTGTTATTCTGTCAATGCCTGCAGCCTTGTTTTTTGCCTTTGCCTTCAGTGTAGCTTGGACCTCTTCCTTCAGTACCTTCAGTTCCTGATCATATGCTACCCCCTGAAATAGTTGAACATCGACCAATTATTTTTGGTATAGTGATTCTATATATTCCTTCCATCTTATTTTGATACTTTAATATTTTCCCTGTGTTGTTGTTGTTGTTAGGTGCTGTTGAGTTGGTTCTGACTCATAGCGACTATATACACAATAGAACGAAACATTGCCTGGTCCTATGCCATCCTCACGATCATTGTTATGCTTGAGCTCATTGTTGTAGCCCCTGTGTCAGTCCATTTCATTGAGAGTCTTCCTATTTTGCTGACCCTCTATACTTTAACAAGCATGATATCCTTCTCCAGGTACTGATCCCTCCTGATAACATGTCCAAAGCATGTGAGACATAGTCTCACCATCTTTACTTCTAAGGATCATTCTGGTCGTACTTCTTCCAAGACAGATTTGTTCATTCTTTTGGCAGTCCATGGTATATTCAATATTCTATTTTCCCTGTAGAATCCTTCAATATTGTAACTTAAGGTTTGAATTTTCTCTTTAGTTCTTTCAGCTTGAGAAATGCTGAGCTTCTTCTTCACTTTTAGTTTCCTATCTCCAGCTCTTTGGATGTCATTATAATACTTTACTTTGTCTTCTCGAGCCACGCTTTGAAATCTTCTGTTCAGCTCTTTTACTTCATCATTTATTTCTTTTGCTTTAGCTACTCAACTTTCAAGAGCAACTTTCAGAGTTTCTTCTGACATTCATTTTGGTCTTTTCTTTCTTTCCTGTCTTTTTAATGACTTCTTGCTTTCTTCATGTATGATGTCCCTGTTATCATTCCACAACTCAGCTGGACTTAGGTCATTAGTGTTTAATGCATCAAATCTAATCTTGAGATGCTCTCTAAATTCAGGTGGGATATACTCAAGGTCATACTTTGGCTCTCTTGGACTTATTATAATTTTTTTCCGTTTCAGCTTGAACTTGCATGCGAACAATTGATGGTCTGTTCCACATTCAGCCCCTGACCTTCTTCTGGCTGGTGATATTGAGCTTTTCCATTATCTCTTTCCACAGATGTTGTCAGTTTGATTCCTGTGTATTCCATCTGGCTAGGTCCACATGTGTAGTCGCTGTTTATGTTGGTGAAAAAAGGTATTTGCCATGAAGTCATTGGTCTTGCAAAATTCTATCATGGGGTCTCTGACATCTTTTCTATCACTGGGGCTATATTTTCCAACTACCAATCCTTCCTCTTTGTTTCCAACTTTTGCATTCTAATCACTAGTTATTATCAACGCATCCTGATTGTATGTTTAATCAATTTCAGACTTTAGAAGTTGGTAAAAAATCTTCAGTTTCTTCAGATTTGTCCTTAGTGGTTGGTGCGTAAATTTGAATAATAGTTGTATTAACTGGTCTTCCTTGTAGGCATATGGATATTATCCTGTCATTGACAGCATGGTACTTCAGAATAGATCTTGAAATGTTCTTTTTGACAATGAATGCAACACCATTCCTCTTCAAGTTGTCATTCCTGGCATAGCAGACCATAGATTGTCTGATTCAGAATGGTCAATACTGATCCATTTCAGCTAACTAATGCCTAGGATATTGATGTTTATGTGTTCCATTTCATTTTTGACAATTTCCAGTTTTCCTAGATTCATACCTCGTACATTACGTGTTCCTATTGTTAATGGATGTTTGCAGCTGTTTCTTCTCATTTTGAGTTGTGCCACATCAGCAGATTAAGGTCCTGAAAACTTGACTCCATCCACATCATTTAGGTTGACTCTACTTTGAGGAGGTGGCTCTTCCCCAGTAGTCTTTTGAGTACCTTCCGATCTGAGGGGGCTCATCTTCCAGTACTATAGCAGACAGTGTTCCGCTACTATGCATAAGGTTTTCACTAGCTAGTTCTTTTCAGAAGTAGACTACTGGGTCCTTCTTCATAGTCTGTCTTAGTCTGGAAGGTCAGCTGAAACCTGTCTGCCATGGGTGACCTTAATTGTATTTGAATACAGGTGGCATAACTTTCAGTATCACAGCAACTCGAAAGCCCCCACAGTATGACAAACTGACAGATGCATGATGACCTTAAATATATATATATACACACATACATATATTTATATGAACTAAAAATTAATACATCAGTCAAATTTGTGTCAGCTGCTAGTCTGTGCTACATTTTGTCAAGGTTTAGCCGTACAGTTATTACTCATACCTTGACCTTATCAACCATATCCTATTAGGCTTATCCCTACACACATGGCTAGAACAAAAATTGTCCAGATACACGGTCTGTCCAAATTTCCTTTGCTTTTAAATTTAGCCTTACCTCTTAGGTTAATAATGGAAATACAATTCTTGTGCTAAGTTCCTGTACTCCATTCTGTTACATGATAGCATGCAAAATAAGACACACACCTATAGTTTAAAACGTACTTGGATACTATCAGGTAGGATTCATATCAGCTTCTTGCAATAGAAACCAAGTACCATTTGCTTAAGCAGTGACGTCACTTGGTGTGATGGTTAAGGTTGTGTGTCAGCTTGGCTGGGCTGTAATTCTCAGTGATTTGGCAGTTATTATGTAGTTTGACAGTTATGTAATGATGTAATCACCTCCATGATGAGATGTGATATAGTGTAATCTCCTCCATGATGAGATCTGCTATGAGCAGCCAATCAATCGAAGGGCGTTTCCTTGAGGGTATGGCCTACATTTAATAGGCATGGACTTTCTGGCAAAGCTCATTGACTTTCGCTCTGCTCTGGATCCTGCACTGGGCTTGTCATCATCTGAACTCTGGTTCTTGGAATTTGAGCCAGGAGCCTGCTGTCTATCCTCCCAGTCTTGGGTTCATCAGCCCCTGAAGCTACATGCCTCAGGAGAAGCCTGATGCCTGACAGCTAACCCATGGACTTGGGACTACAACTGCATGAGCCATTTCCTTGATATAAATCTCTCTCTATATATATATATTTGTATATATACATACGCTTCACTGGTTTTGCTTCTCTAGAGAATCCAGCCTAAGACACTAGGGTTGGTGTCACCTAGTGTGGTAACTCATGGTGTCACTCCCTGCCACATGCTAATTACCACAATATTGTAGCTAAAACACCGGAAACTTTGACAAAATCAGCAACTATAAAAATACTGGCAGCAACAAGAACAACAGCGTGGGCTTGTAGGGTATGCAGACAAAGCCACGTGATTTGAAGCATAATTTTAATTGGGTAATAATGACAGCTCTGACAGAACCACATTAGAAGGTTCATAAAGTAAATTAGCATAGAGTTTTAGCCTTGTAGGTATATTGATACATGGAGCCCTGGTGGCACAGTGGGTAAGAGCTATGACTGCTAACCTAAAGGTCAGCAGTTTGAATCCACCAGCCACTCCTTGGAAGCCCTGTGGGGCAGTTCTGCTCTGTTCTATTGGGTCACTATGAGTCATAACTGACTGAACAGCTTTGGTTTGGTGTTTTGGGAGCTGGACTTAGAAACATTTTGTTGTTGTTGTTATAACTAACTACAGGGGTATTTTTTTAAAAAAATAATAAATTTCTGCTGAAACACTGCACGAAAATCTTATAGACAAGTATTCTGGTGTCACCTCCTCTGATAGTGTTGCTTGGTGCAATCCACACAACTCCCCCACACCCCCTAGTGATACCACTGGCTTAAGTAAGATACCTTTTGAGGTCGAGTCAATTACGACTTATAGCGGTCCAGTAAGACAGTAGAACTGCCCCATGGAGTTTCCAAGGCTGTAAATCTTTACAAAAGCAGGCTACCACATCTTTATCCTGTGGAGCAGGTGGTGGGTTCAAACTGTTGACCTTTGGTTAGCACCTGAGTGCTTAACCACTCTGCCACCAGGGCTCCTTTCTTAAGCAAGGTAGGGGTTTACTATTCTGTCATACAGAAAGGAATGCAGAGATAAACCATTCAAGATTGGAACAATATCAGCAGGGGTCCATCTTTTTTTAAAATTATTTTTAGTTTGCTTTTTTTACCTTTTTCAGGGTGTAGCCCTTGTCATCGTGTTTGCGAAATGGTCTACTCCCTGCCCGCAACTCAATTATCTTGACTAAGCTCTAGGCAGGGCCAGGGGGAAGACAAGGCAAAACAGGAGGATATGCTCTCTGAGTGTATCAACCTTTTAAGAAGCTTCTCCAAGCATAACATAATGACTTCTGCTTATATTTCATTGTCCAGAAAAATATCACTTGAGGGAACCCCTTCTGTGAGGAAGCTAGGGGAAGTTTATATATAT
>NW_004443972.1:573743-619484 GCF_000243295.1 Trichechus manatus latirostris | reverse complement strand
TATATATATATATATATCTCCTTATAGAGCAGATAATGAGTAGGTAACCTGCAGTCTTCTCATACATAGCATAGGAAAATGAGTAGAAAATAAAGGTCTGGGCAGAACAATGTTTCTTTTGCATGGCAAGATTTTTTTTTTTTAAGTTATAAATATTCATGGTGTAACTCTACCAGGAATTACAAATAATAATAATAATAAAGAGTCTAGATGAGACTCGTCTGGGAATATGATCAAGATTTGCTTGTGTGGTATACTGGGAAAACTGGGAAATCTATCTGAATTGTTTTCCTAGAGCTGCTGTAACAAAATACCATACCGTAAGGTGGGTGGCTTTAAACAACAGAAATTTATTGTCTCACAGTTCTGGAGGCTAGGAGTCTACATTCAGGGTGTCAGCAGGACAATGCTCTCTCTGTCTAATCTAGGGGAAGAGCTTACCTTGTCTCTTCTAGCTTCCGATAGCCTCAGGCATTTCTTGAAATTCCTTGGCTTATAAAATATATCATCACAAGATGATCTTCTCCCTCTGTGTTTCTCTGTGTCCGTTCCCTTTCATAAGGTCATCACTCAGATGGGATTAAGGCCAACCCTCCTCTAGTATGACTCATATGTACTTAATTGATAATGTCTTCCAAGATCCTATTTCCAAAGAACGTTATTTTCACAAGTATCAGGAGTTAGGATTTCAGCTTATCTTTTTTTTTTTTGAGGAGGGGGGCACAATTTAATCCATAATATCATCTTAGTTCAAAACATGCCATGGTCACAAAAATTCTACCATTAAACAATCATTTATTTTGAGATGTTTATGTTTTTTCCATCTTCAGAAATTCTGTATACAATTTCAAAAATTTTTGTTTATGAGACAAACGTGTCTTACTAATGACTGTTTTTGTGGCTCATCTAGACATAACTCTAACTAAAAACTTATAGCTGAGAAATGTGGCACCAAATAAATGACTGGGGAAGAGGCAGAAGAGCCTGAATTTAGAAAAAGAGACTGAAAGGAGAAATATCACAAGGACTCATACCTCTTCAGTGGGGCAGGCCTGGGTCCATATTACTATATAAAGGACTTAAAATACTCATTCAATTTCATAATCCTTATATTAAAGAAATCTGAGGTAAATAAGAGAAGATCTATTGGACTATAGCTCAGTGTGGTAGAATTTCTTCAAAAGTTTTACAAATTAGAAAGCTTCTTATCTGACATATAAGCTTATAGTATAGGATTTGAAAAGAGGCAGGGGGGTAAACTTAGTGTCCTCAATTGCAGATTTTGTCCTATGAGGCTTCATAGTTATATGCAGACACTTATGGTATCTACATATTACCAAACTTCCTAAGACTTCTTTACATTGAGTGGATATTATAGCTTTTGTTGATTCAAACAATGATAAATTTTATTATTTTGAACCCTGAGCTTGGGAAAGTTACTTATTTTCTCTGTGCCTAAGTTTCCTCACCTATAAAATATAGGGATTTTAATGCTGCCTATTCATAGCATAGTTCTGTCAATGATAACTCAATATTTGCAATCTTTAGAACAATGCTTGGCAAATAGTTACTAGTACATGAGTGTAAGAATTATACACACACACCTGTGTACATTAATTTTCTGACGTCCTGATTCACTTCATCATCACCTCTTCGATGCCTCGGCCTCCTCACTCCTCCATTTCCCATAGAAAATAATCGTTTTTTTTGTGAAATTTGCTGAGAGTATAATTTTCAAGTTCCTTGAGAATACCAACAATCTAAATTTCCATATGCTAACTTATTTGATAGTCATACTGAATACTGCCTTTTGTAAATGGATTTGGATATATTGAGTTGTAATTGACTTGAGGGCAAAAAAGGGTTGTAAATAAATTAACATTTGTATTTAAGGAAAAATATTTTAAAATTATAACTGGGGTTTCAAGTTCTTGAAATTTCCTCTAAAATTTTGATGTGATTATTACTATCAATTTAAACAAGAAATTTTCCATAACATGCATAATAAATATCAACATAAAAATCATTTACAACTTGATGTGGTGTTATGTGTTTTCCAATTAGAAAAACGGCACAAGTTTATCATAAAATTTTGAAAAGGACAGAGAAATAAAAAAGAAAAAAATCACGAATTCCTCTCAGCAATAACTATTGGCAAATTTTGATTATACCATGTTAAGATTTTTTTCTGAATAAGCTTAATTTTTAACAAAATTGGAAATATATTGTGCCCATTTTCTTCTAATCGGTTTTGTCTACATATGAGCTTTTTGTACTTGATGCTGTGTATTTTACATGTGCAAAAGCGATAACCTATGCTGCAGTCTTGTTTTTAATCTTTTCAGAAATGTAAATAAACAAATATAATCAATTAACCCTTTATTCAAAGAACATTTCTTTTTCAGTTTTATATGTATTCTTACAGAATATTTCTTTTACATATTTAGCCGTATAGATGGATGTAATAAAATTATATATACCCTTAACATGGTATATTTACTACACAATACATCTTGGCCATCTTTTCAAATCAGTATTTGAGAAGTATTAAATTTCTTTTAAAAGCTGCATATTATTTTATTCTAAGAGTCTATCACATTTATTAAGCCATTACCCTTTTGCTGGACTTTCAGGCTCTTTCCAATTTTCAATATTACAAACAATGTCCTAGTGAATCTCTTTGCATTATTACCCTTGGGCACTGACATCAAAATTTCCGTAGTGTGAATTCCTAGAAATGGAATTGCTGGGTCAAGGAACAGGCACATTTACAACTGGATTACATTTTGACAACTTTCCTTCTGAAGTGGCTGTAGCAATTTACATGCCTTCAAACAGAGTAGATGAGCAACTGTTTCCCACACATTGTATACTTTTAATGTTTTTCTTAAATTCATTGTTTTATTTAATTCAATGTACTAAAATCTTACTTAAATTTTGGTATTTTAATTGAATCTAACCGATGAAAAATAAATAATTTACTCAATATTAGAAATCATCCTTTTGTTTTAGACTACTGGATTTTTGCAAATTTACCACGCGTGTCCAGTATATGTTTATCTACAGTGTTGATGCTTGAATGCTATTGGGGGTTTTAATGGGTTTCTTAAAGATGTCAGTGTCCCTTCTCTACAATGATCATGGAGAAGGGTGTTGGGAAAGCTGCCCACATGCAATATATAAGTAAGACATACTTTCTGGACTCAAGCCTACACTGGCTAGAACAAAATGCTAAGTTTCCAGGAAAAGATAATATTATGCCTATTTAGAACACTAAAGAAAGGCTCATAAAAGAGGTAACATTCTGAATGTTCTTTTGAGACAAATGGAGTTACACTTACAATATAGCAGTTGGAAAATTGTGTTAAGCGTTTAATATGTAGTTATTAAGCAATTAATCAAATTGATCGAATTGTGAGTTTGAGTGTAAATGCAATCATTATGTGCACCCCCCAGCTCTTCAGTGATTAAGATCAGCAGATCTCGTTTGATTTCTGCTTTAAAATAATTCTTGAAGACTCTGCAAGTAAGATCACAGATTCATTAGCAGCACTGAATAAGTGAGGACAGGCCCTAGGAAGAGTTTGCTCTATCACAATGAGGCTGGTATTGTGTGGAAATGTGCATAAGCATTGGAAGGGGTACCACAAAACTGGATGTAAATCCTACTCTGAAATCAACAATCTGGTGGCAATTCTTAAATCATTCCAGATTAAACTTCAGATTCATCATTAACAACATGACTACTATAAATGGCAGGTTCTCTTCTGCTCCTTCCAGTTTCAAACTCTGTGAATTAGGATTCTGTGACTTCTTAGCAACTTCTACCCTCTACTACCTTTCAAAGTCTCCCTACCCCTCCCTTAGAGTCATACTCTGTAAATTACACTAAATTTATAATCCCTTCAAATTATTTATGTTTTCTGTAACAGTTGCCATCGAGTAGATTCTGACTCATGGCAACCCCTTTTGTGTAACTAAGCGATGACGGCTGAGCTTCCCACTTCTAAGCCTTGGAGCTGTCTTTTTTTTGGACCATTTTCTCATGCTATTTCTCCAGCCTCCCAACAGCCTTGTGAACCCTCAATATTCTTCCAATAAATAGTTAAACTCACTGTCTGTTACTTGAAATCCAAAGGATCCCTAAGTACTATATCTAGCCTCTCCATTGAATCACTATTTTTCAGGCAGTCTATTCTTGTTAACACAGGAGTAATCGTTGGAAATAAGGAAAACTTTCATGGAAAAAGAGTGAAAATGAAGAGTGAAAAATGCTGGAACAATAAAACCCCATGTTATAAGTCTACATCATTGCCAGCTTTTGTTAATTGGAAGGAAGTGCATATAATTAGAAATAATTGATGGAAATTAAGTGGCTAATTTATGAGGGGCAGCATTTATGAAGTAATATTTGTAAAAGATCCTGTGTTCACACCACTGTAACAGGTACTACAATGCTCTTTAACTGTACTACTTGACATTCCATTTTCAACAAATTATGACATTTAACATAATCACCCCTCTATAGATGTTAACTGTTAATATTAGACAAATCCCTTAGCATGAACAACATAGTTAGCTCGCTTCTGTTTTGTCTCTCATTTCCAAACATTCCAGAAGCTGGGAAGAGATTTAGAAATGAAAATCAAAGAGGTTAAAGCTGAACCAATAACTATTTTTCATGTACTTTATCTTATTTCTTTATATGAAAGTGTTTGGGATTGTGAATCCAAGAGTCCTGTAATTCTAAGGATGTAGGTAGGTTGTAGGAGACCAGGAAGAGGTACCTCTCCTAGCACTAAACAGCATAGTGCTTATTGCAGTGTCTGGCTCATAGAAAAAGCTCAATAAATATGTGTCAAAGGGAGGAGAGATAAACAGAGAGAAAGGCAGAATAAAGGAAAAGAAAAGGGAGAGAGAAAAGAAGAATGAATGCAAGGTGATGTTTTTTAACATCACAAAGCAAGGAAATTAGCTTCTTTTTCATTCTTTGATAAATTTTAGAACCTGCATAGATTCTAGCATATGTTACTGCCCAAGAAGTTGTAACAGAGATTAAATGAGTAATGTAAATGAGCAGCAAATACCGTATAAACATAAGATATCCTTATGGGTCTAATTATTAGAAACCCAACAGAGCCCAATGGAAAGTCTATGCACGCTATGCTATGGCCTGATGTGCAAATCTGACATGTCATTGGCTCACCGCTCAATCTCATGGCGCCTTAGTTTTTCCACTGGCAAAACAAGTGTATTATTTCACTACGATGTCATAAGAATGGTGTAATAGTGCATCATTATGGATGAAAAACTGTCATAAAATAACTACCAAACTGTGCTACTTTTTGAGAGAGCAAATAATAACTTCTCAAGGGTCAGAAAGTCTATTAACATCTATTAAAGTTGTTTCCTTCCTTCCTCCCTCTCTTCCTTTCTTCCTTTACAACTTCCAAAAGCTGGTTTTTATAGAGGTGTTTTAAAACTAGGCCATAATTGAAATTAATTACCAGACATGACCCCACACACACCTTATCCTAGGGCACGAAGTCATCATAACTCTAGGAATCCAGGTCTGTGCAGAGAAACATTCAGAAACACAAAGGAATTCAATTCAGGTCATAAATGAAACAGAGTAAGACATAACATATAGAAAAACTACTTTTCCTCTCCATTCATTCATTTATTTAATAAATATTTGTTGAATTACTACACCATGCCAAGGAAATGAGTTGGGGTATGGAGATGATTTAGCCAAATACCTGTTACATCACTGATTGTTAATGGACCTTCTAATACCAGCATTACCTAATGTATTATCTCTAATTGACTTCTCACTGTAACTTGAGTTTTTAGCTAAATCTCTTTAGGCCTCAATATTTCAGTAATAAAATGGGAATAATAGATTTAAACCGTCTAGGGGCCATAGCCTGGACCATATAAATGCTCCCAATAAACCCAGCACTGCCCTGAGTTAACTCAGGCCCCAAACAGAATGTTGCCACAGTGGTATCTTTCCTGATAGCTAAATCCTTCTTCCATACCCACTCAATCCCTTGTCTGTTCTATGCCTTAGCATGCTGAGAAATAGTGCAGACTACCATGAGAAATCAGGTTTTATTTCTACGATGAACCAAGTTTCCATTAGGTTTGGTTTGAATACGGGAAGGGAAAGCAGCTGTTAAAATAAGTAGCCTGTGTAAGAGTTTATTATGAACATTGTACCCCAGCAAAATAAATATGCCATATTTTCTGAATAATACATGTATATAACATGTTAATCTTTTATAACATATTCTTATCAGGGAATAAATCTTATTAGGGCACAGAAAAGTTATTGCGTTTATTAAAATGGGTGAATCAATTTAAGCTTTCTTATGGTTTGTCAAATTTGTAAAATATTATATTTCTCTTCAGACAGAGTTACATACTGTGTAGCTCAAAGATAATCCCTATGGTCTTGGCATATGTTACTTAATTGTCTCAGAAGGAAATGCCATAAATAGCATGCTGTCATCCCCCACAGGCACTGGCTCATCTGTCACAGTGGGGGCTCCAGACAGGGTGAGGTGCTCTAAGACATTTCTTAGTCTATGTAAATCACAGCCATTACTTCCTACCACTTCCCAATTGGTCAATTATGTATAAACATGTGTTAATAAAAATTTGCCTCTGTGCCTCTAAGGTACCCACCCATAAAGCTATGTGAGTATGATAAAGTATAAATGGCATACATTATTATCTGATTCAACCTGCTTCATAAATTATGATCCAAAGTGCTTCCATAGAAACAAAAGTCTAGCAAAGCCTCGGAAAGCCAAAATGCTTGGAGAAAATAAATAGAATAGAAAACAATATTTTTTCCAGTCTCTAAGTTTAGTGAAGAAAACATTCAGGTTTTGCTTATAAGAAGCAAGGAAACTAAAGACTATATTAAATTTCAGAAATATTTTAATTTCAAGAAATATTTAAATTTAATTGTCAAAGATAGCAGGATCACAACTATAATACAGTAATAAAGATAGACAGACAGACAGACAGATAGGTAGATAGACAGATGATAGCTCCCATCTAGTTGACTCTGACTCACAGCAACCTTATGTACAGCAGAGCAAAATGTTGCACAGTCCTGTGTCATCCTTACAATCTCCGTGATGTTCAAGTCCATCCTTAAGGCTATTGTGCCAATCCATCACACCAAGGGACTTCCTCACACTCGACCTCACCAAACATGATGTTCTCATCAGCGATTGATCTTGCCTGATGGCATGTCAAAAGCAAGTGAGTCGGCCTATGTTCTATTGTGATCCATAGGTTTCCACTGGCTAATTTTTGGAAGTAGATCTCCAGGCCTTTATTCCTAGTCCGTTTTAGTCTGAAAGCTCTCCTGTACCTGTCCATCCTGGGTGACCCTACTGGTGTTTGAAATACCGGTGGCATACTTCCAGCATCATAGCAACACACAATCCACCACAGTACAACAAACTGACAGGTGGTAGAGTAATAAACATAGGAGCTATATGTGGAAAAAATCTATCTTTAAATGTATGGGGTTTAAAAATGTTCAAGAAAATATGTTTTGAACAAAATATTTAAATAGTGATTATTCTAGTGATGGTCTATACACATTTTGATTGGGTTCCAAAACCCATTGCCGTCGAGTCAATTCTGACCCATAGAGATCCTATAGGACAGAATAGAACTGCCCCATATGGTTTCCAAGGCTGTAAATCTTTACAGAAGCCGACTGCCACATCTTTCTCTCACAGAAGGGCCAGTGGGTTTGAACCACTGACCTTTCAGTTAGCAGCTGAGCTGCTTAACCACTACACTGCCAGGGCTTCTTTGATTCAGTTGCTCCTGATCAAATAGTATAATGCACAGTCTGATGTAAGACTATTGCAACTTATCAGAGAAATAAAATAGCAAATAGTAGTGAAAGGTGTAATGAGTTTAGAATAAAAAGACCTGTGTAAAAGTCATCACTCTATCTCAATGAGGGCTGTACGACTTTGGACGCATTATGGACTGTTCACAATGTTGGTTATCTTAGCGCAAAAAAAAAAAAAGGGAGAAGGTTGATGATTCTTGCCCAACTCACAGAGCTGTTACGAGGAACAAATAAGATCAGTGAGTGCTGAAAAAACGTTTACAGATGTTGGTCATTATTATCTTTTTAATAGGAAATGTTTTTTAAGGAGTCCTTTGAGGGGCATGAAAACGGTTAAGAGCTCAACTGCTAACTGAAAGGTTGGCAGTTGGAATCCACCCAGAAGCACCTTGGAAGACAGGCCTGGTGATCTGCTTCTGAAAAGTCAGAGGCTTGAAATGCCTATGAAGCACGGTTTTTCTCAGCAAAACATGCCATCACCATGAGTCAGAATCGACTGAACGACTTAACAGCAACTGATTTGTTTTTTGTTATTGTTGTTGTTTACAAACACTGTAAGATTTATTTAAGACTAATGATAACGCAGTTTATAGTTATCTTTTGGGGAGGCAGCAAATCAAAAAAAATGTATTTAAAGGGACATTTACCAGTGCTCCTTAATTGATTCAACACGATAGTAAATTATAAGTAGACAGTAAATTATGCTTGAACTGAATCAAAATTGGAATGGCAGTAATTTATTGCCTATCATATGAAAGCCAGTACACAGGGGTTGTTTCTACTCTCAGTAAACTTATAATTTAGAATAAGAACCTATAAAATCCAAAAAATAACAATATAATTTTTTTTTTTTAATTCCTGCTTTGGTCTAGATTTTTAAAATCTGGAATTCCTGAATCCATTGACAACTTTCTTTTAGCTTTAAAGTAGAGTGGAGCGCCTCTACGTAGCTATGTGTACAGACCTTTTAACCCATACTTTCATGGTAGAAGAAACCCTGGTGGTGTAGTGGTTAAGAGCTACGGCTGCTAACCAAAAGGTTGGCAGTTCAAATCTACCAGGTGCTCCTTGGAAACCACATGGGGCAGTTCTACTCTGTCCTATAGGGTTGCTATGATTCAGAATTGACTCAATGGCAATGGGTTTTTGTTTTTTTTTTTTCTTCATGGGAGATGTCAGTGGTCGGTACTAATGGCAAATCAGGACACACTTCAACATATAATCAGCAGGATTGGCAGAGACTTGTTACCAGGTAGAACAATTTTGTGAGCCTTGGAATAATGTATCACCACCCACCAAGGGTAAATTTACCTTTGAAAGGTATGGAATTTTACAATTCTGTTTCAGTTTGGCACACATGGGCTAAGTGTATTATTAATGCTGTTTAATATTTTTGAGGGTTCACACCAGCCTGTTCACTTTATACAGTTTAAAGGTATTAGTTTCTAAAAAATATGTCACAGGCAATCTAGTAAAACACAGATGCATGATATAATTATTTCAAGATCTCCAGAGTATCTTTGGGCTTTTATTGAAGTTTGGATTGAGATTTTATTATTAAACTAAATAGAAGTGATCTCAGATGAGCTACTTCCTAACCAGTAAGTCTCTTTTTATCAGCATAGTCATCAGCTGTTACTTGTGAACTGCAGCTATATCGAATAATTAAGGAGAATATAGACATTATATAGAGATTATAATGATGGGTGGTAGAGTCATAAAAAAATAGAGCTCACTGCAGCTTCATTCCATGTAGACTTAATATAATAATCAGAGGATATGCAGTTTTTAAAGATAGTGTTTTGAATCCTTACTCGGACTTGATTTATTAAACATTTAGCCTATTTACAACTAAAGCAATCCACAAGTAAGCCCAAATGGAATATACATCATTAGGCAATAAAATTAATAAATGCACAAGAGAGGTCGTTTTTGCTAACTGGTCACTTTAACTTTTGTATTTGGGCAATTAGCTTGGAAATCAATATTATAAATTTTACTAGATAATCTCTATATTGTATAAAAAAAGTTTTTAAATATGATGACTTTACTACACACTTACTTCCTATCTTCTTTTTCTTTCTTCCATCTTACCTTTTTTTTTTTTACTTTTTTTCTTTCCTTCCTTCCTTTCTACATTTTTTCTATGCTTTATTCATTTATATTCATTCAATGCACATTTAATGGGTTACTGTCATATAACAGCCATTGTGTTAGATGCTAGGGATACCAAAATCAATAAAATAGTCTGCCTTTAAAGCATTTTCATATGGCACATACATTGCCTTTCATACGTCTTTATAAGGAATTTGTTGCCTTCAATTTTAATACTTTACCAGCAGGAGAAATTTTCTTTCATGGTAGGCTATAATTATGCATAATAAATACATATTTGTAGAGCAACTAATATAAGAAGAGGTCATTTAAAAAACAGAAACACTGTGTGCCCCCATCACTATTACAAAGTATTGGGCAGTACCACTTTATATATATGATTAAAGTAATAATTTTCCAAGTCTGGAAAAGGAAAGTTATAATTATGTAGGAACAGACTTCTGATTCTGGCAATATGGCAGACAAGACATTCTGGGAGAACCACCTTCTGCAAATTTACTAGGCTAAATCAAACTTTATTTTTTAATGTGTTACTGGGTGTGTGAGAAAGAGGGAACATGTTAAGACCCCCTTCATAAAAAAAAGATTTAACTGTGTGCCCTCCGCCAAGAAAAAAATGTTAAAAAAAAACAGGGATCAAGCAGAAGAAACTTAGTCTCCTTCAGGACAGATGCCCTTAAGAACGCAAAATCTGTGATCAGATACTATGTCTTGGGCCAGCAGATAGGAGACTTTGCTGAACCAGAAACTCAGCATTTAGCTAGGACCTTAAAAGGAGATAAAATGGCTCTCAGCAGACAAAATACAAATATTTTTCCAGAGTAAATGTTCCCAAATTTAGGCCCACTATGATATTACAGATAAAAGTCAAGAAAGTATAAGCTCGCAATCAGAAATCACCAAGCACGTGAGTTAGAGGTGAAAGAAGCAGAAACCAAAACAACAACTGCAGATTCCCCCACATTCATTTTGATAGTAAAATGATTAAATTCAGAATACAGAATAGTTATTATAAAATATTAAAATATATATGGATAGTAAAGGCAACAGGAAATTTTAGGAATGATCAGGGAGGAAACTAAAAATATATATCTGAGAAACTTAGGAAAGAGCACAGAAAGAAGAGAAGGGAGAAAAATTAAAACACATAAAAGACAGTAAAGTTTAGTATTGACATAAGTAAATTGGAGTTTTAGAAGGAGAAAAAACAATTCAGGGGAGAAAATACTTGAAACAACCCCTGAGGATATTTCAGATATAATTATCTATGTATCTATCTATCTATCTGTCTGTCTGTCTGTCTATCTATCCATCTACCAATCTACAGACTTCAAAAATGGGAAATTTTAAGCTGGATAAATAAACAGATATTCATGCAAGACACATTGAAGTAAAAAATAAAGTAAAGTAAATTAAAAAAACCCATTGCCCTGGAGTCAATTCTGACTCATAGAGACCCTATAGGACAGAGTAGAGTAGAACTGCCCCATAGGGTTTCCAAGGAGCAGCTGGATTTGAACTGGTGACTTTTTGGGTTAGCAGCCGAGCTTTTAACCACTGCTCCACCAGGGCTCCAAAGTAAAATTAAAGATTACCAAAAACAGAAATGAATTTAAAAACATATAGATTAGATTAGAAAACTTGATCACATAAAGAAAACTTACTTAGCTTGAAAGTCGGCTTCTCAACAGCAAAATAGTTAGGGGAGAGGAAAAAAATACCTTCAATATCACTAATAATAATAATGATGATAATTGTGTGCCTAGCAAACATTTATTTTAAGAACTAAGGGAAAATAATGGAATATTCAGATAAAATAAAAACAGAGAGATTACTATTAAGAAATGTGCACTGAAGAAACTTCTGAAGAATGTATTCAAAAAAAGGAAATTAATCTTGGAAGAATGATCTTAGATACAAGAAATGCAACTATTGGTAAGCAAATACATAAACACAACAAAAATGTCTCATTAAATAAACGAAAAGAAAATAATGTCTAATGTGGTGTTACAATTTTAAAAGACAGAACTAAAATACTAGATACAAAGAGCATGTGAGTTGGAAGGTGGTACCGTCAGTTTTAACATCATTGTGTTATTAAGGAAAGGCAGTAAGAAATTGACATTAGACTTGGTTAGATGGAAGAAAATATGTGGCCAAATTTCAAGGGCAACTACTATAAGATTAAAAGAATAGACTTGGTCTATTCCTAAATTAATAGAAAGAAGCAAATAGAAAGGAAAAAAATATATATACATATAACACACAAGCAAACATCAAGAAAAGCGAAATAAAGAAAACAATGTTAGATTATAAAGAAATGCAGAAAAGTTGAGAGGAAGGATTAATATCAAATACAAATTCAAACATACTAATAATTTTAATAAACATAAATATACAGAACTTGTCATTTATAAGAAGATGATGGTCACTTGAAAGAGTTGAGAGTAATATAATTAAAAATGTATAACACAGATATAATCTCCTCCAAAAACTGAAGTAGCCATATTAATGTCAGTCAAAATGGACTTTAATACAAAATCATTGTTATGGATAGATCTGCCTAATGATAAAAAAAAAAAATTCACAGGGAAAACAAATTATTATTAATCTTGAATCATATTCCTTATAGATGCAAAATATATACCAAGCAATATACTATAAGGATAAAACACCAAAACAAAACTCTTGCTGTCTGGTTGATTCTGACTAATAGCCATCCTGTAGGACAGAGTAGAACCGCCCCATAGGGTTTCCTAGGTTGTAATCTTTAGGAATCAGATCACCAGACCTTTTCTCCTGTGGAGTGGCTGGTGCGTTTGAACTGCCAACCCTTCCGTTAGCGGCCGAACACTGAACCATTATCTCACCCTAGCTCCAACTATAAGGAAAAATAGTTTAATTTTTAATCATAGTTTGAGGGTTCAAAAGACATCTTTTAATTATTGATATATTTGGCAGGAAAAAAATGAGTAAAACTATATAAAAAGATTTGAACAACATATTTAATAAACATGATTGAATGAATATACACATGCTTTATACATATGTATATGAATGTATGTATGTAAATAGTCTATTCAATCTAGTTTATTAAATATATGCAACATATTAAATGTTCAAACATGTAGGATATATATATACACGTATATATTTACTTATATATAGAGAGAGTGAGAGAAATCACATTCTTCTCAATAATGTATGGAATATTTATACAAACAGACTATTTAGCTGTCATTAATAATGAAAAAAATCATAAAGATAAAGCATACCATATGCAATTAAGTTAAAATCACAAAATATATATGTAAAAATCTCTGTACATTTGGAAACATAAATATACACTTTTAAGAACTCATGGAGCAAAAATAAGAAAATCACAGAAGGAATATAAAACATTTAGACACAAGGATACAAGTCCAATAAACAAAAATAAATTACTTCTTTATATACTTACAATGAAAAGTTTGAAAATTATACCGTTACAATAACATCACAAGAAGAAATACTTAGGAATACATTCAACAAAAACCTTAAGTAATAAATTATTAGGAAAATGCTACATATCACAATTTGGGAAATGGGCAAAAGGGATATTAAATGGAAATTTAATGCATTAAATATCTGGATTAGAATATAAGTAAGGCTTAAAATTAAATGGGCTAACATCCTACTTCGGATGTTAGGAAACTGAAAACACAGCAAAATAAACTTAAATAAGGAAAAAGAAAGTATAATAAAGATAACATTAGACAGTAAGCAGGAAATGATATCAACAAGGAAAGTTAACAAGGTCAAAAGTTGTGCTTTGAAGAGGCCAGTGAAACAGGCAAAACGTCTACAAGGTTAACGAAGCGAAAAAAAGAAGACCTACATAAACAATATTAGGGCCACAAAATGGGAACTTAAGTCGTACAATACAGCTGAGAATATGAAATAAGAAACTAAAATTTATCAAAGCCAAGTTTCAAAAAACGCTTTTTGAATGTTCTTAAAACTATTTAAGAAATACAATAAATAATATAAAGGATCTTCTGGGAAAACCCTATGTCCAGATGGTTTTACAGGCAAATTCAAAACAATTTCAATGATCAGATAACTAACTATGTGCAACAAACAAGAGGAAAGATTTCACAATCATTTCTATTACACCAGTATACACTTAATTCCAAATCCAGTGATAGCATGAGAAAAACAATATACAGGCCAATCTTGGTTGAATATAGATCAAAAATATTTATATTTGCAAACCAAATCCTACAGTGTATAAAAATGATTATCCATCATGAGCAAGTTGCATTTATCCCAGGATTTAAAAGATGAATTAATATTAGTAAATTCTTAAAGTTAATTAACCATATAAAAAGATTAAAGGAGGAGGACTGTATGATCATCACCATATGATAAATTCAGAAGAAACAGAAAACATGCATTTCATAATCCATATTTAACACTCATTTATTATTAAATATTTTAGCAAAACAACAACAACAACCAAACCCATTGTCATGGAGTAGAACTGCCCCATAGGGTTTCCAAGGAGCAACTAGTGGACTCAAACTGCCAACCCTTTGGTTATCAGCCAAATGCTTAACCACTCAATAAAGTTGTCTATCAAGAACACACAGCAAACATTATTCTCAACTGAAAACATTCGAAGGATTTCTTCTAAAACTAAAAAAAAAAAAAAATGACAAAATGCCATTATTATCACTTATATTTAATCATCTACTAAAGCACAGGTAAAGAAAAAAGTAAATGTAGGAAAAAGATTAGAAAAGGAAAAACACAACATATTATGATTTTTTACATACTCAACCCAAGAGAATCTACAGTCAAATATTTAGTAATAAGAGATTCTAGATACCCTTAAGTTAAACATACAAAAATACATTGCATTACTATTCACCAACAAACAAAAAATAAAACTACAAAATAAGTACAATTTACAATAGTAGCAAAAGCCAATGACTTCCTAGGAATAGATATAATAAAAGCTATGCTAAAATTTTATGGAAAATTTAATAAAAAAATATATTGGAAGACACTAAAAAGACAAATAACTGGAGAGACATATCAAGTTAATGGGTAGGTGACTTCATTACTATAAACATGTCAACTTTCTCCAAACTGATACACATACACACACACACACACGCAATTAATTTTAGATCATTGGTAATGGTACTTTTTTAAAGTTCAGTAGAAAATATAGGTGAATTTTTCTACCAGGTCTGGAAAGGGAAGACTTTCTTGAATAATAACCATAAAGGGAAGGATTAGTAAGTTTGACATCTTTATATTTAAGGACTTTTGTTGAATCAGAGCCATCATGAGTAAGGTGAAAATACAGGCAACCAAATGGGTAATAATATTAGTAACAAATGCAATTGAAAAATAATTAATATCTGGAATATGAGGAACTACAAATCAGCATGGAAAAGATAATCATCAATTTAAAAATAATAAAATACTCGAACAGGTATTTCACAGAAGAGGAGACACACGTTCAATAAACATAGAAAAAGTGTACAATTCTCGTAGCATTTAGGTGACTGCAAGTTAAAACCACAAAGGAGACTGGAAAATTCAGCAATCTATAACAAATATGACTTATCTGGAAATGTCTACACTACCTGGAATATAAAGACTCTTCTAAAGATAAATGTTTGCATAATGAATAAAATGTTAATTACGAGATTCAGGAAAATTACCAATGCCGGACTAAATTTTTTTTTTTTTCCCTACAGAAAATGAGTGGCTGGGAGTATGATTTTAACACTGACAAAAATAGACAGGTCAGGAAAGTCAAATTTGTGAATAAGTAACATTTTAGAGATTTTAAATTTAGATTGATGTCATGATCATTTGAGAAAATATACAGTATAAGTCATTGGAGATCCAGTGATAGCACTTGATAGTGTTACCGATTTTGATTGATTTATGATTGTTTGAAATGAGTGACCAGAAGTCCCAGTTTCCAGAACAGTCCTAGTTGTCCTGACATTCTGTCTGGATAGCATCTCCTTTCACTTTCAGGAGTGTCCCTTTTTGGGCTAAAAATTATATTGTCACCCTATATAACTTAACTAACTTTCAGTCTTATCATGCCATAGCTTGATAAGGGTAGTGTATTGATCCTGAAGACTGATATATTGGATCCTCAAATTATTAGATAAGAATACTTCAAATTAACGATTAAAAAAACAAAAAAAAAGATAATTTTGAATTGAAATGCTCCAGGGTAGTCACAATTGTCATTGACCATGTTACTTGTGATGTAGGATATAAATAATTTTCAGTTGGTTAACGGTTTATAATCACTTTTACAATTAGTTGATAGCAATTGGAGAGTGTGAAGTTCTACCCTACTCATTAAGAGCAAAGCCTTGACAAAATTCTGTTGTTGAACTGGATGAATATTTCAGAATCCCAAGATCACGTACTACAAATTTCATTTGTAAGAAACATAACTACGATATGCATTCCAACATGTCATGGAATTTTGCTAAAACCTCCATAACCTTTAACTATATATTCTTGTGCTGTAATGTATGATTCCATATTTGCTGGTATGCACTATAAAGAGTTTTATATTAAGTGGTCCCATTGATTAACACAGACAGAGGGAGAAAAGGATATTCTGACTGGACAGATTCCATCTTTTGAAGCCAGGAGTATTTGGCCCAATTTTCAACGTCAAATGTGGACTATGATTTATTTAGACTTTGCTTTTGTTCTTTCCCACCCCCACAGCCTTAAAAACTACAGGGTAATATTAAGCATTTGAATTTATTAGCATTCATCAAAGGGTATTTTTGGCAGCATTGGATCACAAAGGCTGACATTGGCATGTATAAAACAATACATGTGTGAGCCAGCAAAGAAAGGAAATTTGAAGGGAATGTCCATTATATAACTTAAGCTAGTTTTTTGGGATCAAATAAAATTATAGAGGCGCCATGCAGAGTACTGTTGCTGAAGGCCGTCATAAACCCTATTTTTCATGGGGTTATATGGTCTTTTCAGCCATGATAAAAAATTCCTTCTATATTTAAATTGCCAAAGCATTGAGGCTGCCTGAGAAAAGGGAGGTTTTATTTACTTATTTTTTTCTAATTAAAACAAAAAAAAAGGCATTTAAATCTGGTTAAAGTCAAAATGGATATAGATTCCTCAATGACCTTCTGCTGAAACTGTTATTTTTTGATTCTCATAGCAAATGTGTATTATGTGATTACAATTATCTTTAGATAATGTGTTTTAAAAACAAGGAAATATATCTGTCTATAACACAATTTATCTTTATACATGTTAATATGCAAATGACGGGATAAGACAAACTGGCAAGCATCATTTGTTGCTTATGATTCAAAATCACAATTCTCTACCTTTTTATATGAGAAGGAATATTAATTTTAAAAGTCATATAACTAACTTCATTATATATTTGAGACTTTTTAAAAAATAAAACCCAGAGAAGTTGAAAATTTGAGTCACACCTGGATGCGTTGTGTTCTCATAGGGAATATCGGCATATTCAAAAATATCTGAATGTTTTACTCAAACTTTTAATCATGGAGTCAGATATTAATTAGAGAGGGACTTTATTTCTCTTTTTAATTGTGATTCAGACTCCATATACATGCCATCAAAACAAAATAAGCATGATAAATTAAATCAGCTAATTGCTCCATCTCTGATAAACTCCTGGGCTCGGTTATGATACTGTCAGTTGTAAAATAGACTACAGTTCTCTCTTGAGCCTGTTATTAAATTGAGGTTATTTCCTTCCCAGTATCACATCAGAAGACGTATGATGTCAGTTTATCCCATTGTTGGTGATGTTAAGTTTGATCGTTGAGTTCAGATCGTTCATGAGATTTCTCCATTTACAAATTCTTTTCTTTTTTCATATTAATAAATAATCTGTGGGGTGTTATGTTGAGGCTGTATGAGCATACTTTTTTCCAACAGTCTTTTACCAACAATTTTAGCATCCATTGGCAATTCTTAGGAGCCTTGATGGCTAAGTGGTCAGTGGTTTCAACCCACCAGCTGCTCTGCAGGAGAAAGATGTGGCAGTCTGCTCCAGTCTTGGAAACACTATGGGGCAGACCTACTCTGTCCTATAGGGTCGCTGCAAGTCAGAATGAACTCGAGGGCAATGGGTTTGGTTTAAGTTTTGGCAGTTTTTACTTGAAGTAATCATTTCTATGTTTGTGATAAAATGATGATTTTTCTATTATTACTTCTCCATTTATTAGTAGACAGTTGAAGAAAAGCCCTACCCTCCTGCTTAAAATATTTGCTTTTTAGTATCAGTGAGGATTTATGTATTCTTTTCTGAATCAATAATTTAGAATCCATTTCTGTCAATATTTATTTTATGGCCAGTTATCTCTAATATGACCATTAAAAGAAAGCCCCTTCTAGATGGCTTCTATGCCCTTTTCACATAGCCTGATTGGATGTTGAGCACATCTTCAACTTCTCACCCAAAAGACATAACAACTAAATTGAAAAAAAAAAAAAAATGAGGCTGGACTGAATCTTTAATGTAAGAGGAGGAAAAAACAAAACCTGGGTATAAAAGGCATTATTGGGACAATTGAGAAAATTTAAATATTGACTATATATTACATAAAGTAAGCATTAATGTTAACCTTACTGTGAATATTTTACTGTGGTCATTTAGATAATGCTCTTGTTCTTAGCAGATAGTGCTTAAATATTGAGGGGTAAAATCTCTCTGTGTTATTAAGTAATGCTCAGATATTTCAGTAAATATTATAAACTGTTAACAATTGGTGAATCTAGATAAAAATATTTTTTCTAGAGTTGGAAGTTTTTCTTTAACTAAAGTTGGGTAAAATATACAAAAATAATAATTCAATAATTCTCAATGGGAATAAAATCATAAACTTATCAAGCAAATGGAAAGCTGTAGATGGATATTCATTTTTTTCTTCACTAATAAGGACAAATAAGAACTTCAGGTTGTAGGGAATCTAGTGACTCACTTTAATAAGCAAAATCAGTTGATATTGATTCAAGTAGAGCTGAAATCCCATGATTTCTACAATCTATGATCATAAAATAAGCTACTAACCAGATGGCAGAATAAAAGTTATGATTTACTGAATGTGCAAGTAGGAAGTCTTTTTTTTTAATCTCATTATTATATTTATCAACAATATTAATAATAATCCCTACTATTGGCAAAAAACAAGGCTCCAGGAATTGATGGAATACCAACTGAGATGTTTCAGCAAACAGATGCAATGCTAGAAGAGCTCACTCATCTATTCCAAGAAATTTGGAAAACAGCTACCTGGACAACTGACTGGAAGAAATCCATATTTATGCCCATTTCAAAGAAAAGTGATCCAACAGAATGTGGAAATTATAGCGCGACATCATTAATATCACACAGAAATAAAATTTTGCTGAAGATCATTCAAAAGTGGTTGCAGTAGTACATTGATAGGGAACTGCCAGAAATTCAAACCAGGTTCAGAAGAGAATGTGGAATGAGGGATAAACTTGCTGATGTCAGATGGATTCTGGTGAAAACAGAGACTTCCAGAAAGATGTTTACCTTTGTTTTATTGATTATGCAAAGGCATTTGACAGTGTGGATCATAACAAATTATGGATAATATTGTGAAGAATGAGAATTCCAGAACACTTAATTGTGCTCATGAGGAACCAGTACAGAGACCAAAAGGCAGTTGTTTGAACAGAACAAGGGGATACTTTGTGGTTCAAAGTCAGAAAAGGTGTGTGTCAGGGTTATATCCTTTCACCATACTTATTCAATCCATATGCTGAGCAAATAATTCGAGAAGTTGAACTCTGTGAAGAAGAATGTGGCATCGGGATTGGAGGAAGACTCATTAACATCTTGCAGTATGTAGATGACACAACCTTGCTTGCTGAAAGTGAAGAGCATTTAAAGCACTTACTGATGAAGATCGAAGACTACAGCCTTCTGTATGAATTTCACCTCAACATGAAGAAATAAAAAAAAAAAAAAACCTAACAATTGGACCAATAAGTAACATTACGATAAACGGAGAAAATATTAAAGTTATAAAGGATTTCATTTTTCTTGGATCCATGATCAGTGCCCATGGAATCAGCAGTCAAGAAGTCAAACGACATCTTTCTTGTATTGGACAAATCTGCTGCAAAAGACCTTAAAGTTAAAAAGCAAAGATGTCACTTTGAGGATAAGGTGTGTCTGACCCAAGCCATGATATTTTCAATTGCCTCAGATGCACCTGGAAGTGGGACAATGAATAAGGAAGACTGAAGAAGAATTGATGCCTTTGCATTATGATGTTGGCTAAGGATATTGAGTATACCATGGACTGCCAGAAAAATAAACAAATCTGTCTTGGAAGAAGTACAGTTAGAATACTCCTTAGAAGCAGGGATGGTGAGACTTTGTCTCACATAGTTTGGACATGTTATCAAGAGGGACCAGTCCCTGGAGAAGGACATCATGCTTGGTACAGTAGAGGGTCAGCAAAAAACGGAAGACGCTCAATGAGATGGATTAACACAGAGGCTGCAATAATGAGCTGAAACATAGCAAGGATTGTGAGGATGACTCAGGACCGGGCAGTGTTTCATTCTGTTGTACACAGGGTTGCTATGAGTCATAACGGACTCAATGGCACCTAACAACAACATTCTATTATATATTTACTTTTCTAATATTTTACCTATATATGCCAAAGATAATTGAACCTTGTACAATTTAGCATAAAATATAAAAATATACATGAGATTGGGATGAATGTGTATATTATAAAAGATATGATATTTTGTATATTGTTATGTGTCTTTTCCTAACAACAGGAGAAATGGAGGGAGTAAATGAAAGTTCACTTGATGTAGAATTTGTCTAGCTGGATTATAGTCAATTAGGGTCTTACTCAATAATTTCACCCATATTCTTAAGGACTCCTACATTTAAAAAAAAAAAAGTTTTTTACAGATGACTAAAGCAGAGAGACAGTTTAGTAATTCTGGAAGGAAGTGATGATTTAAGTGATTCCAACTGTGTCTTCCGGAGTCAAGACAAAGCAACCATGAAATCAGTGTATCACAGCCCAATTGTCATTTTCTCTTATTTACAGGAACATAATGACACTAAACAGGTAGCAAAAGGAGAAAACACTTTCTAGGTCAAGGGCTGCTGATTGATTCTCTCCAGCAGGATAAAAAGTGCTTCGGGCTCTGGGAACTGCCACTAGCTTGTGAGGTCTCCAGATGCTTGTTTCGCTCCTAGTGAAGTTATAGGCTCCAGAGGTTCTCTCTTCCCCAGAGCCTCATTATTTTATCACCACACACTCCCAGGACCAGCTAGGTGATAGTTTGTGGGGCTGCCATGCTGGGCTGGTGAGGTCAGGGAGACGAGAGGAAGGAGGAACAGGGAGACCCTGACCTAGCTCGCCCAGGCCCTGTCTGCTGTCAGACTTTTTATAACACCAGACATGTTTACAAACCCAGGCTGTCTTGAAAACATGTACTTGGTTAACTACTTTCCTATCCTCTTGTCTTTGGAAAATTGAGGTCTTGTAGTCCGGAATCAGCTTGAGGGGAAGAACTCAGTGATGGAGCCAGTATTCCGTGGCACTGTGCGTGGGCTCTTGGCGTCTAGTTTGGGAACTTGTGAATCTGGACAGGTGACTCAGAATCTGGTTTGAAAGCTGTCTTGGACTATTAAGACACAGACCCAATACTTCCTCCCTTTAGCTTTGTAAACTTTCCTAGCTCTTTGTAAAAGCTCTTGTTTCTTCTCTTCTCGGCAGATACCGTTAAAATCCTAAGAGCCGACTGGTCGAGAAGGTAATTTGAAATATTTGACCTTTTACATTTCTTTTATGCAGAAACTCTCTGAAAGAAAATACCCTCAATATCTGTTATATCCTGTAGATTTGTCTTCTGAAAGTGAGTGTTCTGTTTGACTTTCCTTCACTCCAGTAAATTGCATTTTGTACTCAGGCTTGAAAAGAGGAATGGGTCCTGATGTGTTTTCTCATTCTTCTGTCTAGAATGTATTCCTTTTCCACTCAGATACAATTTCTCAACCTTCAGCATTTTTGTTTTTCCTTTCCAGTTCTTCTTAATCCATAAACATAACAGTAAAGAAAAAAATTACCCACAAGCCCATGTGTTTGAATCAATGGCAACTTGCCTAGAATCAAGTCTAGATTATGGATCCTTGAATGGTGTATCTGTTTTATAGGGTTAGTGAGCTTCTTGTCTACATTTTTTATGTGAAGACTTTAATTCAGGTGACTTGCTAAATAAACACACTAAAGTAGGTGGCCTGGTTTCATTGGGATGTATAATACACAATGGTCAGACAGTCTTCAGTCAAGGTGTTAATCCTTCAGACGTGGGAGAGCTATCAGAACTATAATAGATCTAATTTACGTGTAAGAACTTGTCTAAAACTGCCTTAATCAGCTTTGTTGATGAGATTTAGAGAGAGGCCCGAGTTTCTTCTCATAATTATGCCTCAAAGGAGAGAAGGTATGCAATGACACTCTGATAATGGTTTATATGGGACTCGATAATAGTCTGAAAATACCAAATCTGAGTCGTTTTTGGATGACGCTGCTGACACCCAGTAGGAAACACCCTATTTTATCAGGAAAGCAACCTGAAGTAATGGTCAGGAAAACAAAGACTGTGGAGGGAGGTGCCCATGAGAGGCAGGGCCAGGCCTGGCTGGTGGCTGCTTTCCTGTGCGGGCCCTGCTTTGCCTTCTTGCCTTGGCCAGAATCGATTTTGCAGGTGTTGAGACTCTGGTATCTTCCCTGCAGAAGTGAGGAAGGCAAATACTCAGGGATTGAAGGGAGAACTGGCTAGCCCGAGGGATGTGCGGCAATAGGCTCCTGTGGGAGGGCCAGGGCAGGATACCTGGGACGCCTCCCAGGCTGACCCAGCCTGCAGAGGGGCCTCTTGCTTCCAGTTCTTTCAAACCATCACCCATTTAAAAGTACTTTCAAATCCTGCCCCTCAGTGAAATCTATTTGGATAAAATCAGTGCTTTTCATAAGATGATTTTGTTTGATGTGGTTCCCTCTAAGAGAATGGTAAGGATTCAAATATTTGTATATGTGGAATTTTGTAGAGTTCAGGAACCCACGGCAAAAACAGTAAACTATTTATTACAAGTATGACTGTATTTGTTCTTCCCCCAAAGAAAGTAATCCTGTCTTTGTATATTTTAAAACAGATTATAATCACTTCATCTTTGGTGCCTTCCACGTGTCACACAAGCACTCTTGTCAATCACGGGATTGAAAAAAGGATGTACATTTGGTTAAACCAGATAACACTATTTTTGTAGCATGATTTTACATCAGGTCCTTTTAATAATGCTTTCAGTAATACTGGTTTTCAGGTGGGGCCATTTTTCCTTTGACTTCATAGGTATTTTTAAAAAGAAAACAAACAAATAAATGAGATTTTCCCAAAAACAAACAAAAAAACAAAATGTTTCATCATAGTTTAGCAAAAAAATAATGTTTTCTTCCTTGGGAAGAGGAAAAATGAAAACAGGAATTAAGGTTTCCCCTGGTGGCACAGTGGTTAAGTGATATGACTGCTAACCAAAAGGTAGGCAGTTTGAATCCACCAGCCACTCCTTAGAAATCCTATGAGGCAGTTCTACACTGTCCTATAGGGTCGCTATAGGTCGGAATCAACTCAATGGCAAAGTTTTTTTTTTTTAATCCAGTTTTTGAGTCGTCTAGATGAATAAAGCTCCTGCAAATGAAAAGTTAAATAAAATACAGAGCAATGGGTAAAACATGGGGAAATATACAGTTTTACCTAATCCTCACCAAACCTTGATAAAATATGGATTATTAACACTATTTAACAAATGCAACAATTTGAACATGGGAAACTAAATTCAAATATGCTATTTTAAAAAGGTGAATTCAAGAAATTTTGAAGTAATCTTTGGTGTTCTTCTGCAAAGAAAAACTTAGTAATTTCTATATAATATACAGGAGATACTGTTTATCTAGATAACTAAGCTACTTCCATCTGATCAAGGGTGAGTAATGTAACTCATTCACTTAACAGGAAGAACAAGTGTTACAGGATACATTAAATGATTGGAAATACATGAGATGGAAAAAGGATTTTATAAGCAACTCATTGTTATAATTCACAACATTTTTAATAGTTGCCCTAAAAACTGTTTCAGAAATTCTAAGTATTCCATTTCCAAAACATCAATTAAATTAAATTTATTTAAATTTAATTTAAATTTAAAGGTTGACTTTTTTAATTACAAGGATTTATAATTAAGGAGGTAAAGACAACAGGTTAGCAGTGCATATTGGATGTGCTGGAAATCAGAATGCATACGAAAATGAAAAAATCTGACTAAACTGTGCATGTCAATAAGTGGCATATTATTAACACTTTGTAACGTTCTCCTTTGTAAATCCAGCTCAACTATATTTAGAGTTCGAAACAAGGAAGTCTCCTTTTACGACACTGTTGTTTTTGTGCTTAGTTTTATTTTTTTTATTTCTCTTTACTATCAGACTTGTAATAAAAAGAAAACCACTTTGTTAACCAGTTTTCAAGCTGTATTTGTGTAAGAGTTCACAAAGTAAGTTTACCTATGTGTATTATACATTGCTTTTGGACATCATTTCTAAAGTAAATGATCCAATAAATAATGAGTAACAGTAAAGAACATGTTCAAAGGAACTAGTAATACAAAATTAACATTTTGACCAATAGCGCAAAATGGTTTAGTAATTGGAATGTAAAAACGCACCAGATATCTAACCATTAGATTTTTAGGTCATCCTACTACACGAGAGTGCACACACAGCTTGGATACCATGGAGATGCAAGTTATACAAAAGGTGTAAACATTTACCTTTGAATATTATATATATTCTTTGAAATGACACAAACTTTGCAGAACTTTGTCATTAGTCAATTAATATGAGTTTCCTAAACTCTAGAATAATGTAATCTGAGAAAAATAATAAAATAGCAATAATAATGTACTGTGTAAACACAGGATACAGGCTATAAAAATACATTAATTTTGAAAATAGATAATGGAAAATAAAAGGACCAAAATATTTATATAATTTAAGTCAATCTTCTATCACTTCAAAATGAGTTTGAAGAAATTATGTGGTGATTTAAATAATTGTTCAATTATCTTCTCCTTCCTTATGATGTTTTGTTAGTGATATATAAATACATAATACAGATTGCATGTGTTTGAATCTCTGGTAAATTCAAATCCATTTTAGAATTTGATACAGTCTAATAATTTACATTTGGCTGAATAATTTAAATATTTTATAACAATTCAATAGCTAACACGATCATATCCTGGGCTAATAGTATGATAAATATACTAAAAGTAATATAAGCATAGGTCAGATAAGTTAATCCATATTCAAAACTAAGATTATAGCTAAATAGAAACTTAAATGCCTCACAGAAGGTCCTGCTATTTTTCCAAGTGAGAAGGACACTATGAATTGTTTTGTGCTATTTGGCATTGAAAAAGGTATACTTAACGTTGTGAGACCAGGCACTATTTGGTAAATATTTCCCAGAGTTTCTCTTTCCACTGTGTTCTTTATATCTTGCTTTCTAGTTGCTAAAAAGTCTGTGGAAAATGAAATTTTACTTCTTTACCATCATACTAATTTAACACATACTGTCCAGTGCTTGTGAGTCTATATGAGGTGTCATGGGACAGAAGCAGACAGATGAGTGAATGCATTTGTGAAACAATGTCGCAGAGATTAGGAACAATGGCTGATAAACCATGTGTACTCATCGGTGTGAGAAGTTGAAAGATGAGAAGGTGACTTTTGGTGTTGGGACCTATGTATTTCAGTGTATTTGCTAATGATGAGGAAGACAACATAAACAGGGAGGTGGTGAAATCTTCTGACAACACTAAACTATTTTGGTTAGTTAAAAACCAATGAGGTTTGGGAGATGCTCCAGATGGCTCTAATCATACTGGAGAATTGGGCAGCCCAGTGGCAGATGAAATTCATTTTTGATAAATGTAGAGGAAGGAATATTGAAAAATTATAATCTAAACTCTCCATGTATACCATAAGGTTTTGAACTTGCAAATTCTCTGAAGAACAAGACATATCCTGCTACCATGGCTGGTTCAATGAAGGTGTTCCCCAGTGCACAGCTTATTTGGAAATGGCTGAGTAGATGCTTCGATGTGTTCAGAAAAAGGTTTGAAAATGCAAATAATAGGGGAAGCTGTTTCGAGACAGATAAAGAATGTTTTACCCATTGCAACAGGATGAATTTCTTCTGGGTAACAAGTGAGAAGTGACAGAAACAAGAAAGTCACAGAAGCTTGTGGAGAGTAACTTATTCTTGAAGAAAGATTGAAAGACAGTCTGACAAGTGGAGAACACGTTTACATATGCCCAAACCTGTCACTACTACAAAGCTTTTCAATTTTGAGCAAGATTTGAACCATAGAGAATTTGATCTCATTAACAGGGCAGTAACTGTGGGACCCTGACAATTAATTCATGAGTTTAAAGATTTGGTGCTTGAAGGTTAAAAATTCAAGGCTTAGCTCAATTTGGTACTTGGTTGTAGGTGATAAAGCTGAATGTGTATAGACACAGTCTGTCTGTGATATTTATACTCTAAGAAAAAGACTGATTATATTAGCATATCAAAAGATCATACATCCAGTTCACCACTGCTTGGGTAAGTAATAGGTAGAGATAGTACAGAAAGTATTAGATGGATAAACAGTGGTTGCCCTAAACAAAAGAGAGTCAATAATAAAATTACACTGTTTTTTAAAAATTTTGTTCTAAATGAGTAATCAAAAAGTGTCTCAAATGTTTTTTGGACTCATACTCAACTAAAATAAGGAGAAATATTCTATAAATTCAAGGTTCAGATAAAGTTGACAGCAGATTTTTAACTGAATGAAACCACTTACTCTGTTTATCAAAGAAAGCATTAAAATATGTATTATTTTTCAAAGGATTAAAGCAAAGTCTTTTGATCTATTGCAGATAAGTGAAAAGTATTAGGGTAAATTTTCTGTAAATTAACTACAATCTAAGAATTCATGAGAAACTATCCAAAAAGTTGTTCTTTGTGTATAATAGAAATAAAGTTAGAAATGCAGATTAGTATAGGTATCTAATATTATATTACATGTTCCATGACCACCGAGTATGGTTTAATAAGCTGCACTTAAATATGACACAATAAACCTAATAACAATTATACACTATATATGTATCAGTATATGTATGTGATATAAATATATGGCTGTAAGTACCTGACTATACTACCATATGGGTGTTATATCATTGTATGTTTTTCATTCATAGGTAGAATTTACTCCAAGTGTCTATTATTTTGACACTTGATTCCGGAATGAAGACTTTAACGAAGCATACTTTCTTGCTTTCCATTGGATCAACATATGGAATATAATTTCTTGATGCTGGATTAGTTATCATTTGCAAGGGTGCTTTATTTGGGAAGCAGGAAGAAGAAGCCCGCTTCTTAACATCTTTTTGTAACAAATGTATGTAATGAAATTCATGTCAATCTATGCAAGGTTTTCTGTATTTTTTTAAGTTTGTTTTCTAATGAAAATGTGTATAGACTTACAGTCTGAACATTATATACATATTAAACAGCTCTTTGGATTATTTTGAGATATCTGAATGAGACTTTAAGAAAACTGCTGAAGAATTTGTTAGGATCTACATTGGAGCAAAACTAACTAGGCATGGGTTTAGAGGTCTATGAATGTTAACAAAATGCTGGCCAGTGGAAAATTGACTGTGGAGGCCAAGTGAAACTGCAGTTGCTGAAACAGTAGTGATGAGAAATGAGTGAAGCAGTAAGGAGGAAACGGGCCGCTCAATAACACTTCGTATCATAAGCATGTCCCTCTGAATGCCACATGTTCTCTCAAGATGTTCAACAGACGGCTTCTACGGGGATGCCCTAGTCATCAGCAGCATACTGAAGGAAGGCACCTCAGACTGTGATGGAATCCTTCTGCATACATCTGCATTGCCCTCTGGCTCTCACCATTCCTAGAACTCAACTCTTCCTAGCAATAAATCTCTTCCAGTACACTACACTGAGAGCCACTGAAACATGCTGCTTTCCTTTAACTGAAGAGTTTGTATAAGTGAAAATGAATAATACTGGTCACAGAAGTCACAAACAAAAGTGGTTCTATGTGTGTTTAAGGAGGCGATTCTTCACTTCTGGGAAGGGACAACAACAGAGTACAGGAACTTGCAGCATCACTATAACTCCTCCAGTTCTCTATGAATAATGAGTTTATTCCTGATTTTCCCAATGAAGGACCTGTTTACTGTGACGGTGTCAGTGTGAAGTTGTAATCTGTTAATAAAACACCTTACAGAGTCATTGTTTCTAAGGGAGAGGATCCAAATCCATGAGTATAGTAACCACAGTAGCATCAGTTTGGGAAGATTTACTCATATTTCTTTCATATTAATTACACACTTTGGAAATTCATAAAAGAGCCCTGGTGGTGCAGTGGTTAAGTGCTCAGCTGCTAACCTAAAGGTTGGCTGTTTGAACTCACCAGCTGCTCCACAGGAGAAAGATGTGACGATCTGCTCCCCTAAAGATTACAGCCTTGGAAACACTATGGGGGCAGTTCTACTCTGTCCTATGGGGTCACTATGAGTTGGAATCTACTCCACTGCAGTGGGTTTGATTTTGGGGTTTTGGAGATTCTTGGGCACACTTTCAGTAGCATGCCAAGTGTTTTATATGTTTTACTCTTCTTCCTTTTTTTTTTTTTTTTAAACTTTTGATTTTCCCAGGAGCCTTGGGTTCAGGGAAGAGAGTTAAAAAAAAAAAGCTGCTCAATCTACTCAGTGGGTCCTATTATCAGAGAAATAACTTCATTCTCTTATCCATTTGCATAAAAGTGAGCAGAAATTTCTAGTTCAAGTTTAGCAAATTGCATCATGTTGCGTGTGAATAATGGAGAGATGTAATTTTCACTGTCTCCATACTGTAAATCCACAGCTAAAGCAACAGTTTTGTGGGAATCAGAGAAAAAGTGAAAGACCCTATTGACCTTGATTGTAGTCTCTCAGAGTGAAAGTGAATGAGAAATAAAGCAACATGTTCAAAATATTGCTTTTTAATTTGTGTCTTCTGTAGCATTTATATGTCCTTAGATTATAAATATCATGAATTTTCTATTCTGCTCTCCCATGTCAAACATTCACCAGAAAGAGTTATTCTATGATCTATAAGGTCATGGATGTTCTCTCTCTCTCTCTTTTCATGACTACATATTCTCTAGCACATATTTTAGCAGAAATTATATGCTTAATAAATGCATGGGCAAGTGAACAAATAAGTGAATGACTATAAGGAAGATAATAGAGAGAGCTTTTGATAACTGTGATATGAGAGAAAAATATCACGGGAAAAATCAGATGGCTTAATAATGGAGGAGGTGTCCAACTGTCCCCTTAAAAATACAACAGTTCAGGAAAACTTTGTTACAGTCGTCTACAATAATTTTCAGTGCCAACAATTTATATGTTTTCATGAAAAATAATATAATATCCCCTTTGTAGTTCCAAGTTCCTAGACCTAACGATAACCTAGTACAAATGTTGTACTCTATCATTACTTGTTTGAAATGAAAGCTCTTATCTCTTAATTTCTTTGATGTTATTTTTCTTGACATCTCATGTACGTTTCTGAACACTCCTGTGATTCCTCTTCCTCCCAATAAAGACAGTTCTTCCCCAAAGTTAAATCCAATGTATCTTCCACACACCATGTCAAACTTAACCATTGTACCACTGTACACCACCAGGGCTCCTTAATAAAATAAAAAAAAAAAAAGCATCAGTTCTCACATTTGTACAAGTGGCTCATCAATCTCTGTATCTAGCTGTGACTTTTTTCTATTAATCAATGCCTACAATACTGTCTTAGGTATCTAGTGCTGCTATAACAGAAATATCACAAGTGGATGGCTTTAACAAACATAAATTTATTCTCTCTTGGTCTGGGAAGCTAGAAGTCCAAATTCAGGGCACCAGCTCCCAGGGAATGCTTTCTCTCTCTGTTGGTTCTGGGGGAACATCCTTGTCATCAATCTTCCCCTGGTCTAGGAGCTTCTCAGCACAGGGATCCCTGGTTCAAAGGACGTGCTCCACTCCCAGCCCTTTTTTCTTGATGGTATCAGGTCCCTCCCCAACACTGAATAGCTGTCAAGCCCAAGCCATTTACCATTAATTTCCAAAAGAGATTGACTCAAGATACAACCGAATTCTGTAGATTGAGTCCTGTCTCGTTAACATAATTGCTTCTAATCCTGCCTCATTAACATCATTAAAAATAATCCAAACTTGAGGCTTTCCAGTCGATTTTGACTCACAGAGACCCTGTAGAACAGAGTAGAACTGCTCCATAGGGTTTCCAAGGAGTGGCTGGTAGATTTGAACTGCTGACCTTTTGGTTAGCAGCCAAGCTCTTAATCACTGTGCAACTAGGGCTCCACCATATAGGTTAGGATTTACAACACATAGGATAATCACATCAGATCACAAAATTCCCACACAATACTGGGAATCATGGCCTAGCCAAGTTGACACACATTTTTGCAGGACACAATTCAATCCATAACAATTGCCAATTGAAGGAATCTCAGATGCCTTATGTGCAAAATTGAACTCTGTTTTTTTTTTTGCTCTCCTATTCCTACTTTTTTGTTCCATATTTTTCTCTAGATGAGAATACTAATGTCTCTTGACCAAAGGTTGAAACCCTGACTCAACCACAGGGAGATGATCTAATCAATTCTAAATGCTACCTCCTTAACAACCACTCCCACTTCAGCTTTCACTTCTTCACCATGCAATTTCTCAGGCCTTCAGGAATGTTTACTTCATTACCAAATGTCAGAACTCTCTCCTATTAAATCATCTTTTATGCTGCTGCAAGATTTGTATTTATAATTATCCTGCCACTTTATAATGAGATGTGAATAACTGTTATTCCTTCACCTAAAATTCTTCAATTATTCCTCCAACTCTAGATAACTGAATCAAAACTTCTAAATGGTAGGATCCAAATACTTACCCATATTTACCTTCTACTTCTGTTATGCCTATGCAGTAAGTCCAGGAAGAACAGTACTTTGAGAACCAGGGAGAACTGAATTTGATTTTAAGCCTATCATGTACTAGTAGGAGCCCTGGTGGCATAATGGTTAAGCTCTATGGCTGCTAACCAAAAGATTGGCAGTTTGAAATCACAGCCACTCCTTAGAAACACTATGGGGCAGTTCTACTCTGTCCTACAGGGTCACTATGAGTAGGAATTGACTCAAGGGCTACGGTCTTTTTTTTTTTTTTTTTTTGATTTATTAAGGAGCCCTGGTGGTGTACGGTGGTACAGTGGTTAAGCACTGAGCTTGAACCCATCCAGCGACTCCATGGGAAAAAGACCTGACAATCTACTTGTATAAACATTACAACCAAGAAAACTCTATGTGCAGAGAAAAAACAAAATACCCTATTGACCTTGATTCTAGTCTCTCAGAATGAAAGTGGGACACATAGGGTCACCATGAGTCGAGAACAACTCAACAGTATCTAACAATATTAGCATAATTAACTGTGTTACTCCATTACTAAATGAAATTTCAATAGGTTTTGTTTTTTAGAGTACTTTTAGGTTTACAGAATATATTTTCAGAAAGTACAAAGAGTTCTCATACATCCTGGCACAGTTTCTCATATTATTAACATCTTGCATTTCTGCAGTACATTTGTTATAATTGATAACCCAATACTCCTACATTGTTATTAACTGAGGTCCATTAGGGTTCACTCTGTGTTGTGCAGTCCTATGGATTTTGACAAATGCATAGTGTCATGTCCCTACTATTACAGTATCTTACAGAATAGTTTCACTGCTCCAAAAAATGCCATGTTCATTAACCCACCCCTCCCCACACTCCCCTAAATGCCTGGCAACTGCTGATCTTTCTACTGTCTCTATAATTTTGCCTTTCTAGAATGTCATCTGGCTGGAATTAGATAGTAAGGAAGATTTTTAAGACTGGCTTCTTTCACTTAGAAATATGTATTTAAATTTCCTCCATGTTTTTTTGTAGCTTAGTAGCTCATTTCTTTTAATTGCTGAATAATATTCCTTTGTATGGATGTACCACAATTTGCTTATCCATTAACATTTTGAGAGATAGTTTGGTTGCTTCCAATTTTTGTCAATTATGAATAAAGCTACAATAAACATTCACGTGCAGGTTTTCATATGGACATACAATTTCAACTCATTTGGGTAAATATCTAGGAGTACAATTGCTGGATCCTGTGGTCAGATTGCAGCTCTGGTGGCACAGCTGTTAAGAGCTCAGCAGCAACTTGGAAACTCTATGGCGCAGTTCTACTCTGTCCTACAAGGTCACTATGAGTGGGAACCGACTGGACAGCAATGGGTTTGGTTTTTTTGGTGTCAAGATTATGTCTAGTTTTGTACGACTTAAATGTAATTTTTAGACATCTTTATTGCCCTGCTTTAGGAATGGAAAGAACTAACTGTAAAACTGGAATAATTTATTAATTTATGATTACTCTTTTCTGTGTTAGATGATTTTGGGGAGTCCCACAACACCTTTCCATTTATGCCTATTTCAAAAATACTCAATAAAAGTCAGAACTTCAAACATTAGTCTATAATTTCCATTAATTGGGCTTCATTATGTGGCTGGATATGTTTTTGTGAGTGAAAGTACTTGAAGAAATCAATTAAGTAAAAAAGATCTTTGAGATCCAATTTCCAAACTCATAACATGTATCCGCAATGACCTGAAGTATCAAATGTTGCATTTCAGCCAGGAGGCATTGTGTATAGTCAGAGTTGATGTGTTTAGTGAGGTCAGCCATGCAGCACTAATACAAAGAAAAAAAAGGTGAGTTAATCATTATTTTGCATTCATTTCTGCACATATTTAATTTGTTGTAGATTAGTAAAATGGCTCTATTACAGGTAGTTAGACTAGATTAGTAAATTCATTTGTGCTGATTGAATCCACATAGATTTGTGATATTTGGTGCCCCAGCATCTACATCTGCTGTGAGATTGAGGTGTGAGAGGCTCGCTGGACTGGAGCTGTATTTATGCTAAAATTGCTTGGGCTTACTCCATTGGGCTATGTGTACATTATAGTAATTGAACTAAAATGGGTCTGTTTTTCACCAAGCACAATTTAGTCATGCATCAATACATTTTTAATTAAAAGTGTGTGACAGGTACCATAGTGGAGCACACAAAATAATTTTCTCAAACATTCCATTTCCTTAAAGATAGGTAATCAGAACCTTGTCTCTGTCAGTGACAGTATATTTTTTTATTAAGATGTTTGATTAAATATCTAAAAACTTTATGCTAAACCATTGCATTTTGGTTTTAAGAACTCTATCAGAGATACTTCAGATCGTTACATCAAAATATAGCATTTGTTCTTCGCAGAACTAAAATAGGTGACAAGCAATCTGATTAGGCCTTTTTTATGTTCGTAAAGAAAAGCTGAGAAATCAGTAGCGATATGAACAGTGGAGTCAATTAGAGCATGGTTGTTTCCGAAGGAGAGACGTTACAGTGAAAGCTTGACACAGAGAACCGAAACAAACCACTTTAGGATGTTATGAAGTATATAAAAAAATGGGCTGATGATTGTGAGTAATCCCCTCACTCAAGGTGGTAAGAAAAGCCTCCTAAAATAGCCTTAATTCACCAACTTTGCAATTTGACTAATGTACCATAAGTATTGGACAAAGTATGAACTACACTAGACTCATCTGGTCTGTGAACAAAAAGGTGAAGTAAATATACAAATACATAATTACAGCACAACAATTATATTTGATAATATTTCATAGAGGCTACTATATGTGGCATATTTAAACTATTTAGTATGGTTACCATGAACATGATAAACCAAAAAAACCAAACCCATTGCTGTCGATTTCAACTCATAACAACTCTATATACACAGGATAATATAACACTAAAAAAAAATATTATTAAGTGCCATTTTATAGAATACTACACCATCCATGGGAGTTAATTTGTGTAGAGGCTATTAAAGCAGTGTATTAGAATAAATAATAGTTACTAAAAATGAGTCACTTTTGAAAGAATTCTAAATTTGAAACAACAAAAAAAACAGGGTCATTATACATGAAGATTATGTACCATTTAATCTAAAGAATACCTCTTCTAATACAGACTAAAGTGAAAACCAGTCAACACACCTTTATTTGCATGACCAAAGAACCGTTTCATTCTTTTCCTCTTCTACTGTTTTCCAAGTTGATAAAATAATATGTCGTTGACTATGATATCACTTGCCCTGACAAGATCCCTTTTATTAAATTTCTTCATTTCAACTTGAAGTTAAAGCACAGCTATGACCCACTGTTGTTAACATTTAAATATCTGTCTGTTATTAACTTAAAAACAATTCCCTCAAAAATAATGACCCTATCAGAATAAAAATACACTAAAATGTATATAAAAGCCAAACATATAAGAATTAGTATCTGGATCTTGTTCAGTGAGGATATGAGTGTTAAGAGTGATCAAACTTATTACAATTTGAAATGAGCATGTGATCTGGTTGCTCAGGAGAGTAATCGTTTATTTGCCCAAGTCATAGAAAATACACTGAGCTTTGTGTAAGGTGTTGGAATGTCCATAAGCCCATCCACTGTATGTCTGGCAGTGCTTAAAACTGAGTAAGCTTTTAGTAATATTTAAAGATAAAGAAGGGGAAGAAGAAGGCAGTTACCATGTGAATATTCTCCTGCAGTTTTTTTTTTGTTCGTTCGTTTTTGAGACCATTCTAAAGCTTACATGTAAATATGGATTTCTAAAAGAATAGTAAGTCAATGGCCTTGAAATTTTTTTTCTGGTTATTCTTTTTTATGTTACAATAGATCACTATAGCTGACATTTTTTGAATTTTATTTATTTTTTGGGACCTTAGCAAGTTTTGACTGTGAGGATAATATATTTGATATCAAAAGTTAGCATAAAGCATTATTGCTACCATACCAAACATAAACCACTAAGCTGTAGTAATTAAAACTGTTTCATGATTATACGCAATAGCACAGTGCATAATATTTTAAAATTTATAACAACTATTAAATAATTTCTCATTTATATGAGTAAAAATGATGGTAGTGTTTGCATATTTCACTGATCTAGCCATATCTAATTGTATGACACAGTTTGAGCCAACTCAAATTGGCTTTTTTTCTTACTGATGAGTTTTACTAAATGAGAAATTTTAACATTTAAGATTTGGTGGCTTTGTCAGATATTTAGGATATTTAGGTCAAACATGGACACAGAAATTTTAGACTTATTTTTCACTAAGGACTACTTCTAGAGTTCCATTAGATTTCATTTTGTTTTAATCATTTTTAATCATATCCCACCAAAAAGCAGGAGATTTAATGCTTCAACTAGATAATGTCAAGTAGATTATTGATACATTTATACTTTTGAATCTAGAAAGTATTTTTTTTACTGTACGAGGATCATGGATTTTATTATACATTAAAATATCTTCTAACATCATATTTCCTAAAAGCTTGTCAGCAAATACCTATTTTAACAAAATGAGAAAATAACCTTTGCACTGTATGTGTACCACCATCATAGAAAGAGATGAGTTCTTCAAATTCAATCCTAAAGGAAAATGTTGCATGATTTTTAATTGTATGCTGCATGATTAACAGTATCAGTGATAAAAGAATGAAGCAATTCACTTACACTACAAAATCGCCAAAAATACGAAGCAATTTTGCACATTAGTCATAACTTAATCCCCAGTTCCCATGTTGACTGAAGTAAATTACATTAGTACAGCCACAAGAGATTGGGTTAAAAATATATTTCAAGTTTTGATGGAAAGTATTTCATTACAGTTGTAGAACTCCACAATTATTTATTGCTAACAAATTCAGTTTAAAGATGTAATATTTGCCCCTATATTGTGATCTTTTTATTTCAAATTAACTGAATACTTGCTAAATATACTACCTGATTCAGCCATTTTACATGACATTTCCTTTTCTGGCATTATTTTTGTAATAAAGAACAGTTTTTGGTTCATCCTAATTTCAAAAATGGGGAAAGGCACTTTTTTTTCATTTTTAAGTAAGCTTTTTTTTTTTTTTTTTTTTAACTTAAGCAAGCAGAGCCTGGTATTTGGTACACATTGGTTTTGGACAAGATTCAGAACGCCTCGGCACCCTTAACTTACCACATTCACCATTTTCACCATCCTCTGACTATAAATCAAAGTGGGGAGGGTGGTACTGTTGAACAACGAATCTTTAGCAGTGAATAAAACAGAAAGTGGTTTGACATACATACATAGCTAGTATTCCTTCAATAATGAACCCAACACAACCAGCTCCTTTCTGTGGCTCAAGTCAGAAAATAATCGTTAATTATCTACTATTAACTAATTAAATAAGTGAAGAGTTAATGTTAACTAGATTTTTTTTTCCTCTAATAGCACGGTTGTCTGAGAGAAATAGTGCAAACAGTAGCTAAGTCCTTCTCCTCATGCATGTACTGAGCATAAGAAGTTTGTATAGCAACCAAGCAAATCGTTAAGGCATATAACCAAAAAGAAAAAAAACAAAAACAAAACCCTGCTGCTGTCAGTCCATTCGGACTCCTAAAGGCCCTATAGTACAGAGTAGAACTGCCCCATAGGGTTTCCAAGGAGCGGCCGGTGGATTCGAACTGACGACCCTTTGGTTAGTAGCGGAGCTCTTAACCACTGCGCAACCAGGATTCTGTTAAGGCAGCTATGTGTTTTTAATCGGCAATCTATGTTAAGACATTGACAACATGCATGGTCAGCAATAAAAACCTGTTTAAAACATTAATGATGATTTGTTTTGCCTACTCTGCAATAGTAACTTTTCATATCTTATTGATGAGAGTAATATAATTTTGAATGATACCTCTTTAATGTCGAATGATTTCTCTTTAATTTTGTGCTGTTTTCTGTCTTATGAGGTAAATTTAATCAACTTTCTCAAAATTTTTACTTTGTGCCTATTGTCTAGAAAGTAGTTTGATTTATCGGAACGTTCCCTATACTTTGTTCAAAATACTGCAAAATCATCTATAACTTTCTCTTACTACTGTCTGAATTTGTAATTGGTTATCTATTGACCTTAAAGGCAACACTGAGCAAACTGATCTGCAGTTCAACAAAATTCAATTTTCAGATATTTATCAATTTAATTACTATTTGCTTTTATGAACAATTTTTGAGTTGTCAATTCATTTTAATGGATAGTGGATATAATAAAGCTCAGTAAGAATAACCAAGAATGCAAATTTAACTCTACAACATGCAAATTAAATTGTTACTAAGTGAAAGGACATTCTTACTACCTGAATGTTATTTGAGACACACAACCACTTCATGAAAAATATTTAAGAATACTGTAATTATTTTAAAATATAGCAGAAATTTTGGTGGAAGTCAAACAATCTTGCATTTCAAATTTATGAAATACATGTAAAGGAAAACTATTATAGTTTTTTTTTTTTTCCTGAAAATGTTAAGCCAGATGGGAACCTTATGATATGACTTCTAAGACAACCTGTGATTTATGGACCATATTTTAAAAATCACTTGCCTAAAGGATCTATGTGCTTTATGAAAAGTCTGGGCAGGTTTTCCATTGCTATAATATTTTGGATTCCTCTAGTTCTTTATCTGCTGCAGTTGCAGATATCATGGATTCCCTACTATATTTAAATGGTTGGCTCCTGACTTTGAGTGATTTCTGTTTTTTTATAAAGTTGTTGTTGAAGGAGAGAACATAGTTCAGAAACATTTATTCCGGAATCTTTCATTTTTATGCAAGTCTTTCAAGGCCCCTCTAGGCTCCTCTACCTCAAAGTGTAATGCTGGGAAAGATGTCTAAACAGAATATTCATTTGATTTATTCTGCAGCCCAGAACACTAGGTCATATTTACTAAATGGAGATAAATGTTACAACAAACCATCCGATTTAATGACTGTAATGGTTAATATTATGTGTCAACTTGTCTAGGCCATGACTAACAGTATTATGTAATTATTCTGCATTTTGTGATCTGAGTAAAGCGGGTTTACTTGGGGGTGTGACCTGCATCCAACATATGTGGATGTTGTAGCAAAGAGCTCTCTCTCTCTCTTCCTCTCTCTCTCGAACCTGCATCTGATCATCATTATCTGACCCCTGGTTCTTGGGACTTGAGCCAGCAGCCTGCTGTCTGACCTGTCAATTTTGGTTTGTCAGCCCCTACAACCACATGAGTCAGGAGCAGCCTCCAGCCTGATGCCTGACCCACGGATTTGGGTCTTGCCACACTCCACAACTGTGTGTGCCATTTCTTTGAACTAAATCTCTCTCTCTCTCTCTCTATATATATATATATATAAAAATATGCTTCACTGGTTTTGCTCCTCTAGAAAACCCAGCCTAAGACGATGATTGAACAGGACTTTCAGGTAAATTGAACTCCAGCAAATCAATAACATTTCATTTTCATTCTACAAATATTTGTTCTGTGTTTCCTATGTGTTGTGCATTGTTGTAAACATTCAGAATAGTAAGTCATGAAACTTGTCGACACTAGCATGATTTTTCCAAAATTTCTCGGTTACATTAAATAACCGTGCTGTCACCTACAAAATCTGTTGCATTTCTCCTGACATGATGACCATTTATATTTATTATAATTACTTGTTTATGTTTGGAACTATAAGTGAGGTAGGGGAGTCAAGCAGGACACTGCCTTGTTCACAGTTAAATCCCCAATATCTAACAGAGTGCTGACTCACATGCTCTTCGTTGAATCAATGGACCCAGAGGGTAAACTGAATCCATTGTGACTTGTTTCCTTTTACATTTTAGAGAAAGAGATAAGTTTGTAAACTCAAAATATTACTGACACAACACTGAAGTCACCTGAACAAATAATCTCTAAATTAATCTGTAATATCTCTAAATTAATTTGTAAAAAATATATTTAACCAATTAAGAATATTATAAATGAAAATCCTGGTTTTCATTTTAAATCTCTAGATCTAATCAATTCCATGCCTTAATCTCTGTTTACTCATTTTCTATGATAAAGTCCGCAGAAGATATATATGTGCGTGTGTGTGTGTGTGTGTGTGTGTGTGTGTGTATTTATTGATTTATATGCTTTATCCACATGTCTGTCAGTTTGGCATACTGTTGTGGCTACCATGTGGCTGTGATACTGGAAGGTATGCCATCGGTATTTCAAATGCCAGCAGGGTCACCCTTAGTGGACTGGTTTCAGTGGAGCTTTCACACTAAGATAGGCTAGGAAGAAAAACCTGGCAGTCTACTTTTGAAAAAAATGGACAGTGAAAACCTTATGAATAGCCCCAGAACATTGTCTGATACAGTGCCCAAAGATAAGCCCCTCAGGTTGGAAGGCACTCCAAATTTGACTTGAAGCACTTACTGATCAAGATCAAAGACTATAGCCCTTCGGTATGGATTACATCTCAACATAAAGAAAAACAAAAAACAAAAAACCTCACAACTGGACCAATAAATAACATCATGATAAACGGTGAAAATATTGAAGTTGTCAAGGATTTCATTTTACTTGGATCCATAATCAACACCATGGAAGCAACCGTCAAGAACTCAAACGACATATTGCATTGGGCAAATCTGCTACAAAAGACCTCTTTAAGGTGTTTAAAAACGAAGATATCACTTTAAGCGCTAAGGCGTGCCTGACCCAAGCCATGGTGTTTTCAATTGCCCCATATGCATATGAAAGTTGGACAGTCAATAAGAAAGACCAAAGAAGGATTGATGTCTTCAAATTATGGTGTTGGAGAAGAATATTGAATATACCATGGACGGCCAGAAAAATGAACAAATCTGTCTTGGAAGAAGTACAGTCAGAATGCTTCTTAGAAGCATCATCTCACATACTTTGGACATATTATCAGGAGGGACCAGTTCCTGGAGAAGAACATCATGCTTGGTAAAGTAGAGGGTCAGCAAAAAAGAAGACCCTCAATGAAATGGATTGACACAGTGGCTGCAACGATGGGCTCAAGCATAATCATGATAGTGAGGATGGCCCAGCACTGGGCAGTGTTTCATTGTGTTGTACATAGGGTCGCTATGAGTCGGAACCAGTTTGATGGCACCTAACAACAACAACATTTATTTCATATATATACATTCACATACATATGCATGTATATATAATTTTTAATATAAATGTTCACATTAACTCAAATGATATTCTCCTTTACATTCCCAATAGTAGTTTTCTCTCTTTAAATAAATATACCAATTACTTGAAAATATTACGTTGAGTGAAATAAAATCAGTCACAAAAAGACAAATATTACATGATCCCACTTATATGAAAGATCTAGAATAGGAAAATTTATAGATACCAAAGTTTATCTGTGGTTACCAAGGGATGCCAGGAGGGAGGGGAAAAGGGGCACTCATTTCTTAAGGGACACAGAGCTGTTAAGGATTATGGAAAAATTTGGAACTGAATAATGGTGATGGTTTAACAGTATGTTTAATAATTAAGTCAGTGAATTGTACATGAGAAGAATGTTGCAATGGCAAATGTTTTGTTACATATATATTTACCACAATAAAAAAATTCAAATCCCTATTAATTTAGCTGTCCAGTGAATGGTTGCACTATGTATGCTTGAGTTTAGTTAGAGCAACTAAGTGAATCATAATAACGTCAAGCATTTGAACACTCTGGAGGCACATAAGAAGTCAAATGGAACTACATAAACAGTAATTTCCATTTTTATATTGAAACATGCACTAATGTTTCTAAAATGTAGTAAATTATTTATCTACTAATTTTATACTCAACTTTTAGTGCTGTTTCTGACGTTCTTCCCAATAAACAAATAAGGAGTTCAAAAAATTGTTTAAAATTATTTTCAAGTCAATTATTTTCCTTCTCTGAGCTAAGAAATAGAGCTAAAACTCTATTTCACTGTAGTTTATATTTAATTTATATCCTAGTAATGCAATGCTGTGTATTATCTATCAAGGAAATAAAATTAGGCAGAGATAGCAAACACAAATAATATTTTACATCACCTCAAGTCTATTTTTGGATGAGATTACCCTTTAAAGAATAAACCGCAAAAGAAGGAGGAAGGATTCTTACTGAATATTAAATGAATCAAAATGGAGAAGCCAGAAAATTATCTTTCTACTTCTTGATATACTTGCTAACCCTGAGGCTATTATTACTATTCCTATTAGGTGTCGTCGAGTCGGTTCGAATCATAGCAATCCTATGTACAACAGAATAAAATACTGCAGTGTCATATTCCACTCTAAATTGTTATGCTTGAGCCCATTGTTACAGTCACTGTGCCAATCCATCTCGTTGAAGGTCTTCCTCTTTTTTGCTGACCCTCTACTTTACCTAGCATGATGTCCTTCTCCAAGAACTAGCCCTCCTGATAACATGTCCAAAGCAAAGGATGCCTCGCCTTCCTTGCTTCGCATTCTGGCTGTATTTCTTCCAAGACAGATTTGTTTGTTCGTCTGGCAGTTCAAAGTATATTCAGAAAAATCTGAAATATAAATCAATTACAATTTGGATAATTTTCAGTATTTAAATAGAAAAAAAGGAGGGAATTTCGCTTCCAAGTGTGGTGTAGAAAGCAGCAAGAGAAAGTGGTTCACCTTTTACCAAGAAGAAAAAAACAGATAATCTACAAAATTATGTTTTTATTCAGGTTACTCAATGACCAGGTGAACTGAACTCCAAAGGAAGACAAATAGCTCTTAGGAGAGATGGGCAAACAGACTTTAGTCTTTGGCAGAGTGGGTGCAGGTGGCTGCCATATATGTGGGTTAGAACAAAACAATTCAAATTATTTGTGAATACTTAAAGACTAAATGCGGTCTAACGTGACAGGTTAGAAGCCCTAGCTGACTCAGACACAGCAGGAATTGGCACTCACTCCAAAGCTCTTTCGTGTAGACCTCCACTAGTTGCTCATGAGAAAGACTGGGGAAGGGTAGGAGACTAGGAGAGTCCCCTCCCCCTTTCCTCTCTTTCCCTCCACACCCCCACCCCGCCCTCCGCAGTGAGGCACAAGCAGAAGGTTACATTTATTTTCTAGAATCCTTCTCTTACACAAAGAAAAGCCTTAAGCAAACCCTCCTGTCTCCTGCGACCAAGTAACGATTCTTGACTTCTGGGTGGGGAGAATTTAAGCAAAAAGGCTCTGTCCTTGGAGGAGGGGCAGGAAAGCCACTTAGGCCAACACGCACCCGTAATATACAAGGCAGAGTTCTGCTGCCATGGAGGGTGGGGCAAGAAGTCCTTGAGAAAATACTAGTAAATCAAATCCAGCCCATACATAAAAATAATAGTGTGCCATGTCTAAACTATGAGTTGAAATCGACGTGAAGGCAACAGGTAAACTAAATTTGACCCAGAATGCAAGATTTAGTCAACATTTAAAAACCAGTCAAGAGACTGGGAAAAAAAATATCCATACGATCATCTCAATACCTTCAGAAAAATCATGGGACAATATCCAATATCTATTCATAATAATAAAAAATTGGTAAAGTAGGAATAGAAGACAATTTCCTTAACTGTAAATGACAACATTATGGTGAAAGGCTGAATGCTTTCTCTTTAAGACAAGGATGTCCACCTTCAACATTTCTACCCAGCATTGCCCTGGAGGTCCTAACCAGTGAAATTAAGCAAGAAAAAGGAACTAAAAGGTATTATGGCTGAAAAAGAATAAATAGAACTATATTTACAGTTAACATGATTATCTATAAGACCATCTTACAAAATCTACAAAAAAGCTACTGTAACTCATATGTCATTTTATCCAGGCTGCAGGATATAACACAAACAAAAATAAATTATACTGAAATTGTCATGGATTAAATTATGTCCCCCCAAAAATCTGTGTATCAATTTGGCTGGGCCATGATTCCCAGTAGTGTATGGTTGTCCTTCATTTTGTGATTGTATTTTATGTTAAAGAGGATTAGGGTGGGATTGTAACACACTTACTAAGGTCACATGCTTGATTCAGTGTAAAGGGAGGTTCCCTGGGGCATGGCCTGCACCAACTTTTATCTTACAAGACATAAACGGAAAGGGAAGCAAGCAGAGAGTTGTGGACCTCATACCACCAAGAAAGCAGCACCAGGAGCAGAATGCTTCCTTTGGACCTGGGATCCCTGAGAAGCTCCTCGACCAGGGTAAGACTGGTTAGAAAGACCTTCCTCCAGAGCTGACAGAGAGAGAAAGCCTTTCCCTGAAGCTGACACCCTAAATTTGGACTTCTAGCCTACTAGACTGTGAGAAAATAAATTTCTCTTTGTTAAAGCCATCCACTTGTGGTATTTGTTATAGCAGCACTAGATAACTAAGACAGAAACGTACTAGCAATGGAAAATTGGAAACTCAACTAAAAATATTTAAAAATTGAAAAAAATTGGAAATTTAAATATTAAAAATACAAAGAAAGTATATATCTAACAAATACGTGCTAGTTTTCTATGCTAAGAAACCATAAAACTTTGCTGGTAGAATTTAAGAAGACATAAATAAAAGAGAAAATACAACATATTCAGAGATCAAAGTTTCAGTACAGTTAAGAAATCAATTCTCCTCCAATTGATCTATAGATTCAGTGAAATATAAATCAAAAAACTAGTGGACTTTAGGTAGACTTTGCCAAACTGTTTCTAAAATCTATATGAAAAAGCAAAGGCCCTAGACTAGGCAAACAATTTTGGAAAAAGAAGAACAATGCTGAAGGATTTGCATTACCAGATATCAAGACTTACTATAAAACTACTGTAATCAAGGCACTGTGGTATTGGCTTAAGGATAGACATATAAATCAATGAAATAAAACAGAAAGTGAAAACATAGACCTATACATATGTTGTCAATTGGTTTGTGAAAAGAGTGCCAAGGTGGGGAAAGGATTTCCTTTTCATCAAATAGTAGTGGAAAAATTAGACTTTCATTATGTGAGAAAAAACAATAATCTCCTACTCTTACCTCATACCACATAAAAATTTAACTTGACATGGTTCATAAACTATAAAACTTTGAGAAAAAAATTCTTGGAAAATATCTTTGTGATGATTCATTAGCCAATGTTTTCTTAACTAGGATGCAAAAATCACAAATCGTAAAAGATAAAATGATAAACTGGACTTTATAAAAATTAAAAACATATGTATTTAAAAAGATATTGCTAAGAAAATGAAAAGACAGACAACAAGAAAATTTTTGCAAAACAATATTGGATAAAGGACTTGTATCTAGAGTACATAAAGAATTCTTACAACCACTATTATGAAAATTAACAATCCAACTTAAAAAAAATGAGCAAAAGATTACAACAGTTACTTCATCAAAGAAGATATATGGGTGACAAATAAGCAAAAGAAAAGATGTTAAAATCGTTAGTCATTCAAACCAAACCCATTGCCACTGAGTCGGTTCCAACTCATGGCAGAGTAGAACAGAGTAGAACTGCCCCTCATAGTGTTTCCAAGGAGTTGCTGGTGGATTCAAACTGTCAATCTTTTGGTTAGCAGCCAAGCTCTTAACCACTGCTCCACCAGGGCTCTCATTAGTCATTAGGAAAGTGCAAATAAAATCATAATGAAATATCTCTAAGTACCTACTAAAAAATCTAAGGACACGAGCCAAAAAACAAAACAAAACTAACCAGACAATATCAAGTGTTAGCAAGGATACAAAGCCATTAGAAATATATATTCCTGGTAGGAATTCAAATGGTGCAGCCACTTTGGAAAACCATTTAGTAGTTTCTTATACAGTAAAACATACATTGATCATATGATTCCACTATCTCACTCCTAGAGATACAAAAATGTATACATATATACTTGTAAATTGTTATAGAAGCTTTATTGATAATTACTCCAAAGTGGAAACAACCCACATGTCCTTCAGCTGATGAGTAGGTAAATGGATTTTGGGACATCCATGCAATAGAGTAAACTACTGATCATACACCAACATCAGCAAATCCCAAATATATTATGCTTTTATGACAGAAGCCAGAAGACTATGATTCCATCAATATGATAAGGACAAACTATGGAGACACAAATCAGATCAGTGGTTGCCAGGAACTAAGGGTGGGGTTGGGGGCTCCAAAGTGGAATGAGAACTTTTAGGGGTGATGGAAATGTCCTATATCTTGTTTTGGGTGGTGTTTATATGACCATATACATTTGCCAAAACATTGAAATGAACACTGAGACAAGGTATATTTTACTAACTAAATTGTACACTATAAACCCTACTTTAAAAATGCTAACAAAATGATGGGGAGGTGGGAGAGCTAGGCTATTGTGGAGAAAGAATTCTCAAAAAATGTTGAGAAGAAGCCTAAGTTCTGAGATTGACAGGAGTAGGCAATCAGCATAATGTTAGACCACAAGAAATAGAGAGACAGGACTCCGGCAAGATGGCGGTCTAGGCAGAAGCACCA
>NW_004443972.1:562170-565810 GCF_000243295.1 Trichechus manatus latirostris | reverse complement strand
CCCCACCCTTCTTCACCCCCACTGGGCCTCCACTGCTTCCTCTGGTCACAGTCTCTTTGCTAGGAAGCACCGGCTGCTTGGATTCCACCTGCCCGCACTAGCCAACTCCCTGAGTTGGCTGCTGGTGTTGCTTTTTTCCGCTTCTTTTGATTTCTTCCTTCTCTCTCACCACCTTCCCCTCGTTTCGCTTGAGTACCTGGCTCAGTGCGCCATCTTTGCTTCTTCTTGGGGGGCTGCGGAGCTCCGTTCAAGTGTGGAACTGCTTCCTGGTCTGGGCTGCCATGCTGGTGGGATCCCAGGACTTTTGTTTGTTTGTTTTGAATTGTTTCTTTTCCTTTTCTCAGGTTGGGAGCCTATTCTGGCAGTGCAGTGCTATGTGGCTTGGGACCTACCCCCTCAGCTTGCACAGATGCGCAGAGGGATCACTGAGGGTGTTTCTTTTTTTGTGTGTTTTTTTTTTTTTTTCTGTCTTTTTGGGGGTTTTCTTATTCTTTTTTTAAAAAATTTCTTTTCCCTTTTTGTCTTTCTTCATTACTCAGTTTCTCATCTCCTTATACCTTCCTTCTCTTCCTAAATACCTGGCGCTGAATTCCTCCACACCTTCTAGCCAGGCTGTACTGCAACACCTGGGAACAACTTCCCCAGACCTTGTACAGCACCAGTGGGATCCGTAGGAGCTTTGCTGTTCTTTTTTCTTACTAATTTTTATTTATTCATACTTTTCTTTTTTTTCTTCTTCTTCACCCCCTTTTTGTTTTTCTCCGTTTCATAGTCTCTCATCTCTCCACTCCAATGGCAAGGTCCCCTAGCATTCTTTTTTGTTTGTTTGTATGTTTTTGGCTCCTGTTCCTCTCTCCTCTCTCCCATACCCATCATAGTTTCACACATTACAATCCCCCACTTCTATCCTGCCTACCTGCACCGTGTGCTTAACATCACACCACCAAGCAGCACAGGCATGGCCTACTGGAACCTGCCCTGCACGGATTACTGACCCGCCTTGGTGGCTGTAGTAAGTGCCACAAACAAACTATCCCAGCAACTCCTCTTCAGCTAGACCTGCCCTGCTGTACAATATCTGAGTGACTGACCCTGCCAATTGGAGAAGGAGGCAAAAAGTATTGTGCCCACAGACGAGCAAACAACAAAAAACACACAGCCCACCTGCTCAGACTTAGCCAAATTAAAAAAAAGGACAAAACAACCAAATCTACAATCAATAAACAAGAAAAATATCTACTGAATGCCCCAAAGACAGCAGACGATATCAAAACATTTACAAAAACAGGACAGGATGGTTCCAGTAGGTGTCCAAAATAAAACACCAGATGACTTTCCAATGGAAGAAAAGGCACTAGAACTATCTGACAGGGAATTCAAATCTCTAATACTCAGAATTATCCAAGAGTTGAAGCAAAAAGCAGACAAAGATGAGGAAAAAAATAGACAAATTCATGGAAAAGGCAGACAAATTCATGGGAAATACAGACAAAAAAATGGAATAATTCAGGAAAATAATGCAGGGACAAAATGCCAAAATAAATTCACAACTAGAAATTATACAAAAACAACAATTAGAAATCCAAAAGATAAACAACAAGAGTTCAGAAATGGATTGTGTCATAGAAGGGTTGAGGAGCAGATTTGAAACGGTGGAAGACAGGGTCAGCAGAATTGAAGACAAACACTTGGATACAACTCGGTTTGAGGAAAAATCAGAACAAAGAACAAAGAAAAATGAAGAGACCCTGAGAATTATGTGGGATACAATCCAAAGCAAAAATCTGGGAGTCATTGGAGTTCCACAACATGGGGAGAAAACAGAAGACACAGAGAGGATCACTGAAGAATTCCTGACAGAAAATTTCCTCAATATCATGAAAGATGAAAAGCTGACCATCCAAGAAGCTCAACCAACCCCGTATAGGATAGATCCCAAAAGAAAATCACCAAGGAATGTCATAATCACACTCACTAAAATCAAAGACAAAGAATCCTGAGAGCAGCTCAAGAAAAACAAAAAGTCACATACAGAGGAGAAACAATAAGACTAAGCTCAGATTATTCAACAGAAACCATGCAGGCAAGAAGGCAATGGGATGACATATACAAAACCTTGAAAGAAAACACTTGCCAGCCAAGAATAATATATCCTGCAAAACTTTCGTTCAAATATGATGGTGAAATTAGGTCATTTCCAGATAAACAGAAATTAAGGGAATATGTAAAAAGCAAACCAAACTTACAAGACTTATTAAAGGAAGTCCTTTGACCTGAGAACAAACAGTATCAGACCACAGGCTGAATCTAAGACACAGGATTGTACTAGCCAGATACCAACCTAGAAAATGAACTCTTAAAGACTATGCAAAACCAAAAGAATTACAAAAGGGAACCAGAGACAACAGCATCAGAACAATAAAAGAGGGAATAAATGGTGTAGGTATAGAATCTTCTAATGGAGACGAAGTTAAGCGATACCAAGTAATAATAGACTGGTTCAAATCTAGGAAGATAAGGGTAAATTTCACGGTAACCAGAAACAAAGTTAACAAACCCACTCATCAAAATAAAGAAGAAAAATATAAAGTCTCAGTAAAAACAAAACCTACGAAAACAAAAGAAATGAAAAAAAAATCCACAAACAAAAGGAACTCAGCACAGGAGAGTAAGAGGAACAAAACTGGAGGACATTATGCTGAGTGAAAGAAGTCAATCACAAAAGGACAAACAGTGTATGAGACCTCTACTGTATAACTCATGTAAAAGTTTACACACAAAAAGAAACAATCTTTGTTGATTACGAGGGGCGGGAAGAATGGGGGGGAACTAAATAGATAAGTGGTAACTTTAGTGAAGGGTAAGACAGTACACATTACTGGGGAAGCCAGCACAACTTTACAAGGAAAGGTCATGGAAGCTCCATAGACACTTCCAAACTCTCTGAGGGACTGAATTGCTGGGTGGAGGGCTGTGGGGACCATGGTCTCAGGGAACATCTAGCTCGGTTGGAATAACACAGTTTATAAAGACAATGTTCTACATTCTACCTTGGTGAGTAGCATCTGAGGTCTTAAAAGCCTGTAAACAGCCGTCTAAGATACTCCACTGGTCTCACCCCTTCAGGAGCAAGGGAGAATGAAGAGAACAAGATACAAGAAAAAGATTAGTCCAAGGGGCTAATGGACCACAGCTACCACGGCCTCCGTCGGAATGAGTCCAGTACAGCTAGATGGTGCCCGGCTACCACCACTGACTGCTCTGACTGAGAGCACAATAGAGGGTCCTGGACAGAGCTGGAAAAGGATGTAGAACGGAATTCTAACTCACAAAAAAAGACCAGATTTACTGGCCTGACAGACTGGAGAAACCCCAAGAGTATGACACCCTTTTAGCCCAGTGGTGAAGCCCCTCCCGAAATTCACTGTTCAGATGGGGATTGGACAGCTTCATAAAACAAAACAGGACTAATGAGGCACAACATTCCAGAGACAAGGATTAGAAGGCAGGAGGGGACAGGAAAGCTGGTGATAGAGAACCCAAGGTTGAGAAGGGACTGTGTTGACATGTCATGGGGTTGTTAACCATTGTCATAGGGCAATACGTGTGCTAACTGTTTAATGAGAAACTATTTATTCTG
>NW_004443972.1:529494-562070 GCF_000243295.1 Trichechus manatus latirostris | reverse complement strand
AACAGCAACTCAAAAGGTTTGATGGCAAGCCTAGGGGACAGTGAGTTGAAGATAATGGTGATGGAATAATTTGGAAAAGGGTTGTGAGAATAGCAGCACAACTGGAAGAATGTAATCAATGTCACTAAATTGTACTGTAGAAACTTTCAAAATGGTGTAACTTTGGCTATGTATATTTTCACCAAAAAAAGGTCCTAAAGGTCGAGAAGGGAGAGTGTTGACATGTCGTGGGGTTGTTAACCAATGTCATAAAACAATATGTGTACTGACTGTTTAATGAGAAACTACTTGTTCTGTAAACCTTCATCTAAAGTACAATAAAAATTTTTTTAAAAAAAGGCAACCCAAAATATTGGGAGTTTTTAAAGTAATGGTTTATTTTGAGAGTGGAAGGAAATGTGGTTAATTGATCTCTTTTGACGACCAAGTGTTTATAAGGATTGTTATGCATATTTTAGTTACCCAATACATTGTGATAATCATCGTTACTCACAGATAATGTGGTTTTGATTAAAACAATAAATGTAAATGTGTTCAGTCACTAGACCAATATTTACTATTCTGTCCTAGGAGCTTGGCATAAAGCTATGTTCTGGGAATACAAAGATGGGTGAGGCTTCAGCTCTTATTTTAAGGTGTTCACAGTCTAGTAAAGGAGAAAGATAACCAGTCAGTTGCTGTTAGAGCAAAACTACTCCATAGAGTTTTTAATGGCTAATTTTTTGGAAGTATATTGACAGGACTTTATTCTGAAGTGCCTCTAGGTGTACTCAAACTGTCGACCTTTCAGTTAGTCGCCAAATGTGTTAACCATTTTGTACCACCCAGGAGGAGAAAGATAGGTGCATAAATATTTATAATACAACATGGAAAGTGCTGGAGGATAAGATGTACAAAGTGCAATGGGAGCTGTGTGGATGGAAGTCTTAAGATTAAAGGAGAGAAAAAGAGGCAGTGAGCCTAACAGTAAAGGGCTTGAACTTGGCAGCTATTCAATGTTGAATCATCTCTCACTTTGCCTCTTCCTCATTGTATGATCTTGAGGAAGTAATTTAATTCTTTAAGCTGCAGTTTCCTCATCGTAAAACATGGGACTTAACAATAAATGTACTATGGGGGACTTAATGTGAGGATTAAATGAAATAGCATATGTAAAGGGCTTAGTAAGTAGATGAATCTACAATTTAATAAATGCTAGTTATATTATCATTATTATTAACCCCAAACCAAATCCATTGCCTTCAAGTCGATTCTGATTTAGCAATCCTATAGGACAGAGTAGAACTGTCCCATAGGGTATCTAAGGAGCGGCTGGTGGATTCGAACTGCTAACTTTTTGGCTAGCAGCTGAGCTCTTAACCACTGTGCCACCAGTGCTTCATCATTACTATTACTGTTTATTAATTCCATTACTTAGCAATTCATGTCATTTTATTATTTAGCACATTATTGTGCCAAGTTTTTCTATTATTTACACAGTGTTTTTACATATGATTTTTTACTCAACCCAAAGTAATTATCCAAGGTAGAATGTGAGATTTCATCGTCCTTAATTTACATATAAGATAAACAGGGAGAATTTAAATGACTTCATCATAAATGAAGGAGTCCTGGTGACAGAGTTGTTACACACTCGACCGCTAACCAAAAAGTTGGTGGTTTGAATCCACCAGCCACTCTGTGGGGTAAAGATGTGGCATTCTTGCTTCCATAAAGATAACAGCCTTGGAAACCCTATGGGGCAGTTCTACTCTGTTCTGTATTGTCACTATATATTGAAATCGACTCTATGTCAACAGGTAAGTAGGTAGGATTGTAATTGCACAGCTATTAAAATATAAACATTCTCTCATTAATCCTTTGCTCACTTCACTATATCAGACTGAAATTCCTTGGTTTTCTTAATTTTTACTATGTTATTTTATTCTTAAATTTTCTTTTGGCCCGTTGTGTAATTCTGCCTAAAATGTAGATTGACACACACACACACACTCACACTCACGGAGACCCCTTCTAGACACATTTGTTTATTTTCAATCTATTACATATCCTGCAGTTCTTTTCATAGCTTTTTAATGATTTGAAGTCCTTTTATTCTGGCAAAGTCCATTTTTCCAGGTTTTCATATTTTTAATTGGGTTGATTTTATTATACTAAAAATATTTCTTGTCAGAAATAACAAGAGTGAAAGTAGCAAAATAACTTTGAGCTGTAACTTGAGACTTTATTTACAAGGGCATAAAGATAAAAGAAATACTTAATAACAACAAAAATGTTCTGTTATTGATTTGCCATGTCTTATTTGCCTTTTAAAAAGACCCTTTTATTTATTTATTTTAGTAAATATCCATGTTCCTTGACTAATGAGAAAGGGGAGACAAGTATTGTTCAATGCTACTTCTTAGATACCTGGCAGAGAAATATGGTTTCACACATGAAAAAGCTGCAGGAGAGAGACTAGATGAAATATGTCATGAGATTAAGCTCTTATATTCCATTAAAATTTGTAAGACACAGATACGAAGAGACATAGACACTGTTCATAACAATTCACTGATTTAGTCAATTCAGTTAAATCCTTCAACCTGTTTTTTCTTTGTAGACTTCATGATACAGCTACCAGCTGTTAAAATTGGACTTGTGATTTCAGAATCTGTTTCTTGCACAGATTTTTGAAAATAAAAAAATCAAGGTAGCACAGAATGAAACTAAATTGTAAAAAAATAATGAAACTTTTGGTTACTTTAATAATGGATTTCAATCCATAGAAATAGTATAGCCAAGATAGGTAGTTATTATCATATTTGAAATTCAGATATTCTTCCAGTAGAAAAAAATATTTGTTGGGAGTGGAAAAATGACTCCATGTGTTCTTAATCAATCATCTGGTTAGCTTGCTGCTGGTAGTTGTGTAGGATCTATTACTGCTGTGAATATTTTACCTGTGAAATCAGGGAGAAAAGATAATTAAACACAGATTAACCAGACCTAGGGGTTTGAGTATAGCAATCTATTAATCAATATTGATTAATATAAGAAGCATCATGAAAGAGATGGGGTTTTAGCTATGCCTTGAAATATAAATAAGATGGGGATAGGAAGAAGACAATAGCGTGAGAAGAGGGTACAAGAGAATAAATTTCAGGAAAAAGAAATATGACATTTCAACTATTTACTCAGTTACTGTAGGAAATTGCGTATGTCTTATTTTATTCATACCAAAAAACTGAATCCCTGTTCCTCCTTTTCTCATTCTATTAAATGTTTATAAATATGAAAAATGTTATTATATAATTTTTGAAGACTTTTAATCTCTTAAATGTGAGTTAATTCCATAATCGCATCAAGAAATATTCTCAACTTATGTGTTTTTAATATTAACTTCATTCAATTACCTCAAAATCCCCACAAACTTCTCATTTCCCATTTCCACTCCTTTAGTTTAAATTTTCATTGATTCAACCGATACGCCTGTGCATCTGCTATGTTCCCTGTGGTGGCCAGGGCATATAAGGATGAGTAAAAAAGGCATGATACCTGACTTCAGAAAGCTTATAGTCTAATAATAGAGATAAACATTAATCAAATAATTATATAAATGAATATAAATTCACACTTGAGTTTAGTGCTAAAATAAGAGATACATAGTGTTGTCAGAGGATATGAAAGAGGAAATTGACCTGGTAATGGAGGTCCCATAACCTTTCTATGGGGAACTGATGATTTGAATTTAGATCTGAAGAACGAGTAGAAGTTAACTAGAAAAGAAAAAGAATTACATGCAGCAGACAAATCACGTGCAACAGTTTGTAGTGGGAGGAGATTTGGCAAGAAGGAAGACTTTCAAAATTCCAAAGTGGCCTACTCCTTGGAATATATCCTAGAGAAATAAGAGCCATCACTTGAATAGATATATGCACACCCATGTTCATTGCATTGCAGCACTGTTCACAATAGCAAAAAGAAACAGCCTAGGTGCCCATCAATGGACGAATGGATAAACAAATTATTGTATATTCACACAATGGAATACTACACAACGATAAACAACAATGATGAATCTTATAACATGGAGGAATCTGGAAGACATTATGCTGAGTGAATTTAGTCAGTCGCAAAAGGACAAATATTGTATAAGACCACAATTATAAGAACTCAAGGAAAGGTTTAAACATAGAAGAAAACATTCTTTGATGGTTAGGAGGGTGGGGAGAGAGGGAGATGAGTATTCACTAACTAGACAGTAAACAAGAATTATCTTAGGTGAAGGGAAGGACAGCACACACTACAGGGGAAGTCAGCACAACTGGACTAAACCAAAGCTAAGAAGTTTCCGGAATATAACCGAACACTTTGAGGGACAGAGTAGCAGGGGCGGAGGTCTGGGGACCATAGTTTCAGGGAACATCTAGGTCAATTGGGATAACAAAGTTTATTAAGAAAATGTTCTGCATCCCACTTTGGTGAGTGGCGTCTGGGGTCTTAAAAGCTACTGAGCGGCCATCTAAGATGCATTAATTGGTCCCAACCCACCTGGATCAAAGGAGAATGAAGAACACCAAAGACAGAGGGAAAATATTAGCACAAGAGTCAGCAAGGGTTGCATAAACCAGAGACTCCATCAGCCTGAGACCAGAAGAACTAGATGGTGCCCAGCTACCACCAATGACAACCTGGACAGGGAACATAACAGAGAGTCCATGACAGAGCAGGAGAAAAGTGGGGTGTAGAACTCAAATTCTAGTAAAAAGACCAGAATTAATGGCTTGACTGAGGCTGGAGGGACCCCGGAAGACATGGCCCCTGACTCTCTGTCAGCCCAAAACTAAAACCATTCCCGAGACCAAATCTTCAGACAAAGATTAGACTGGACTGTGGGACATAAAATGATACTCATGAAGAGTGTGCTTCTTAGCTCAAGTAGATACATGAGACTAAATGGGCAGCTCCTGTCCAGAGGCGAGATGAGAAGGCAAAAAGGGACAGGAGCTGGTTGAATGGACACAGGAAATCCGAGGTGGAAAGAAGTGTGCTTTCACAGTATAGGAAGAGCAACTAGGGTCACATAACAATGTGTATGTAAATTTTTGTATGAGAAACTAACTTGAATTGTAAACTTTCACTTAAAGCACAATTTAAAAAAAATTCCAAAGTGGCTAGGTAAAAGAGCACAAGGAAGAGTTTGGTACCAGATGACGCTGGTTATTTCCCTTCTGGATTATTGCTGGGTACCTTTTAGTTCAGTATAACACCAATCTCTCTCCAATACAGCCCTGCTATCTTTGTTTTACTAAAGTAAGTATTATGATACCACTTCCCTGGAGAGTTCCTTTCTGCATCTCCCATGAAGACACCTTGCACTTCATTCATAGAGTTGATCTCACTATTGCCGGGCATGGTTTGTCTTTACATGCACTTTGAATGTGTCACGTTTTCATGACCCTCAACTTCCCTTTGTCTGGATTGTCCTACTACCACCCTGGCAATTCTAGTCCTCCTTTTCAGCTGAGATCACGCTTAGTATTGAGTTCTTCATAAATCCCCAAGGAGGGATTACTTCTTTCCCTTCTGAGCTTCCACAACCTTTCTTGCCGACCTTGTCCACACTTCTTTGGCATGAAATTCCAGGACATGGTGAGCTCCTTAGGTTAATGGATTTGGTATCACTCTTTTGTGAATGGTATGTTGAAAAGTGTCTGAAATAATTTTTTTACTCAATACATGTTTTTTGTCAAACTGAAGAATCATGCCAGTCTTCCAGATCACAATCTGATCAATTAGAATGAGTGACTTTGTCTGAATGATTGGTTCAAATCACTTGAGGAAAGAGTTAATTAATTTTAAAGATAGTTTTATTTTTTTGGGTTACCAATTATTACAATGACTGAAGAGGTATCACTTTTGGTGCAAACTTGGCTGTAGCCTGGTTAAAAACTCTCATGTCTAATTTCTTTACTTAAATCTGAGATTAAGAAATATTTTATTATCATTAAAATAAGACCGTGAGCAATTTCCTGAATCTTTCTATTCCTTGGGTTTCTCATTCGTAAAGTGGAGATAATAACAGTTTCTATCTTCTTGGATGGTAATGAGAATTAACTGGTTAACATTTTCAAAGAGGATTAAATGGTATCTGGCCCAAAACAACTGTTCTACCAGAGTTTGTTAAAAAAGTAAAAACAAACAACAATAACAAAACAAATCATTCATTGGCAGGTATTTCTGAGAAATTTCTATGAGTTTTGGCACAGTGGTTAAGAGCTTGGCTGCTAACCAAAAGGTTGACAGTTCAAATCCACCAACTGCTCCTTGGAAATCCAATGGGGCAATACTACTCTGTCTGATAGGTCACTGTAAGTTGGAATTCATTCAACAGCAACGAAATTTTTTGTTTGTTTGTTTGTTTTTGTATAAGGAGCATAAATTTGAATTCATACTAAATGTGCTGATCATGCTTTGACAAATCACTTTCATAACTATTCATATTTAACCAATGTAACCAGTGGTGACACTACCCTTTAATTGGCAGTAGCAAGTATGTAGAGAAACTCTCTGTCTTTATATTTACGTCCAAAATCCGTCATAATAGTGGGCCTAGTGTTGAGTTAGATATATTCCTTGATGTTTGTTGCCATTTTATACTAGTGTTTTTCCTCTTTTGTTAAGAAAAAAAGAAGAAAGAACAAAAGAGAGAAAGAAACTAAAGCTCAGGCAAATAATACCATACTCCTTAATCCTTCTTTTCCTAGTTAATTATATGACTCTGATCATCCTCTCCCATCCACTTAATATTTTAACCTCTGGTTTACTGTCACTCTCTTCAGTGGTATTTCTGTTATAATTCTTGGGCATTATCCATATAGATGATTCTCTTAATACCCTGACTTCAGATTCTTCCTCACGCTTGCAGCCTCCAAACACTGACATGTTCTAGGACTCCACCCTTGGGCCTCTTCTCCACCTGAGTTCACTTCATCCAGTCTCTTGCCTTAAATGTTATTTGAAGATGCCCAAATTTTATCTCCAAACCAGTCCTCTCTCCTTAAAGTAACTGCACACTCATACGTTTCCAAACGCCTACTTGGCATTTACACTTGGCTGACTAATAGGTTTCTTACATTCAAAACTTCCAAAACAAAACTTTCTTTTCAACTGTTCTTCTCTGTCCGTCTCACCTTAGTAAAGTGACAACTCCATTTTTCCAGCAAAAACAAAGCAAAAGATAAAAAATCCTTGATTTCATCCTTGAGTTCTTTTTTATTCTCATATGTGCTATCAAATCCATCAGCAATTCCTGTCATCTAGTCCTAGTGGTCCAATGATTAAGAGCTCGACTGTTAACAGAAAGGTCAGCAGGTCGAACCCACCAGTGGCTACAAAGGAAAAAAGACCTGGCAATCTGCTCCCATAAAGATCTACAGCCAAGGAAACCCTATTGAGCAGTTCTACTCTGTCTTGTATGGTTGCTATGAATAGGAATTGACTGGGTGGCACACAACAACAGCATAACTCCCGAAACTCCAGAATCCATCAACTCTATCACTGCCTTCCTGTTCCACGCCTCCAAAATCTCTGGTTGGATTCCCCTGCTTTTATCTTTGTATCCTCCCCGCTTTATTCTCAGCATTGCAGACGGGGCCATCTTCAATAACATAAATCAGATGACTTTAAATTACTGATGCAAATCCTTTGGTGGCTTCTCATATCACTCAGCACAAAAGCCAAAGACTTTGCTACAACTGTCATCCTTTCTTCTCCTTGCCCTTTCAGCTCCAAGCTGGCCTCCCTGCTGTTCCTTGAATGCTCCACACACCTCTCAATCAGAGCTTTTGCACTTGTTAATTCTGCAGGAATGATCTTCCCCCAGATATCTACAGGGTTTCCTCTCCCACTGTGCTATGTTACCATTTGATATACTAGAATTTTAAATTTTTTTTCTCTCTCTTTCACTATATTTAACTCCATGAAAGTAAGGATTGTAGTCTCTTTGCTCACTATTTCTCCATGCTTAAAACAGTGCCTGGCACATAATAAGCTTTAAGTAAGCACCTAGAATAAGGTCCCTGGGTGGCACAAAGGATTTATGTTCCACTACTAGCTGATTTTAAGGGTCGCTATAGGGTCACTGGAAACCTGGTGGCGTAGTGGTTAAGTGCTACAGGTGCTAACCAAAAGTTGGCAGTTCGAATCTACCGGGTGCTCCTTGGAAACTCTATGCTGCAGTTCTACCTTGTCCCATAGCATTGCTATGAGTTGGAATTGACTCGACGGCAATGGGTTTGGTTTGTTTGTTTTTTTTACTAGTCTAAAGGAGCCCTGGTGGCACAGTGGTTAAGAGCTATGGTGGGCTATGGCTGCTAACCAGAAGGTAAACAGTTTGAATCCACCAAGTGCTCCTTGGAAACCCTATGGGGCAATTCTACTCTGTGTCCTAATGGGTCACTATGAGTCAGAATTGACTTGACAGCAACTAGGTTTTTTTTTTTTTTTTCTGACTAGCCTAAAAGTTGGTAGTTCTAACCTACCCAGCAGCAACACAAAATAAAGGCCTGGGGAAGTGCTTCCATAAAGATTACAGCTAAGAAAACCCTATGGAACAGTTTTACTCTGTAGCACATGGGGTCAAATGGAATGCAACACGGTTTTTTTGTTGTTGTTGTCAACATATTGAATAAATATATAAACAAATCTATTAATATGAATGTGATTCACTCCCACTTTTTCATAATATGCTTTCATAAACAAACTACGTTTTAAATCTGAGATAATTCTGTTGGATATTTATCATATCTTTTCCAATAGTCTCTCAGTCCCCTTTTTACTGACAACACTTTCTCAACAGCACTGGTTAAATCTCACTTGCTACCTGAGCTTCAATGACACAGTGGTGTGGGAACCCACTTGGATATTCTGATCTTTGAGAAAATCTAGAATTCTGAGGAAGTTAACATCTGATGGGGTAACTTTTGACCAATAGGAGATAGGTGCTGGTGGATTAATGCTCCCCTCTTCTCTCCTATAAACAGTCTAAATTACTTTCTACATAGTTTCTCAAAGCGTCCTCAACATGATCAAGCCCCTGTTGCCTATGATGACGACTTTCCTGATGGCACAATCTTGTATTGGCTTTACCTCCTTCCCTGTTTCAGTCTTCCCAGTCCTCTACTCCTACTGCTTGGGATCTCTCTCCAAAATAAACCATCAGCATTCAAATCCTTGTCCGCCTGGAGAGAACCTAGGCTAAATCAATTTTTCTGATAAACAAAGTTCCAAAATGTTCTGTAGTATATGCTAGGCGATTAATAAATATTTGCAAAATTAATGAATTGGACAATCCATTATAAAGGCAAGAACTTTTCTTACACATTTTGAGATAAGTCTTATCAGATCATATTTGTCTTATTCATGTCATCTCATACCGATTCATTTATACCTGTATAACAAATCCCCAAAATGCGATGTCTTAGGAGCTAATAATCTTTTTTTTTAATTTTTTTTCAAATTTCTAAAGAAATCATGGAATATTTATAATCAAAGCTTTAGAATACCTTTTATTAATGAAATAAAGATGAATTACAGTATGAAAAATTTCATTAGTATCTTCTACTAAAAGCTTCTCTGCTGGAAGATTAATGACATTCTACAGTTTAACTCTGAAACTCAAGATACCCTTTCAATTTGGACTTTAAATAAATTTTCTTTCTTCAGAGTATTGTTTATAGTAATTGAATTTATTCAAGCTACTCAATGGGTAAAATTCAAATCAAATAGTAGGAATGAGAAATAAATGGTTTCATATAACTTGCCAAAAGTAAGGTATAGGACCCAGTTAGAGTAGTTTATAATGACTTTTATTCCAAATTTATTTTATTTTCTCAACAGTAAAAAGAAAAATCCTTATTCTCCAAAGTACTTCTAGCTGGTGGCTGTTGACCTGAAACTCATCATTCCCAGGTTCTAGGTTGGTTAGACTAGGCTAACACCATAGATGTAGAAATATAAGCACAGAGACTACATTGACAGATAAATCAGTAAATAATCCTTTACCAACCCCACTTCTACCCTTAACCCATCTCACTATCCTTTAATTTTTATTAGCTTCTCCTCACGTGCTACTGTAAGTTTCTAAGATGCATATAAAGGATGCTTTATCAATTTGGATTCAATTTTCTGGTGTTCAAATGAATTTTTGCAATAGCAGGTGTCTTCCTCTGGCTTACTGAGAGTGTTTGGAAGAGAAGAGAGAGAGAGGGTGAAAAAAAGTCACTGTTCTGAATATCCAAGAATAATGACTGAGGTCACAGTTTAACTCATCCCGTGAAAGTATGACTGAAATTCTGCCAAATATCTTAAAAATTGTATTTTTCATTTTGATGACAGTTCTATGATCAACTCTTCAAGTACCTATGAAAATTTTAGCTGTCACCCTCAAATAGCGTGATTACAAACAGGAAAAAAAATGGGTGGATACAAACACCATGGTAAAATTGAAAGTAACTACTGAGGATCTCAGTAGTCGATGGGTACATCTGCAGCGTCTCCTGGAATTTCTTAAAACCTTGCTTTTTTCTACTTGGGTTGACAAAGATTTGGAAAATCAATTTTCCATTCCAGCATTTCCCTAATCCTGGATAACTAGTGAAATTTTAATTGTTATTTATTTATTTTTATATAAAATTGAGGGGACAATGAATATTAAAATTTTTTATCCTTAATTAAAGCAGTTCTTAAATCATCTTTTCAAATGATGTCCTTTGAAATGGTGTAAAAAGTAAACTAGCTCATGTTTTAAATAATCTATTATTCCAAATCTATACACTGTATATTAAAATATCTTGTCAATCATAAGGATAAAATTAGATATTGTAAGGGGACAGTACAACTAATTTGTCAGATGATTGTATTTTCTGAATAATTTAGAAGTATTCTGTTATAATGAAAAATGAAATATTTTAGAATATTAGAAAATATTAGTATGACATTGATAAACAATAACTTGCATTTTTAGGGTCTTTCGCTTTCAATGCACTTTCCCATACAATAATTATTATGAGGTTTCTAATGATTCTTTGAGAGAACAAGGACAAGGGGAATTATCCCATCACATGAACTAAAGAAGTAAGGGAACTGAGACCTGTTAATTGACTTGTTCAAGGCACACAGTTTTTAAGTGATTGAGTCTGAACTTTGATTGTTTCTGAATTTTTAAATAAACCAAATTTAAAGAAATTAAAGGATAGCTGTTTTCTGAATGGAGCCACAGGCTTTATCTGCCATTAAATATTTAAAATAAAAATACCAGGTAGAAATAGTCATTGTTATAACACTATGACTTTGTAATTATGAATAATGACAAAACTTAGAAAAGTCTATTAATCAATTCTTATGAGAATAATGTCAGGTGGATTATCCAAGTAAGTAATAACTATTATTTTTCTACCACATATCTATTGCTGTCATACTCACTAAAATCCTTTAAACTCCTAACTATACACAGAAGCATATGTAGTAATTTTAAATTGTATAACCCATTTATTGTTTAGAAATGTATTTTATATGTTGATTTGTAGTTCAACTCCTATATTCCTCTTTAAACAAATGTTTATGTAACATTTGGAAAGTCCGCACACTGTGCTAGGTTTTTTGTTTCCAACATGAAAACCCAAGGCAGTCCTCATCCTCAGGGTGTTCATAGTTTTACTAGAGGTAGCTATATAAACAGATAATTAGAGTGTAATATATTGAGGGCTGTAATGGTGAATAGAGTATGATGAATGGAGTTTTAATCTAAGGAAGTCAAAGGAAGCCTCTTAGAGTCAGTCATTTAATCTGGTTAATGAGAGATAAAAAAAAAATTGAAAGGAGTATCAGGGTAAAGTTAGAATTCATACAGAAATTATTGGATAAGGTTATTATTGTTGGATTAGAATTCCTGTGTACCCCTAGGAATTTTGGCACTTTATCAAGGACACAGTACTGTTTTATTCTATTATTAGAAGCATCAAAATCAGAAATAAATCAATGAGTAAATTACTCTAGTTTATCCTAAAACAAAGTTTTGATATTCTTAAAGATAATTTGCAATTCCCTGCTAACATGAACTGATCAACTGACTCTGTTGCATAATTAATTGGTTAATTCAATCAAATTGGTGATTGAATTAATTGACTAGTTAAATCAATTCTCACTATCAGGTTGGGTGATACATAGAAAAGATCAGAATGTACTAATTATTTTAAGAACAGAGTCATGTTTTCAAATTTTATGTTTCTTATTTATGATAAAGATATCACTTTGATGACTAAGGTGAGCCTGACCCAAGCCATAGTCTTTTCGATCACCTTATATGTATGCAAAAGCTGGACGATGAATAAGGAAGATCAAAGAAGAGTTGACATTCAAATTATGGTGTTGGCAAGGAATATTGAATATACCATGGACTGACAAGAGAATGAACAAATCTGTCTTGGAGGAAGTACAGCTAGAATGCTCCTTAGTAGCAACAATGGAGAGACTTTGTCTCGCTTACTTTGGACATGTCGTTGGGAGAGACTCATCACTGGAGAAAGATATCATTCTTGGTAAAGAAGAGGCTCAGTGAAAAAGAGGAAGATCCTCAATCAGGAGAATTGACACAGTGGCTGCAACAATGGGCTCAAACATAGCATGATTGTGAGCGTGGTGCAGGACCAGTCAATGTTTATTTCTGATATACATAAAGTGGCTATGAGTCGGAGCCGACTTGACAATACCTAACAGCAACAAAAATTTATGAGACGCCTATAGATTTCTTAAAAAAACAAGAAATGTTTACATTTCTACATAGTACTTTCCTGTGACCTTTTACAAAACTATGATGTCAGTGAGAGAAGTATCTATCACTCCATTTAACTGATGGGAAGATTAAGGCTATCAGAACTAAGAGATTGTTGACTATAGTACAGCTAATAAATGACAGAGCTAAGATTTAGACTCAAGAGCTGCTGACTGTAAATCTAGTATCCTTTTTTTTTTCCCTCTTATTCGGAGGAGTGAAATGTACGGTGGAGAAAATTCTACAGCCATCAATATTTAACAAATATTCTAAGTAATGAGGAATTATTACTTCACTAGTAAGAACACTTTCTGGCCTTAGTTGTGGTGGAAATAGAATTGAGAAATAACTGAGGCAGATGGACAACCTAGCACAAGATTATTGGAAATAAGGTATTATCAAGAAAAATATGTATCATCAATCATTATCATGAAGCTTTTCTAAAATTAATTAAACAACCACTTACAGAATCTCATATGGTCATCACTGGAATGCTAATTGGGTTTTCAATTTAGCCAGGTGAACACGGATATTTGTTAGTGTTTAAAGCATGGTTGGTACTGTTGAGGTTGGAAAATGAAAGTTAAATTTTCTATATTTGAAAATCCCTTCCTTCATTTCTTTCTTTTTTCCTTACGTCTTTCCTTCCTTCCTTTTCACAACAAGCATTCCTTAAACACCCACTCTACACTGGACTCTGGTGCATGAGTGCTGAGTAGTAAGCAATGGCTAATATATGGTCTAGCTCTTGGCAAAGCTCACAGTCTAACGATAAAGACAGACTTTCCACTCATGAAATAATTAGATAACTATATTCTAAACTGTCCGTTTCTAAATAGAATTGTATAGCCATACTGAATTTGGAAAATAGTTGATAAGTTCCATTAGTTAATTGAATTTGATAACTTGTAGCTCAAACCCCTATGAGTAAGTGAGAGAAGTAAGTCTGGTGAGAACTGTGATGCTCCCAAGATCTCATGTTCTGTCTAACAAAGTTCATCACCCCAGCATCACAGAGGAATATTGCTATGCAGAAATTCCAGGCCAGCATTGTCAAATTATACCCTCCCTGCTTTTTTCTAAAAATCTCAGAATTAAAGTTATGTGAAATCTCCCAGTTTGTAAAGATAGCATATAAATCAGATTTTTAGAAAAGGTCATGTGGGAAAAGCCAAACAACCATGATCCCCAATATACAAACTTTTTTTTTTCTTAATTTACAAAGGTATAAACTAAATCAGTTGTCTTCCACTTGAGTCTGACTCATGGAAACCTCATGTGTGTCCAAGTAAACTGTGCTCCAGCTGATTTTTTTAAAGTAGATCACTAAGATTTTCTTCTGAGGTGCTTCTGGGTGGACTTGAACCTCCAACCTTTCTGTTAGCAGCCAGACACATTAAGCATTTGCATACAGAAGTATAAACCATTAAAAAAAAAAATTGCCATTGAGTTGATTGTGACTCATTGTACCCGACAGGACAGGGTAGAACTGCCCCATAGGGTTTCCAAGAAGCAGCTGGTGGATTCAAACTGCCAACCTTTTGGTTAGCAATCGAGCTCTTAACCATTACATCACCATGGCTCCTACAGAGGTATACCTGTTGCTGTCGAGTCAATTTCTACTTATAGCGACAGAAGTATTTAAAAAAGCAAATCAAACCCATTGCAGTGGAGTCTATTCCAACTCATAGTAACCCTATAGAACAGAGTAATACTGCCCCAATAGGGTTTCCAAGGAGATTCTGGTGGATTCCAACTGCTGACCTCTTGGTTAGCAGCCGTAGCTCTTAACCACCACGCCACCAGGGTTTCTAGTCATAGAGACTCCACGTGACAGAGTAAAACTGCCTCCAGAGAGTTTTCTTGGCTGTAATCTTGACGGGAGCCAGGTTTTTCTCTCAAGGAGCCAGGTTTTTCTCCCCCGGAGCCACTGGGTGGGTTCGAACCACTAACATTTTGGTTAGCAGCCGAGTGCTTAATGGTTGTGTACCAGGGCCCTTAGGACTTATAAAATGTGATAATAATGCTTATTTTTTTATAAGATCACTTAAAACAAGTTTGATCAATATTTGTTTCTGAACTCAGGAAAAATGCTAAACTATATATTGATAAATAAAACAGTAAAGAGAAGAGGTGGGAGAAAAGGAGGATAAAATAAGAGAGAGGAGGGGAGAGAGAAAAAAAAAATCTCTTTGATCACGAATACTGTTTTTGTGCTTGCTACATTTTCACCCTCATACTAAAGGAGGAAAATAGTTTGTGGGGTTTTTTGTGTGTGTGTGTGTGACTCAATTAAAGAAATGCTCTCAACTTTCATTTTCTTGTGAGTGGTTAACAGATGTTTCCCCGTTAGTGAGTTTACTTAACTGTCACGGGCAGGACATTTGTATATAAAACCTCTCTTTAGTCAGAAAGAAGCAAATTAGAGGAATCTCTTACCAGTGTAAATATTTCAGTCTGTAATAAGCTCCATAATGCCACGGCAGAAAATGGCTGGCCAGAACACATTAACGTGTTCCCTCCAATTTCAATAACAGTAGTATTTTCCTTTTCGAGCTTGAAATAACAAATCACAATTCGCACAAAAATCCTTTAAGTGTAGGAATCTTTTTAACTCTGCCTTTTTAGCATGTGAACCTCATTCTTCAGTAGTTAAATGACAGACTATTAACTTTGTTTTTCACTTCCTTTGAGTCATGACTTGACTTTCAAAACATTTTGGTCAACCAGACTCAAAGTCTCCTCACAGAAGAAACATTGAGGAATCATGTACTTCTCTCCCTTTGCAATTCCCCTTCAGGGCAGGGCACAAACAAGTGACCCTGGCTTTTGACAAACCTTAGCTCGACAAAATGTAACAAGCCCTGTCTGTTTTGAGCAGAATTTTCTATTCTGACAGATACAGCTCAGGAGCATTTGATGTCTGCTTGCTGGTCATAGATAATGGTGCATCTTGGGACCATTGTCATTCCTGTCAATAAAAAGGCCTGGTGGGACATGCAACAAAGCTACCTTTTGATTCACCGTTTTTCCTTCCTTCCCAAGACATTTGTAAGCCTGTGGTCAACTAGGTCATTTTATTTTATCCTGATGTGCCTTGATAATAGCATCATGTCTACAAAAAAAAAAAAAAAAAAAACTTTGACAGGCCATTGATGTCTGTTTCTCTGACTCCTATGTTGTTTTTCAGTCTTTCTCAATGTCAAACATACTTTGAAAGCTACTGATTATGTTGGCCAGGACTATATTTGACAGGACATATATTCTTTGATAAAATTAAGCTCATGAGGGTTGATCTTGGAATTTAAGGTAATTTTTTGTGCAATGCAAGAGACTATATCACTCTGCTACTAGCAGCCAAGAAATGTTTGAAAAACTATGAATTATTTTAATTCAGTTAAACAATGTTTTCTAGTATGAGATCTGAAGACTGGAATATGAGAAAACTGGTAAGTGCAAAATGGATGAATTATGACTGTATCACATTAAAGTAGGGTCCATTCCCCCATTTATTAAATATGTACAATGATGAATACTATAATATACAGGAATGTCTATATGAAAGGAAGAGTTTTGATATAGATCTGTCTTAGAGAGGAGATTGGCCACTGTGTTCTATTCTTAAAAACTAGTTGAAAATATATGTTAAGAAAATATATATTTTATATAAGTATATGGAGCCCTGGTGGTATAGTGGTTAAGAGTTCAGCTACAAACCAAAAGGTCGGCAGTTTGAATCTACCGGCTGCTCCTTGGAAACCCTTTGAAGCAGTTCTACTATATGAGTATATAATAGTATAAATATATATACTATAATATTACATAATAACATATATAACATATAAAAACATGTATGTATCTGTATTCACATACACACATATATACATATAAAAATGAAGTATATGAGAAATGAGAAAAATATCATTGCATATGTCATGAGTATCAAGAGGAATATGCTTATGCCATGATGAAATGTCCTCAAAAACAATATTATGTCATAGGGTTTTAAAGGGTTTTCACATCTTGTTTCTGGGTCAGACTCTCTGGAGTGCTGTTACCCTAGTGGGAAGGTAAGTGATTAAAGGTTTTAGGAAACTTGTGTGAATTTTTCAATTGACACAGAGAGATTGACAGAGGTAAGAAATAAAACTAAGTACTTTGCACCAACTCTAGGATTCTTTCAATCACAACATACCAAGTCACCTCTGTTACTGTCATTAATTACATGCAGTAACATAGGCTTGGCACTGTCTATGGTAAAACACGCAGGGAGTTAGAAAGGCACAAATCTCCTTGATACTTAAATTTTAATATCCCTTCACTGAATTACAAAGCAATATTTTACTAATGCTGAGTTTAAAACTCCAGTCATTTCTTAAAGTTTGTTGGGTTACATTGGTTTCTCTTGCTTTGTTAACATATTATTTTATGTAGAGTTGCAGGAAGTGAAGCATTTATTAAGAGATTGCGCTGGAGGCAGATGAACATGGGTTCTAATTCTGCAGAGTTACTTTCTAACTTTTTAACCTAGGACAACTTACTCAAGCTCTCTAAACTCATTTTTATCATCTGTAGAAGAACATAATAATACACTCCAAGTAGCATCCTTTTAAAGATTAAAGACAAGAATGTGTGCAAGGTTCTTTGCACATAGTAAGAACTCAATAAATGTCAGCGAGCATTATCAGAATTATCCAGCGTATGTTAAAAAAAATCACGTAGCTCACTGAAATATATCATATCTCCAACTGAGAAAGATGAAGTTTTCTTTTCCTTAAATAGAGTGAGAAAAATTATTTATTCATATATGCAAAACAAGTTTTTAGCATAGTCACATCAAGATATTTCTAGCAAAATAGTTAACTTAGAAATTAAATCTAAATAATGATTAAGTTTGAAGTAAATATTTGTTTAGGTTTCTGATGGAAGGATAATACATTATTGTTGTTGTTAGGTGCCATCGAGTTGGTTCCAACTCACAGCAATGCTATATACAACAGAATGAAATACTGCCCAGTCCTGGGCCATCCTCACAATCGTTGTTATTCTAGAGCCCACAGTAGCAGCCACTGTATCAGTCCATCTCGTTGAGGGTCTTCCTCTTTTTTACCCTCTACTTTACCAAGCATAATGTCCTTCTCCAGGGACTGATCGCTCCTGATAACATGTCTAAAGTATGTGAGACGCAGTCTCACCATCCTTGCTTCTGAGGAGCATTCTGGTTGTATTTCTTCCAAGACAGATCTGTTCATTCTTTTGGCAGTCCATGGTATATTCAATACTCTTCACCAACACCATAATTCAAAGGTGTAAGTTCTTCTTCGGTCTTCCTTATTCATTGCCCAGCTTTCGCATGCATATGAGGTGACTGAAAACACCATGGTTTGGGTCAGGAACACCTTAGCCTTCAAGGTGACATATTTGCTTTTTAATACTTTAGAGAGGTCTTTTGCAGCAGGTTTGCCCAATGCAATGTGGATTTTGATTTGTTGATTGCTGCTTCCATGGGTGTTGATTGTGAATCCAAGTAAAATGAAATCCTTGACAACTTCAATATTTTTTCTGTTTATCATGATGTTTCTTATTGGTCCAGTTGTGAAGATTTTCGTTTATGTTAAGGTGTAATCCATACTGAAGGCTGTGTGTGGTCTTTGATCTTCATCAGTAAGTGCTTCAAATCCTCTTCACTTTCAGCAAACAAGGTTGTGTCATCTGCATAAAGCAGGTTGTTAATGAGTCTTCCTCCAATTCTGATACGCTATTCTTCATATAGTCCAGCTTCTTTTTGCTCAGTATACAGATTGAATAAGTATGATTAAAGGCTACAACCCTGATGCACAACTTTCCTGACTTCAAACCATGCAGTATCCTCTTGTTCTGTTTGGATGACTGCCTCTTGATCTATGTACAGATTCCTCATGAGCACAATTAAGTGTTCTGGAATCCCATTCTTCACAATGTTTATCCGTAATTTGTTATGATCTATTATTTGTAACTTAAAATCAAAGTTGATTCTTAATTCGTATACTTGGTTTTTGGATAATAATCAGGAAATTATAACTGAAGTTCAAATACATATTTTTAATTAGCATCTAAGGGAATTTCATGATTCCTTATGCTACTTTATCTTCATCAAGCTACTTAACTTATGAAATCATCATGTTCTATAGAGGAGTCCCCTTGTGTCCTTGGTTGAGTACTGATGAATGTGCATGTAAGAGGAAACTACACAAAGTCAGGGAAAGAACCACTGGCTGGGGAGTAGTTCATGATCCCACAAGCCAGGATAAAAAACATGAAACAACCCAACCTTGTAATAAATGGAACAGGTAGAGTCCTCAGAATATTACTTTCATAGTAGGGCAAATTTAGCCATGGACTACAGGCTCTTCTGGGCTTGCCCTAAAAACTTAAAATCCAACCTCAAGAGTGTCTGACTAACTCCAATACTTAACTCATTGACAAAACAAATGTGAACACTATTTAAAAATATTCAGTGAAGCCCAAATCAGCAATGTAAAATCTAATATGTGTTAGTTTATCTCTGAAGTAGAAAATCGATTTAACAATCAAAAAATTGATTGCTGTAATTCACAATATTTACTGATTTCAAAGAAAAAGAAAACCCGTATCATTATAGCAGTTGGTATAGAAAAGACATTTGACAAAATTCAGCACCCATTTATAATAACTCACAATATAAGGAAATACAAAGAAAGTTCCTTCACATGACAAGAGGTATTTATAAGGAATGTATGATTAATGTTAAAAAATGAATGCATCATCTCCAAAATCAGGAACATAAAATCAGGAACATAAAAGGATGTTCAGTCTCATTAATTTTGTTTAACATTGTACTGAAGGTGCTAGTCAATGAAATAAAACAAGAAAAATATATGAAAGATATACAGATTGGAAAGGCAGAACTAATCTGATGATAACGTTGTCTATATAGATGATATGATTGTTGTTACAAAATTGAATTGTGTCCCCAAAGAATATATGCTGTAAATCCTAACCTCTATACCTGTGGTTATAATCCCAACTGGGAATGAATTTTCTTTGTTATGTTAATGAGATAATATTAGTGTAGACCAAAGCAAAACCAAACCCATTGTCGTTGAGTTGATTCTGACTTATAGCCACCCTTTAGGACAGAGTTGAACTGCCCATAGGGTTTCCAAGGCTGTAAATCTTTAAGGAAGCAGACTGCCACATCTTTCTCCCATGGAGGGGCTAAGGGGTTCAAACCACCAACCTTTCAGTTAGCAGCTGAGCACTTAACCATTGTGCCACTGAGGCTCCTTCTATTAGTGTAGGGTGTGTTTTCAATCTCTTTTGAGATATAAAAGAGAAGATTAAGCAAGCAAGCAAGCAGAGGTGGGGGAAGATAGATGCCAGGCCACATGAAGATCACCAAGGAACCAAGAACAGAAGGTAAAAAGAGACAAGGACCTTCCCACAGAGCTAACAGAGACAGTAAGCCTTACCCTAGAGCCGGTGCCATGAATTCGGACTTTTGCCTCCTAAACTGTGAGAAAATAAATATTTGTTCTTTAAAGCCATTCACTTGTAGTATTTCTGTTGTAGTAGCACTACATAACTAAGACAATTGTCTACATAGAAAAGTCTAAGGAATGTACAAAATATCTCCTAAAATTAATAAGCAATATTAAGGAGTTTGTAAGTTATAAGCTTTATTTAAAAAAAAAATACATGCTCACATGCACATATATATAAAATAGTTTGAAATTGAGATAACAAGTACTAGAAAGATAACAAAATATACATAAGACCTTGTCATGGATTGAATTGTGTCCCCCAAAAAATGTGTGTATTAATTTGGCTGGGCCATGATTCCAAGTATTGTGTGATCACCCACCATTTTGTCATCTGATGTGATTTTCCTATGTGTTATAAATTCTGCCTCTATGATATTAATGAGGAATGGATGGCAGTTGTGTTGATGAGGCAGGACTCAATCTATGGGATCGGATTGTGTCTTGAGCTGATTTCTTTTGGAATATGAAAAAGAGGAGCGAGCAGAGAAACGGGGAACCTCATACCACCAAGAAAGCAGTGCCTGGAGCAGAACGCGTCCTTTGGACCTGGGGTTCCTGCACAGAGGAGCTCCTAGACCAGGGGATGATTGATGAGAAGGACCTTTTTCCAGAGCTAACAGAGAGAGAAAGCCTTTCCCTGGAGCTGACACCTTGAATTTGGACTTTTAGCCTACTTTACTTTACTGTGAGGAAATAAATTTATTTTTGTTAAAGCTTTCCACTTGTGGTATTTTTATTATAGCAGTAATAGATAACTAAGAGAGATCTATACTCTGAAAACTATTTAATGTTGCCGAGAGAAATTAAAGGACATTGAAATAAATATTGAGAAAGATCCCAAGTTCATAGATCAGAAGAAACGAATCGACAGTGTAAATATATCAATTATCACCTGATTTGTCTATACCAAAAAACCAAACCCTTTGCCGTCAAGTCCATTCTGACTCATAGTGACCCTATAGAACGGAGTAGTACTGCCCCATAGAGTTTCCAAAGAGTGATTGTTTGATTTGAACTGCTGACCTTTTGGTTAGCAGTTGAGCTCTTAACCACTGAGCCACCAAGGCTCCAATTTGTCTATACATTTAACATAATCCCAGTTATTTCACAAAAGATATTATTGAGTAGAATTGGACAATATGACTCTAAAAGACAAGGGATATAGTATTTTTGTTGTTGTTAGGTGCTGCAGAGTCAATTCTCACTCGTAATGACCCTATGTGACAGAGCAGAACTGTCCCATAGGGTTCCCTAGTCAGTAATCTTTAGGCAAAGCAATTTTGAAAAAAAAAAACAAAAAAATCTTAGATCACCAGATTTCAACACTTATTAGAAAACTACAACAAGCAATACAGTGTGGTATTGGCATAAGGATAGACATACGGATCAATAGAACAGGATACAGATTCTAAACAAAGATGCTCGATTAATTTTCAATATAAATGCTAATAGGGGAAATTAGTCTTTTTAGCAAATGATATTGGAAGAATGATTAGCTATTCATAGTTAATAAAATAAATCTTGATATTTACTTAATTTCTCATAGAAAAAATATTTGAAATATGTCCTTCACATTAATGCAAGAGCTAAAATTTTAAAAAGCTTAAGAAAAATGGGAGAAAAATTTATGATTGGATTTTATGGCCAAAAATTTATGAGAGCAATCTTTGATTAATTCCTTAGATAGAAAACAAAATGCAGGAACCACAAAAAAAAAAACAAAAAAAACATAAATCAACTTTCATTAAATTATGTTATTGCTCTTCCAAAGACACTGTTATGAAAATAAGAATAAAAAAATCAAACCACAGACAGGGAGAAAATATTTACATATCATATATTTGTAAATGATTGGCATCCATAATATATAAAGAACATTTAAAAGTAAATAATAAAAAGTCAGGTAGCCTTTTAAAAAAAATGGGCCAATGATTTAAACAGACATTCCAATATAGAAGCTATACACATGCAAATAAATACCTAGAAATATTCTCAGCATAATTAGTAATTTAAATATGCAAATTAAAACTACAGCAATATATCATTACATAATCACTAGAATGATAAAATATTAAAAAGATTGACAATCCCAAGTGTTGACAAAGATATGGAACAACCAGAACCTTCTTACTTTGTTGGTGGGAGTGGAAAATGGTACATCCACTGTGGAAAACAGTCTGGCTGCTTCTCATATAGTTAAATATACACTTAAAATACAACCCAGAAATATTACTTTTACATATTTATTTAAGAAAGTTGAAAACACATGCACACACAAAGATTTGTACACATATGCTCATAGCAGCTTTATTAATAATGGCTCAAATTGAAAACAATCTAAACGTCTATCAATTTGCAAATGGATGAACATATTGTAGTACATCCACTTGATGCATAAGGTCCATAGGATACATCAGACAAAATTCCCAAACCTTGAGGAGCATATATAATAAAAGAGGAAGTCAGACAATAAATGATAAATATAACAACTAAGTAGATTATTTAGTAGTTAGAGAGTGATAGATGCTGTAAAACAGTAGAACAGAGTAAGAATAACAGCATTTCATGAAGCAGGCAGGGATGGGGTGTTCAAAACAGATGTCATTGAGACAGTGAAGTTTAAGGAAAGACTTGATAGTGTTGAGAGATTTAAGTCAGTGGATGTCTGGAGTAAGAGTGCTCCAGACAGTGGGAACAGCTAGAATAAAGGCTTAGTGCCTGGAAGTTCAAAAAACAACAGTAAGTTTGATCTAAGTGAGAAGGGGGAAAATAGTAAGAGAGCAGTAGAAATATGCGGGAATTATATGGTGGCTCTTTCAAAAAGTTTTGGACATTTGGATCAAACACAGAGTTGTCACAAAATGCTAATTTCAATGCAGCAATGCATACTAAATGAAAAAACATTCACATTGTCAAGATTTGATGACGGAAAACAATACAATAATTTAAAAAATCACATTTAAAGTATAATTAACATGAAAAAGGTTATTTGACAGAGAAAATTTGCTAATGTCTCAGTCTGTTTGCTCTGCTAGCATAACTTTTGTCTTTAACTTTGTTGCCAGTTTATGAGAGGTCACTGTGCTCTGCTGGAAATGTGGGAAATTGTCCAAAAGACATCATCATATTGCTTATCTTTAGCTGGTTCTTGGGAAATTCATCATAATTACAGAATTAGTTGTTACGTTACTTAATAGATTTCTATTATTTGCTGACACTACTATTCTGTTTATATTTGTTGTAATTGTTAGTTGCCGTCAAGTCAGCTTCAACTCATGGTGACCTTATGTATAACGGAACAAAATGTTGCACAGTCCTGCACCATCTTCCAGATCATTGCTTTGTTTGAGTTCATTGTTGAGGCTATAGTGTAGTGCCTTCAAACCTAGGGGACTCATCTTCTGGCACTACATTGAACAATATTCTGCTGTGATCCATAAGGTTTTCATTGGCTAATTCTCAGAAATAAATAGCCAGTGGTGCCTTGTATGTTGCTATGATACTGGAAGCTATACCACAGGTATTTCAAATACAAGTAGCATCACCGATGATGGACAGGTTTCAGTGGAGCTTTCAGACTAAGACACATTCATGATATACTTTCTACTATTTTTTCCCCAATTTTTATGATGTCTCAATTAACATTTTTGAACCATTGATCCAATTGGCTTAACTGATTATGTAAAATAGCCCAATAATAACAACAAAAGTTCAACAAACGTAGCAATAATACAGTGATATCATGAAAACAACCCAGTTAAAATAAAGTGAACGCTCTTCACTAAATGTTGTTTGAAAGGAATGAAACAGCACAATCTTTGCAGAACATGATAACTCTTGAAAATATAAATGTTATTAAAACTAATAGAATGTGGAAAATACACTTAGTTTCAAATTTCAAATTTTTTATTTTGTATGTATTTTACTAAATTTTTAAGTTTCCAAGAAACTTTAGTATAACTTGATAAACCACTGAGAATTACCAGTAGTAAATATTCCAGATTTTCACAAGTAGGCTCTAAGCACTTGTTGAACTAGACTCGGCTTCATTCCTAAATAATAGCGCATATTTTACTTTGCTGATATTTTGAACTCAAGTTGAAATGCCTTCTTTTTTTCCCTTTTCTGGTTTCTAGAATTCTTTATAAGCTTCAAGTCTCCATTAAAATGCCAAATTCTCCATGGATTTTTCCCAGTCCAGTAACAAGAACAAAATCCTACTTTGTATGTATTCCCATAGGAAATAGTTGGCATTTCTCTTACACCTCTTAATACACTTTGTATTGATTTATTTCACTTTTAGGTCAAGGAAAAACATTTTGCAAAGTCTTATAGCTAATTACTTATAGAGTAAGGTCTTTTAACTCTCTGTCCAGTGCTCTATCTATTATACTATATAAAGCTATCTCTTAAATATCCATCAAATCCAACAGATATTCCATTTTTATTATTTTTATTTCTTATTAATTTGTTTATATCTTTATGCTTTTTCTGTTCCAGGATCAACTCAGATAGTAGTTTGTTGAGAGAAGGAGCTGTGCTTAACAATGTATTTTTTGTAGCCCTTAAAAAATGCCCAACTCCCCAAACAATGAGGATGACCAAACCAAACCAGTTGCTGTGGAGCCGATTCCAACTTATGGTGACCCATGTATATCAGAGTAGAACTGCATTCCATAGGGTTTTCAAAGTTTGTGATATTTTGAAAGTAGACTGTCAAGTCTTTCTTTCTAGGCTCCTATGGGTGGTCCCCAGCTGCCAATGTTTTGGTTAGTAGCCAAGCGCTTAACCATTAGTACTATACAGGGATTCAAAGTGTATCTACATGATAATAAAGAAGAAGGAGGATGAAAAGGGAAACAGAAGAAGGAAGGTTAAAGAAAGGTTTGTCTTGAAGGTTCTGCTGCTAACCAAACAGTCAGCAGTTCGAATCCACTAGCCCCGACTTGGAAACCCTATGGGGCAGTTCTACTCTGTGCTATAGGGTTGCTATGAGTTGGAATCAACTCTACGGCAGTGGTTTTTTTTTTTTTTTTGGTTTGTCTTGAGGGTCAGGAAGAAAAGATTATCAACAAATCCACAGAGTAAGTGCTATCTGTCACACAACTGGGAATCATCATTAGACGGAATTAGCTTCCTAATCATATCAGTGGAGATTAGGGGGTAGGGGGAAGGAAGATATTTGGTAGGGAGGGAAATGTTAGTAAATAGTTCTCAAGTGACTGAGACAAAAGGCTGCTTCCAGTCAAAATATTCTGAACATCATTTAAAACAGATCTTGCAGAACAGTAGCTTGGGTTCCCCAAAACATGCTTTTATTATCTGCCCTCAAATTCAAGTTATTTGTTTTTCCTTGTTTATGGCAAATATGAAACTGAGGATTTGTTCCCTTCACAACTGTGGTTGCATTTGTTCTGTTTAGGTTTATTTTCTTCACTTTTAAGTCTCCATTAGATTTTAAGCTCTTTAATGGAAGTTTTTAATTAGTTTCAAAATGGCCAGAGGGCAAAGCAGTTCCTTCATTCTTCGCACATGGCGCTATTAACCCCAAAAAGCTGGCTGAAAATTTAATGCTATGCCACATGTTTAAAACAATGAAAAACTTTGGAGGACTATCATCTTTGAAAATAATATATACTCTGGAGTTTACTTTGAACTGACAGTGTTTATCTTCTGTATTTGCAGGAATAAACAGAAAAAACCTTTAAATACTAACAATTATATTTGATTCTTGATATTCCTTGGCAACTAATCACAACTTTTTTGCAAGACCTTATCCATGACATGTAAATATTTGACAAGAAGCTAAAATATAGCCATCTAAGTCTTTTATGCATTTAATGATCCCCATATAGAGAGCCAGAAATTAGACCAAGAGTAAAATGTCAATGCAGAAAAAAGCCAATAGGTAATCCGGGTCACCAACCAATATGTTGGCAAGTTTTTAATGGCCTACTATGTGTGCTGCCAGTGGGAAAATTCCATATTAGTGGTTCCAGTTCTTGATATTATTTACTATAAAGTTTGTAAAAATCATAAATTTTATACAGAATTTATAGCCAAAAGAATATGACACAAATAACCTTTGTAATCTCTCTTATTTTTTTACTGAAAGACATATATGCTTTTGGTTTCATAGTACTACATCCGGTTGAATATTAATGTAGAAGACTTTTAGGGAATCAAAGAAGTTTGAATCAGCAAGGACATACAAAGCTTAAAAAACACAAGTTGCAAACTAAGACCTCGGAAGTTGAATTCAAATCAAACGTGTTTTGTTTAGATTGTTATTTAAAAAAGAAAAAGATCATTTTGAAAACCTTTAAGCTAGACTTGTGCCAATGGTTTACCAATATCCCTACCATCTTTTTCTTCATGTATCTCACTTGGATCACTTATATGCATTATCTGCATGTCTTCGTCTTTTTATGTGGAGGAAAACTGAGACTTAGACTGGTTAATTAGTATGCTCCAAACCACATAGTTAGTTAGCTGTAAAGCTGAGAATATAACCTAAATTTCTTGCTTCCCAGCTGAGAGCTCTTACCACTGCGCACTAAAAGTTTGAATGTGATGGAATAAGTAGTATGTATGATGCCATGAATATTATATGTGACTAGATTTCTTTCTTAAAATACTGGATTTATCAGACAATGTATTTGTGAGTATTGGTGGAAAAATCCTTTCTCAGAGAATGGTGAAGCTGAAGTTCTTGAGCATATACAGGGACACAGGTTTTCCCTCAAGGAAAGATTACTAAGACATGACTACTTCCAGCTCTATCTCTCTTACTACTGAAAATGCCAGTGAACCACAGAGCGAGTGAAAACTTCCCACGTGATTCATCATCCTTCACCTGGAGAAATATGCAAGAGGCAATTATTAAATGCATTAATGTCTATAATGCATAAACTTGTTTATTTTTTTTTAATTTTGGTGGCAGTGACTTGGTGGTGAATTTATCAGCACTCCAAAGAAATCTAGGGCTATAAAAGAAAAACACAGACTCTCATTTCATGAATATGAATGACAATATAAACTCTAATGTGACCACAAGCCTTACTTAGAAGAAACAGAAACGGTGAAAACTAAAATTTTCTTTGTCCCATTGGTTTGGTTCTGATGCTTATCTTAGTTACCTAGGGTTGCTGTAACACAAATACCCCAAGTGGGTGGCTTTAAAGAACAGAAATTTATTTTCTCACAGTTCTGGAGGCTAAAAGTCCAAATGAGGCTCATGGTAGTATTAATTTCTTTCTGGACAATCCTTGGTTCCTTGGCTACTCTCACATGGCATCTGTCTTCCCTAGTAGTTCTGTGTCTAATCTGCTCTTTTTATAATTCAGAAGTGATTAGGTAGGATACACCTTACACTGATTAATATAACAAAGAAAATCAAATTCCCAAATGAGATTACACCCACAGGTATAGGGGTTAGAATGTCAATACATATTTTAGGGAACAGAAATAAGACAAGTCATATCTAGGAAGGGAGCTCCCTTTAGCATAATATGAAGGCTAACTAGAGAACTCCTTTCCCGTAGTTTCTTGTATAGTGGATGTGGCTTTGGGAAAGAGAAGCATGCTCTTAAAATAGCCTGCCCATCTGAATTTATTTTGTGGTGTTAAAAATTCCTCCTCTAGATTGCAGTCTCATTGAGCCCTTCGGCATCAGGAAGTGTTTAAAAACACAAAACTGAAAATGAAAGATGAGATTCTTAGTAACTTGCTCTGTGTTCTGGGCTAACTATGGATGGTCAGGGCCAAGCATTGGTCTGCAGATGCTTATTTGAAAAGAGGGGCCAACATCTGGAAGAACCACAACTTTGAAACCCTTGGACCCAAAATATTTTGCCAGTTTAAACTACAATTTGTATTCATGTGTGCCTTTTTTTTTCCCCCTTCTCATCAGCTCCAGCTAATGTTTATTTTCTTCTTTTTCAGAAGTTTTTGCCACTGTTTGTCAAATGCTGTGTATATGCTTTTATAATAAGTGTGCTATCTCTTTGTATAATTATTATGTGTGATTAATCCTGCATGCTCTGGAAAACTGTTAGGTTTTCTTATTTAACCAGAGGGAATGTCTTTAAGTTTTTGTTTTATTTACATATAATGCAAGTTGACAAGAACTCTTGTGAATGGAGGAGAGGATGAAAACTGTATTTAAGGGCTGCTTAATTAGCTGGGAAGATTCCATTGTTTTCCCCTCTTATGAGCAACCCTGTGGTAACTAGTAAGCACAGAAGAGTTTTCCATGTGCCTGAAGAACAGTTTAGGGATCAGAATGACAGCATACTATATTTCACAAGAGGATGAATTGTAAAACATGATATAGCTTCTGATAATAAAATATGAATGAGAGAGTTATAAAATTATTCAAGAGATAACTCTTGGTGCATGAATACCAGTCCAAAGACTAGACTATTAGATAGACAGATGATAGAGAGATAGATAGATAGATAAATAGATAGATAGATAGATAGACAGAGGATAGATAGATAAAACTATAAAATAGCTACAAAAGACAAATCATAAATTGACTAATTTGATGAAAGAAGTATCCTCCTCTCCACCTACTTTTGGCTTATGACTTACAAAAGTGTCTGTCTTACTAAGTAGTATTGTGACATGAGTTGAGGTGATCAATGACTAATGCCACTGCCAGAGTTCTATTCAAAATTAGATGGACAAGGGGCCAAGATGGCAGAGTAGTCAGACACTTCTGGTGGACCCTTTTACAACAAAGACCCAAATAAACAAGTGAATCATTTATATATCATAATCTGGGAGCCCTGAACATTAAAGGCAGAGTTGAAGAACGGGACTGATTGGCAGGAGGAGGGAGAGACTGTTCAGAAGCAGCAAGGAGTTGCCAGAACTGACCCGGTAAGAGCGTGAGCACTTCAGGCCTGATCAGCTCGGGGGTGAGTGGTGAGGCAGGCAAGCAGCCATGCTTGGGAGGTGCGTTTTCTGCTCTGGAAGAGACCCAGCACCAGAGGGTCTACACAGCCACCCAGAACCAGTGAGAAGCAGCCCTGCACAGGCAAAAGATAACTACTTGCATATGGTCTACCTTTAGAGAAAGAACTCTCTCCGATTTACCTCACCGCTCTCTGCTCTGCACTGAGTCCCAGACTGGCTTCAGCAATTGCCGAGTCCCCTGGGCCAGAAGTAGGATCTGTCACACGCCCAGAGCCATTCTCCCGGCCTTGGAGAGTGAACAAATTAACAAATGGGGAAAAAATAAACCACCATCTCCTCTAAGCCAGAAACGGAGGGTAGGCACAGCTCCTTTGCCTAGGCACAAGCATAAGGGATCCATGGACTCTGAGTGCCTTTACCCCTGCATACACTTGTGTGGGCCCATCTCAACAGGGTAGGCCCTCATTACCACAGTACAACAGGGTATATACTAGAAGTCTAACTTCAACTCTTTTAGCTGTGAAGTGGCAGGTTCATGACATTTGACACTGCTCTGACTATTAAGCAGGGTCTTCACCTACCTACATCGGCGGCCTGAGGACTGGTGGCTCCACTCATGCCACCTAGCCACCTGTGATGGGGCCCAAGAATAACAGGTGCCCCCCAGTCCTTACAACCAACAACATTAGGTGCTCATAGTCTGGCTGCAAAACCTACCCACCTATGCACTCTAGGGAACAGGGACACACCTTCTTCCTGGACACTCAGGGTTGGCTGTCAGCCTACTGCCTTGCTCCGAGTGTGTACCCTGCTGCAGCCAGATGCCTGTGCCTACACCAATCACCCATGCCTGTCTAGGATGGTAAGTGAGAGCTTACACCACATACTTGGTGGCTATCTACCTCAGCACCTGACCTGAATCCATACAGGAGGAGTGGGCGGAATCCTGGGCTCACATACCTGGTAACAGATCTAACCACCTAGTAACAGGACATTAGAGCTTCAAAGGTGCCAATAATCAAACTAGCTCATAAGAGCAGCCTATTTGGGTATATCAAAACAAAACAAAAAGCTAGGACGCAGTAAGTAAACAAAAAATAAATAAATATAATAACTTATTGATAGCTCAGAGACAACAGTCAATATCAAATCACATAAAGAGGCAATCCATGATGGCTTCAATAAGCTCCCAAAAGAATCTAGAAATTTTCCAGAAGAGGAAAATTTCTTGGAATTACTGGAGATAGAATACAAAAGATTAATATACAGAACTCTTCAAGAAATTAGGAAGGAAATTAAGCAAAACGCAGAACACTCAATAGAGGAAATTAAAAAGATTAGAGAAGAGCATAATGAAAAATTTAACAGGCTGTAAGAATCCATTGAGAGACAGCAATCAGAAATCCAGAAGATTAACAATAAAATTTCAGAATTAGACAACTCAATAGAAAGTCATGGGAGGAGAACTGGGGCAATGAAAGTCAGAAGTAGTGAGATGGAAGATAAAGCACTTGACGCAAACTTATTTGAGGAAAATCAGATAAAATGATTTAAAAAAATGAAGAAACCCAAAGAATTATGTGGTACTCTATCAAAAGGAATAACCTACGAGTGATTGGAGTACCAGAACAGGGTGGGATAACAGAAAACACAGAGAAAATTGTTGAAGATTTGTTGGCAGAAAACTTCCCTAATATCATGAAAGATGACAAGATGTCTATTCAAGATGCTCATTGAAGCCCATATAAGTTATATCCCAAAAGGAAGTCACCAAGACGTATTATAATCAAACTTGCCAAAACCAAAGATAAAGAGAGAATTTTAAGAGTGGCTAAAGATAAATGAAAAGTAATCTACATAGGAGAGTCAATAAGAATAAGCTCGGACTACTCAGCAGAAACCATGCAAACAAGAAGGCAATGGGATGACATATATAAGGCCATGAAGGAAAAGAACTGCCAGCCAAGAATTATATACCCAGCAAAACTGTCTCTCAGATATGACAGCAAAATTAGGGCATTTCCAGATAAACAAAGAAGTTTAGGGAATTTGCAAAAACCAAACCAAAATTACAAGAAACACTAAAGGGTGTCCTCTGGTTAGAAAATCAGTAACATCAGATAACAACCCGAGACTAGAACACAGGACAGAGCAACCAGATACCAACCCAGAGAGGAAAGTCACAAAAATAAATCAAAGCTAAAACACTGAAAATAGGGAAACAGATTTCAATATGTAAAAGATGACAACATTTAAAACAAAAAAGAGGGACTTAAAAACTGTAGACATAGATTTTGCATATGGAGAGGATGTCAAGGCAATATAAAGAAATAAAAGACTGGTATAAACTTAGAAAAATAGGGGTAAATATTAAGGTAACCACAAAGGAAACTAACAATCCTACAAGTCAAAATAAAAAACTAGAAAAATATAAAGACTCAGCAAACACAAAATTAACAACAATGAAAAGAAAATACATAAAGAAAAATGACTCAGCACAGAAAATTAAGTGGAGCAAAGAAACTGTGAACAACACACACAAAAAAAATCAAAATGAAGCACTAAACTCATATCTATCAATAATTACGCTGAATGTAAATGGACTAAATGCACCAATAAAGAGACAGAGAGTGGTAGATTGGATAAAAAAAACATAATCTGTTTATATGCTGCCTACAAGAGACACACCTTAGACTTAAAGACACAAACAAGCTAAAACTCAAAGGATGGAAAAAAAATGTGTATCAAACAAACAACACTCAAAAAAAGCAGGAGTGGCAATATTAATCTTTGACAAAATAGACTTTAAAGCAAAATCCATCAGAAAGGATAAGGAAGGATACTATATAATGATTTAAGGGTCAATACACCAGGAGGACGTAACTATAATAAATATTTACACACCCAACAACAGGTCTCCAAAATACATAAAACAAACTCTAACAGCACTGAAAAGAGAGATAGACAGCTCCACAATAGTAGTCAGAGACTTCAACATACCACTTTCGGTGAAGGATAGAACATCCAGAAAGAAGCTCCACAAAGACATGGAAGAGCTAAAGTTACAATAAACCAACTTGATCTCATAGACATATACCAAACACTCCACCCAACAGCAGCCGAGTATACTTTCTTTTCCAATGCACATGGAACATTCCAAAGATTAGAACACATATTAGGCCATAAAGCAAGACTTAAAAAAATCCACAACATTAAAATACTGCAAAGCATCTTTTCTGACCATAAAGCCATTAAAGTAGAAATCAACAACAGAAAAA
>NW_004443972.1:484624-528213 GCF_000243295.1 Trichechus manatus latirostris | reverse complement strand
AAACTACAAGACACTACTGCAAGAAACCAAAAGAGACCTGCATAAGTGGAAAAACATACCTTGGTCATGGATAGGTAGACTCAACATTGTGAAAATGTCAATTCTACCCAAAGCGATCTACAGATACAATGTAATATTAATCCAAATTCCACCGGCATTTTTTAATGAGATGGAGAAACAAATCACCAACTTCATATGTAAAAGGAAGAGGCCCCAAATAAGTAAAGCATTACTTATTACAGACACATGAAGAAATGCTCACAATCATTAGCCATTAGAGAAACGCAGATCAAAACTACAATGAGATATCATCTCACCCCAACAAGGCTAGCATTAATCCACAAAACACAAAATAATAAATGCTGGAGAGGTTGTGGAGAGACTGCTACACTTATACACTGTTGGTGGGAATGGCACAACCACTTTGGAAATCAATTTGGCGCTTCCTTAAAAAGCTAGAAATAGCAGTACCATACGATCCAGCTATTCTGCTCCTTGGAATATATCCTAGAGAAATAAGAGCCATCACATGAATAGATATATGCACACCCATGTTCACTGCAGCACTGTTCACAATAGCAAAAAGATGGAAACAAGCTAGGTGCCTATCAATGGAAGAATGGAAAAACAAATTATGGTATATCCACACAATGGAATACTACTTGACTATAAAGAACAACAATGAAGGCATTATGCTGAGTGAATTTAGTCAGTCACAGGACAAATATTGTATAAGACCACTATTATAAGAACTCAATAAAAGTTTTAAACACAGAAGAAGACATTCTTTGATGATTATGAGGGTGGGGAGGGAGGGAGAGGGTTATGCACTAACTAGATAGTAGACAAGAATTATCTTAGGTGAAGGGAAGGATAGCACACTCTATAGGGGAAGTCAGCACAACTGGACTAAACCAAAGCTACGAAGTTTCCTGAATACAATCAAATACTTTGAGGGACAGAGTGGCAGGTGTAGGGGTCCGGGGACCATGGTTTCAGGGGACATCTAGGTCAATTGGCATAACAAAACTTATGAAGAAAATGTTCTGCATCCTACTTTGATGAGTGGTGTCTGCAGTCTAAAAGCTTACAAGTGGCCATCTAAGATGCATCAATTGGTCCCAACCACCTGGAATAATGGAGAATGAAGAACACCAAAGATACCAGGAAAGTATTAGCCCAAGAGACAGAAAGGACCACATAAACCAGAGACTTCATCAGCCTGAGACCAGAAGAACTGGATGGTACCCGGCTACCACCAATGACCGCACTGACAGGGAACACAACAGAGTCCCTGATGGAGCAGGAGAAAGGTGGGGTGCAGAACCCAAATTCTAGTAAGAAGACCAGACTTAATGGTCTGACTGAGACTAGAGGAACCTCAGAAAGCATAGCCCCTGGATTCTCTATCAGCCCAAACTAAAACAATTTCCGAAGCCAACTCTTCAGACAGGGATTGAACTGGACTGTGGGACATAAAGTGATACTCGTGAGGAGTGTGCCTCTTAGCTCAAATAGATACAAGAGACCTAAGGCACAGCTTCTGTCCAGAGGTAAGATGGGAAAGCAGAGAGGGTTAGGAGCTGGCTGAATGGACATGGGGAATCAGGGTGGAAAGGAGGAGTGTGCTGTCACAATATGGGGAGAGCAATTAGGGCCACATAACAATATATGTATAAATTTTTGTATGGGAGACTAACTTGAAATGTAAACTTCATTTAAAATATAATTAAAAAAAACAAAATTAGACCGACAAAGCAGATAGACTAAAAATAATATCAACTTTTGTCCACTTAGAGGAGGAATAATGTGGCTTATGCATCATACAGTCACAGGCTGTGCTGTAAACCTAGGGTCTCACCCAACAAGGACAGAGTCTTTACTTATTGTTTATTGTATTGCTAGGATCACATAAGAATACAACTCTCAGATACCTATTCTTTTACCTCAAATTTACCCATTCAGATAGCTCACTGCTCCTTCAGCAGGAAATAATAACTTAAGAAACAAGGAGAGGCCAGAAATATTTTGGGTAAATTCCCTCTTCTTGGGAGTAGGATATACATGTCCTACCCTCCAATAGTAGGGAGGAGAAAGCTTTTAGCCATGGGAGCTGTTGCCTTAGAATAGCTACTAATGAAATTAAAAGAAAGGAACATAAAACAAGATGAAATATCCATTGGGAAACCTTTGTGTTGGAGTTTCCAAGAGTCTCCTAGGGGACACCAACACCTACAAGTCACGTGGGTATCTCACTGACTATAGGGCTATATAACTTTCACACGCAAGTTTTAGGAGGTTTCAAATTATGTCTACGGTTCAGAAGAGTGGATAATGCTAGGGTCTTGTTACAAATATTAATGCTAACTAACATTAATTGGCCTTGATTGCTTACTAAATCTGTGGAAGAAAAAGAAGACTCCATTAAAAGTTATGGGTACAACAGCCCGCTATACCCCAATGAGGTGTTTCCAGCCTGAAATGGCAGGCTCTCTGCCTCTGTGGATGAAATTTGAGGCAGTAAGGATTGCTATCAGTCACAACCTTCCATATTTACATTTTTTACTATGATTTCCCTCTAAAGAGAGATTTGACCTGTTGTAAAAGGACTCAATTTGTTATGTCTGGTTCTGTTGGATGACAGTTAATGAATCCCTAGACAGCTGCATGTGTGTTAATAATTCCTAAATATGTAGCTTTAGTTGGAGCTATTTCAATCTCCCTTCTTCAAATTACTGATTATCATTTCCCTTCGGACTGAAGTTGCACATGTCTTTCAAAGTCAACATGCCTAAAAGCTCAACTCCTGTACAAATTCTCTTTCCTCATTTCTCTGCCTTATCTTCTGATCACTCAGTCGAAAAACCTTAGAAACATCATTGACAAAACTAGCTCCTTTAATCCCTCCCTGATTACTCTTTTGAAAAGTTAATTGTTCTTCCAAATACATCTGCCCTCTTCTTTTCTGCTGCCACTAACCTGTCCAGGTCCACAGTCATACATGTGTGAACTATTTTTAGTTTCCCACCTGGTACCTCCCACTGTATGCTCCTTCTCCTCCATTCCATACAGCATAATGCTGCCAGACTAATAAGTTTCTTTATATGCACCATTCATCATGCCAGTTCTCAACTCAGAAACCTGTAATGGCTCTTTGCTGTAGACCACACCAAAGCTTCAGAACCTGCCATCCTCTCTATCCCACCATCTTCCCCTGTGGTCAACTGCATGAATTTCTGCAAAAATAAAGCCACTATCTCATTGCTTGATCATTATATCATGCTTAGTCCTCTCTCTGTCTTTTCCTGTGACCTTCTCTTCCCTCTTTCACATCCTTAAGTGTTCAGTCCAAATCTCTCTTTTCTTATAAATCACTTTGTAACTCTGGCTGGCAATCTTCTTATCCTTCAGGGCTCAGATGAAATGTCCCTTCTTAAGAAAGCATCCTTTTGCTAAAGTTCTCTTTGTATTATATATATATATATATATATATATCCTCTTAAGAGTATTTGTAAATAATTTCATATATAAGTATGTGCTACGTCCTCTGCAAGATTGCAGGTTCCATCACCAATTTCAGGTTCTCAACACTGAACTGACAGTACCCAGCACAGTTATTATATAGGACACCTTCAATCAGCATTTGTTAAATGCATGAGAGAACACATGGAGTTATATCGGCCCTTACATTCTCCTCTCTGCACTTCTAAAGTATTACAAGAGAGTTTCACACACTTTAGAAATTAAAATTTCCATCTTTACGTTATTTATTAACTGTTTATTTTTATATTTTTCTTTTGACAGTAAAAATTCCTGTTATCCAGAACATCCACCAAGCAGATAGCACACTAAGAAAAAAAAAAGTTGCTGTCAAGTCGATTCCAACTCATGGTGACCCCATGTATTACAGAGCAGAACTGCTCCACAGAATTTTATTGGCTGTAATCTTTACGGAAGCAGTTTGTCAGGCATTTCTTCCATGGTGTTCTGGGTGGGTTTGAACTGCCAACCTTTAGGTTAGCAGTTGAGTACAAACTGCTCCACACAGGGACCTCTTAGATAGCACACAGAACTTCCTCAAGAAAAGCTTGATAATTCGCAAAAATTATATAAATGGAGTTTGATAATTTTCTGACTTATTTTGTGTCTGCCACATAACAAACATAACATTAGGAGATATCTACCTGTTACATGTATTTCTGTGTGTGCTGTTTTTGGAAGTCAAAGAACTTCGATTGCTACCAACCATAACACTTTGCTTAATATTTACAATCTATATTCATTTCAAAAGAAGAGCTCTGAGGACAGGCCTCTTAAATACAATCACCCCAGCTGAACACTCTGGCACCTACCTATAGCAAAACTTCTTTCTCTCTAAATGCCACTGTATCGGATTTCTCTCCTCAATTCATTCTCTTTCTCTCCTTGGCCTAGTATTGTCCCTACCAGCCCATTATTTGCCTCCCTTCTCCCTCCTGAGACCATGCTCTTTAGTGATAGTATTAATAATGATCAGGGACAAAGCAAAACACAAAGAAAAGAGAAGATCTTAAACCATCATTTCTTCTTCACATTCCCTTTATTGTACTAGACTCAGGGTAGGAAGATGGTCAAACTGGTCTCACACTTGCTCCCCACTCTTTCTTAAATACCACCACTTACCTCACCCAACTTCAGTTGTAGTTCCCAAATTCATCCAGGTCATAACACTCAAATACAATTCTCTAGAAAAACCAGAAAAATATTTATTGCTTTAGGTTCAAACAGGCTGTTCATTAGCATCCACTTAAAGCGATATTTCTTCTTAATTTTTTGTTCAATTGCTATAGGGAATGAGAGGTTCAGAACAAATTCTATGCTGATTATTATTATTATTATTACTAGTGGTTAAAGCTTTTAGAAGATTTTTTAATTGCTAAATTCTTATATTAGGGACAACAGGGCAGCATTTTATTATGCTCTAGAATAAATAAGGAGCCCTGGTAGCCTAGTGGTTAAGCACTCGGCTGCTAACCGAAAGGTCTGCAGTTCAAGCTCACCAGACACTCAGCAGGAGAAAGGTGGAAATTTGCTTCCATGAAGATTTACAGCCTTGGAAACCCTATGGGGAAATTCTACCCTGTCCTATGGGGTTGCTATGAGTTGGAATCGACTGAACACTAACAGGTTTCCCCGCTGCCCCTCAGAATAAACAGAGAGGAGAGAGACACTGGTAAGAAGTAGAAATGAAAGCAGATGAGAAAATCCTGAGGATGGCAGAAGAGAGAGAATGACAAAACACCCACCGTGGCTTGAGAATGTCCCCCTCATAGATTATTCCAACAGGAGGCTCCATACCTTAGAGCTCCTGTACCCCCAGCTCATCTCCAGCCTTCTAGAATTTCTGCCTGAAGCTGCAAGACCACACGGGAAACACAGAACTTGACTCTAAGAGACAACAGGTGATATAAGCTGGAGGACAAGAATCCCCATATCTGCATCTTAAAGAGCTGTGGTAGGAACACTGTGCAAAAGTACAGTACTTTCCCTTAGAAACATTGCTCTAATCTCCATACTGGTTAAATTCATACTAAATTGAACTGCTGCTCTGATTCGTATGGATCAATCTCCTCCTTTATTCTGACCTAACCACCATATATATGTTTTGTTTTGTTTTTTCCTGCAATGCTACAGCGTTTCATACCACCTCTTCCATTATCTGTAGTTTCTCTTTCAGAATTACTTTCCTATCTCCGACTTTAAGGCCACTCTTCCTCTCTCTCCTTTCTTGCACTCAAAGTCATCTTTACACAGTGATTTCATTCTTGTATAAACTTTGTTCATTTTAAATTTTTTAATTAAAATTATCTTGATTCAAACATTTAACTTTTTAAACAATGTCTGAATTCTACTAATCACTCCAGTTGTTTGGAGTAACATTGTTTTAACCACTTTGTTTAAATCCTTCTTTAAAAAGCTACTTAGTATAGCATTTACTCTTTGTTGTCCATCACAAATTGAATCAAGAAGACTGCAAAGCTTTTTGTTTTCTGTTTTCTTGTTTGATCATTTCTTCCTGTTCAAGTAGGAATTTGCTCTACGAAATTTCTCAGGGTTTGGAATTTTCCTTTAACTAGTACCAGTGATTGAATAGAATGGTATTTCTTTCTATGGAGTTTAAGAAGGGGAAATGTAAAGCAGGAGAATTGCAGGAGGAAAAAATTTGTATTGCTTCCTCAAAATTCCTATTTTGAATATCTCTCAGAAGATAATTGCTTATTTTATTAACTGAGGTTGGGGGAGGGGAAATGCCAAATTCATTCAAGTTATGCATACTTTTTGTAATTCTACTGTCCTGGGTTCCACTTTGCATATGTATTATTGAACACTACTTCTCCAGTTATCTATGATAAAGGATTAGTTTTTTTTATGCTAATTTTTGTTTTTAAAGTACAATGGACATGACTTACTATAAGTATAAAATTTAAAAATGACAGAGTATAAAAGTCCAATTTTTTATTATTGAGTTAAACAGTAATAGAATGCATTTGAATAAATATAATCACAACAGATACAGTATAGAAAAGACAAAAATTACAAAAACCGTGCACATTGATCATTAAGTATATATAAAAGTAATTATATTGGGAACTCTAATTATACAACAGCAAGGCTTCTTTCATAACTAAAGAAAACTTTTAGAGTAAAATAGAGATTCTCCACATTAAATGCCAGTGTGTACACTGAGTGAATACTGTGTCTATCAATATTTAAAGTTTTTATGTTACAAATGAGTTCACTTCTTCCTTGTTAACTTCTCTAATCTAGGTCGGATTGATGGCAGTGCTACTCACAGGGGATAATGCAAGTCTAAATTGTTTCTATGTTTCGTTTTAATCATATTCAGAGTGGAAAAACCAGTCTTACTGAGCTTCCATTCCTGGAAGTTCTGTTCCGGGAAGAAGAGATTTTAAAGCAATTTCAGCAAGCTAAGGTTATTCATTTTTCATGCTATTCAAAATGAAATAAGTGATGCTGTGTGCTCAAAACGTGCCTTCAGTTCTTTATCAATAGCAATTCTAATAATATATCTGATGGAATTATGGTTTAGTTTAAATTATTACTTAATGAAATAAATGGATTGTAGATCTATGAATTTCTTATACACAAATATTCTTTGGATGGAAAAAAAACCAAAACATTCTATAAAATTTCTCACTTTCATTTTTGCCCTTTGAGTTTTTCAAACACTGAAAAAAAAAGTTACATCCCTTCCTTGCATGAGCAGTAGGATTATTAAAAATAGCAAATACACCAGACAAATAAGGTAGTCTGGTTCTCTTGTTCACATCATCTGTTTCACAGTTTGGAGCAAACTGGTTTCTTACCTGGCAAAACACAAGTTATTGTTTTGTTTTGTTTTTCCCTTAGTGCAAACATTCTTAACACAATGTTTACCTTCCATAACCTTAGTAGTTCAGCCTGCAATAACTATTTCTTCACCTTAATGAAGAGAACAATATCAAATTTAATGCATTAGCCTCTACATAATGTATAATTTTACTATATCACTAAACACATTGTTAGTCAAGTTGATCTTTTTATTTTTCTTTCTTACTTTTGCAGTAGCAAAACAGTTTCGATGAAGGAAGTATCATGTTGCTTTACATTTTGGTATAAGCTTCTCAGTTAGGAAAACTACTCCAGAATATTTTCCTGCCATTGAAGCTGCATCACCACAGTATACTTCTACCCAAAATTTAACCTTCCAAACTGCATTTGGTGGCTATGTACGCAATCATAGTTTCTTGGAACTCAGAGCTGGTTGTGTTTTTTAAAAACGTAGCAAACAAATGACTACATAAATATTCCATCATCACCTGTAAATTGCACATGTAGTAAAATAAATGTCCTCTTAATATTTATGCATTCATCAAGCTATAATGGAAAAAAAAAAACTTTGCTAGTTTTATTTGTTCTACTAATTGATCATCAGTACCTCAACATGTTCAGATACAGTGTTTCCTGGAAAGTGGTTCTGGAGTTACCTTCTTTGCAGCAGATTCACAGAACATTTCCAAGCCAACACATGTAAGTCAGCCTTCAACTAATGTCTGCAATTATTATTATGTATATTTTTAGTCTCCACAATCCAAAATACTCTTTTATGAGAAGCTTGCAATGCACTGATGTTTATATGTAAAATAGTGACCATCTGCTTCTGTTGGTTTTTTTAATTTAATGCTCTTTTATATAGTTTTCTTTACTTATTTCTTTATTTTTTTATGATAATGCCATTTAAGTTTTGAAAGTTTAATTGCCTCATAAGCTATTACATTTCCACAAATAATATATTTTTGTTTCAGCACTATGCGATCAATTATGGTAAATATTCACAGTTTGTCATACTGTGGTGGCTTGCATGTTGCTGTGATGCTGGAAGCTGTACCACCAGTACTTCAAATATCAATAGGATCATCCACAGTGGACAGGTTTAGCATAACTTTCAGACTAAGACAGACTAAGAAGAAAGGCTTGGCCACCTTTTTCCAATATTCAGCCAATGAAAACCTTAAAGTTCACAACAGAACATTGTCTGACTCGTTTGTTTTAGACACATCATCAGGAGGGATCAATTGCTAGAGAAGGACATCATGTTTGGTGAAATAGAGGGCCAGTGAGGACGAGGGAGACTCTGAATGAAATGGACTGGCACAGTGATCATAGCAATGGACTTGAACATGCCAGCGATCATGAGGATGGCACAGTACTGGGCCACATTTTGTTTTGTTGTACCTAAGGTCACCATCAGTCGGAGTTGACTCAACAGCAGTCATTTATCTATCTACAGTAAATATATGAGAGATCATACTTTCAAAGGTTTCTTCACCTAATGAAATTGGTATAAACTCATTTGTTCTCCACTTCAAAATTATTTCGCTGTCATCATTTGGTTTCCTCCTACTGCTGCATTTAGAAAGTTTTCGCTCGTTTCAGCATATGCAAATTAGGGTAAAAATAAATACTACAATGTTTATTTCCTTAATTTAACTAATCATTTTAAACTATAAACTTAAAAAGCAAGCCTGATAAAAATTACAAAACGTATAAAAAATAAAAGATATAAGAAATTTGTTATATCAGTTATAGTTAGATACCAAAAAAACCCCAAACACGTTGTTGTTGAGTCGATTCCAACTCATAGTTACATAGGAAGCTAAATTTAAAATATACATTAAGTTCAAAATACATGCTACAAAATGGATGAACTTTGAAAACATTATGCTAAGTAAAATAAGTCACACGAAGGACACTATTGTATGATTCCGTTTATATGAGATATCAGAACAGGCAAAATTCATGGAGACAGAAAGTAGATTCCAAACCCATTGCTGTCAAGTCCATTGACTCACAGCAACCCTATAGTACAGAGTAAAACTGATTAGAGGTTATCATTAGCTGGGGGAAGAGGGAGATAAGTTATTACTTAATGGGTACAGAATTGCTGCTAGGGGTGATCAAAAAAGTTTTGGAAATAGATATGGGTGATGGTTGCACACTTAAAACAATTATAATTGAAAAATTTTTGTTATATATATTTTACTACAATTAAAAAAAAAAACTAAAAAAAAAAAGTCACACATTGTACCGTAGTCCAACTGTGTTCGTGGCACATGCAACTGATTGCACAACTGTATACTGTGTTTACCAACAGGACTCCCCTGATCACTCACTTGGGTCATCAGGTAGCTATAAAAGTTTTTAAATATTTATTCTAATTTCTACACATATCTCTCTGTAGACTGGTAGCAAACTGTGACCTGGCACTGCTCCGTGGACCATTGTTCCCTGAGTGATATCCTGAATAGAGGAATTTCAGGCAGATATAAAAGTGCTTGTAGGATTCAGCTTGTCCTCCTGCTCCAGGTAGCATGCAACTCTTCTTTTTGCTGACCAACTGTGTCCAGAGCCTTATCACCAGATGCTTAGCTGAATTTCAGAATTACTCTAGATCACTGACTGCTATATGATTCTCATGATTCCACTTTAAAATACATTTGTCTGTAGTAGTCATTCTGTCCTTGTCTCACAGCCCTATGGTGCATACACGGGGGCAGATACCATTTCTTTTCAGCTAACCAGTCCCTAGATCACAAGTAGCCTCAGTCTTATCTAAATCTGATATAGATCGTGAGACACTGAACATCTATTTCTTCTGGCAGAAGCTTTTATAGAGCGTGGTCTATTCTATTTGTGTTTGTTTATTCTACCCATTACCTTCTTTCTTCAACTTGTTTTCTTTTCTTTTTCTATGATCTTTTGCTATGATTCTATTGCTTTATAGGCAACTTTTATATAGTTATCTGTAGAAGTGCTCTACCATAGGCATTTTGATACATTTAGGTTCACTAAATCAGCTAAAAATCATTTTGTCTGTAAATGATATGGACTTAGCAAGCAGCAAAATCTATTAAACACTAGACATTGTTCTTTTCTGGCATATACAATAAAACTTCACACCAAGAGAAGTCTGACTATCCGATTTCCTAAAATGTGCAATTACGTTATAGGGAGGTTAATATAATTACTAGGACGATCCTGTGCAAATAGCTGGGAGTTCCCTTGAGGGTGGATAAGGTTCAAATCCATTCAAGTCCCAACTGAGGTGCGGTACTTGTCAGCTTCATTTTAAATATTAATAAAGGAGATTTTGGCTCTGGTTGTGCAGTAGTTAAAGCACTTGGCTTCTAATCGAAAGGTCGGTGATTCGAACCCACCAGCCACTCTGTGGGAGAAAGATGTGGCAGTCTGCTTCTGTAAAGATTACTGCCTTGGAAACCCTATGGGTGCTATGAGTCTGAATCTACTCGATGGCAGTGGTTTGGTTTTGTTTGCTTCCTGTAGCTTATAGAGTAGTGTCAGTGATTCCATGAGTCTTCCAGTTAACTATGTCTCTGAGCCTAAACAGGAGAAGTTTGGATAGGATAACACTGGAACTACAGTGCCCATTTCTTTCTCCCATCCCCTACTGAGGTTGGGCTCCTTGTTGTTTTTCTGCCTACCTTGGCCATCCCCTCCAACAACCTTATACTCTCCTACCCGAAAATTAAGAAGTTTACGCTCCCCAGTTTGAGAATTGGAGCCGGACTTGGGACAGAATCTTGGTATATCAATTTTTTTTATCAAAGTGGGATTAATTATTCTGAGGCTATTTAGTTAATATTCCCATGCCCACTTTCCAAAGCTGCATAAGAATTTACTAGAATTGACAGTACAATTATAATGCCTCCTCAAGCAAGTATTTCTTTTTAAAAATAATAAACAGAGTTGACCATTCTAAAGTTGACTTTTCCAGAATGACTGAGTAGTTTACTTTCTGTTAGGCCTCCAAATATAAAACCAGTTAACTAAAGATCTTATTTTAAGCTTCCACTTACTCCAAAGAAAGTTATTTACTATATGTTTGTCTTTTGGGCTCATCCAGGAAAAAAAAAATCGAAGTTACCACAACTTGCCTTCTTCTTGGATAACTACTCACAACAACTATCCTCTTAACATTTCCTCCTGATGTCCTCCTTAGCCCTTAGAAGAATCATGGATGTAAGAATGGCATATGAGTGGCATCTGACCTCCTCTAACTTTACAAGAGGGGAGAAGAATCAAGATCAGCAGCCCAAGGTTGATTCCTATGAGGCAGAGGTCAGACATACCTCCTCTCTCCATCATCTTAACCAATTCTGGTGCCAGCCATCCATCCCACAGCACTCTCAACTTCTCTGCTGAGTTCAAGAATTCATTGCAATGGCCACACAGAACTCACAGACGATACTCACAATTATGGGGTTTATTAGGTAAATAACAGGTTACAATTTGGGTTCAAGAACACTAAAGTTACCCTTCTTCCATCAGGACAGCCTCTTCCCAGCCGTGCTCACAGGCAGGTTTCTCCCTGGCTCTTGGCCTCTCCCCTGTTCAGGCAAATGTAACAAAGCTCTTTTAGCTCTGCTGACAAGTTCCCAGAGGCACCCCACTCTGCCAGCAGGCCTCCTACCCAAAGGCACTCAGCTTTCTCACTCCGTGGGCTGGGAAGCCCACCACATAGTCTCCTGCCAGTCTCTCCTGCTGCTATTTCTCTGCCACCGTTTTTTGCCATCTTCAGTGTTGTAGCTCTCTCTCTCTCTCCCTCTCTCTCTCTCAGTCTCCTGGTTCCAGGAGCTTCTCAGTGCAGGGGTCCCAGGGCCAAAGAACCTGCTCTGCTCTTGGCTCTCCTTCCTTGGTGGTGGTGGGATCCTCTCTGTGCTCTGGAATTGGTTCTCTCTTAAGCCTAGTGGAATGGAAAAACTGACCAATCCTCTTGGTGGGCCACAATTACCTTATTTATACAGTCCCACCCATTGACTTGGGTGGGAGTTACAAGACCATGATGGAAAGGCCACACAGAAGCTATCCATTGCACCACAATAGATATATTTTTTCCTCTCTTTTATAATTATTTTTTCTCTTCTTTCATGTTTCTTCCTCCAAACTCTTATTTTTAAATAAGAACAAAAGGGCACCACACACTTAAGTAGAAAAACTTGGAAAAATGTTGGCCTCCACAGTTTTAAACACTTATCCTCATTATGCTGCTATTGCTACAAGGCGTTTAGAATACTCCCCTCTCCTCTATTTGTTCTTACTCTACATGTAACAGGCTGTCAATATCAAGATAGAGGAACTTTATTTCAGTTAACCGATGACTTTGGGCAACCGCTTCTGGACCCAAATACCGTGTTCTATATCAATAAGCAGAGAAGCAAAACATCTGCTATCAATTCCTGCTCTTAGTGGCCAAAAAGCCTTACTATGGGGGAAAAAAAAAAAACCTATAAGAATCTCAAAATGAGTTATCATGGAAATAGTATATTGAAATTCTTCTGTCAATTGAATTGGAACATTAGAGTTAGAATTCTAGGGGTCATGTGTGGCTCCTTAGAGAAAATTCTGATAAATTTCAGATTTAGTCAACAATCATGTTAATATTAATATCTAGTATCAACAGATAAAATAATGGATGTTCTGTCATAATAGATGTAAAAAATGCAAGGAAATGCATGCAATGTTTATTAACTTATGCAGTAAAAGTTTTAAAAAAAGGTAGACCAGTATTAGGAGATAGCTGGATACTCAGGATATGTTGTTTAACATTTATTAGGCACCTCTCAATGGGATAATTTGAATAGTGAGGATTTCCTCACAGGAAGTAAAGTGTAATATATCTAGGGAGGAAATTAATTTTGAACATTTATAGAGTAGGAAAAGGAGAACTATAACATTTCAATTACTTTTGCATAAAGTTCAAGTGAAATTTTAAATCTAAAAATAGAGACATTATTTAATTATCATTCATGTAATTTTATAATCTGAAAAAAACAGTACAAAAAGTCCAATTTATCTAGTTAGTGCAACTTTTAATGAAATGTAGTAAGAAGACCCATTATTATAAGAGAAAAAGAGAGAGAAAGAATTATCTTGAAATTTATCTTAGGAAGTATATAGGTAAAAAGACTGAGGGATAGAATATTTATATTGACAGTTATATCTAAGACAGTAATTATTCAGGTTATATTATAATTATTAAACTTGATAAGTATTTTACTGAGATATCATAGGAATTATAATTGGATTATTTGGAATAAGGGTAGTATGTAAATTTCAAGATAAATTTACCCATAAGTATGGGTAAATTTAACCATATTAAAAAAAAATGACTTAAACTGTTTCAGAATTTTCAGTCTAGTAAACCCATAAGATTAAAAGTTTAACAGCAATTTTCAGCATATAGGGTAATGTAGATAACAGTTTTCTTACTAAGTGTCAATTAGCCTGAAATGTTCCCAACATTTCTCAATCTTTTCAGTTGCAAATATTTCTAAAAAATATTCATGCACTATCTTATTTCATGGTTTAGGATCTAGTAACAACACAAGATTACTATTGATACCATTAGTTCATTTTATATTATATATATTTGCTGAAAACACATACTGGGTAAGATAGAACAACTATGTCTAAATTCAGGCTATGTCCTTACTCTGGATAATGATCCTAATACCCAGGCCTTACACAAAACAATTAAATGAGTCTCTGAAGTATAAGTCAGGCATCAGTGATTTTAAAAACTTCCCAGGTCTGAGAGCCAAGGTTCTAAAACATAACTCAAACTCAGCTACAAATACAGACAAATTCTTTATATTAGTTCGTTGTCATTTTCCTTTCCATGGTTTGATTAGACCTTCAGTTAATCAAGGTTTTAATCTAGGAAAAAATCACGCTTCACATTTTATACCTGTTTCGTGTTCCCCTACCCTCCAGACCTAGCAAACGACAAATTCTAGGTGGTTGTGTGTTCTTAAATCATAAGTATCGTGCTTCCAATATAAATAAAAGAAATGTAATAACTTCAGAATTTTAAAGTGATACCTGATTATCTTTCAATTTTCACTTTAGTTTTGATATTATTTATTGCTCTGAAACAAACCTATCCAAAATTTTGTGGCTTAAACAGCAGCACTATTAAGTGTCTAAGAAACCATGTATCTAACTTATCTTTCCTTAAAGTCATTGCAGTGCTTGAATCATACTTCTCTAGGCAAGAGGACAGAAGCACTTTGCCATTCATTTGTTATCTGACAGAATAGGAGAGATTGTGTAAATTGGGTAGGTGATTCTGGCTGGTCTCATCTGGGCTCATGCATGCTCATGCAGGCAGATGAAGACTAGGAAAACTGGATGGTCCACGATGGCCTCACTCAAGTATGACGTTTGGTTCTGTTGGTCAGCTAAGTGCCTTTGTTGTGGTTTTGTATTTTCCAACAGACTAGATGAGCTTCATTTCATCATGGCTTTCTTAAAAGTAGGTTCCCAACATGGCCAGAGCAGAAGTTGCAAGACTGTTTAAGGCCTCGTTGTGGCATTCGCACATCACTATTGCCACATTCTATTTGCCTAAGCAAGTCACAAGGCAAGCCCAGACACAGGAAAATGGACAAATAGATTCTACCTATTGCTGGCAGGAAGAGCAATGTCACATTGCAAAGAGGCACCATTAAAGCAGGGGAGGGGAGTAGATTCATTAGGAAATATCATTAGAATGATCTACCACAGATATGTATGTTCAAATATCCATACCCTTATTTTACAATACTTTCAAACTTGTCTGATGTACAGATTAACCAACTTCGAAAGAAAACATCACTCAATCCACCAATAACATGCTCATCTCAGCTGGTACATCAGTGACACAATCAGTGCTTCTTTGCTCCTTCTTTTAGAATTACAGTTATCTGTTTTCTGCTTAAAATATGCATAGGGTGGGAATCTCATCTGTGAAAACTTGGGGAAATTGTATTAATCATTATAACTGAATACAGATCCTTTCTCAGCATGACTCATAAATATCTTTGAGTTTTAAAGCTCTTTATGATAACGTTAATTTAATCTGTAAAATGACATTGCATGCAATAAATTCCATTTACAAATCTGAATAGGCAATGAAGAGAAAGTGGTAGTGTACTTGCAAATTTTTAATGGATACTGAGAAACTACAGAGCAATGGAAAACATGAAAATATCCTCTTGCTTCTAAAAGATCCCGCAAAGCTCTGACACTGATGAAGATGCAGCTTGCTTAGATGGATTTGCCTATATGCCATTTACCGCCAAAGAGATGGTTATCTAACTAAAAATGTATTATTGATTATTCAGTTTAGTCTTCATATATTTAAATTTTATTCAGGTTAGAGTGATGTTGAAATTTGGGATTCACATTTTAGTATGCCATGGCTGTGGTTGACAACAAAAATGTTAAAATACAATCAACTTCAGAGTATAAAATGGCCATTGGAAGGCTAATTTCCATTTTGTGGTTTATGGCCTCTTCTTAATATCTGATAACGCAATTATGCTTCAGCAAAGAATGAATCTTCTCTTGGTAAAGTAAGCCATTCCCAGAATATTGATGATTTAAATAAAATAATATCATGACTTTAAAAAGGGTATTCATTCAGAACTGTAGTTTGAGAAGGCTTTTGCCATGTAAAATACCTATTATTCAAAGCTAGACATCTTATCTCATTTGCTTCTCAAGGAAGAAATGTGTTTCTTTGATATATTTTTATACTGAATCAACTAATACACTTCTGAAAGAGAGAGGGTTTGTCTTTAAATTGTTTAGGGGTAGGATTGTTAAAAACTGAAACTGCTTCTTTTTGTTCTATTTTACAATGTGACACCCAAAGAAAGGAAATATTATTCAGATATAAACAGGTATCCTACAACTACTCAACGCAACTTGAGTGTTTCTTGAAATTTGATCTACATATTTCCTGGCAATATATTCTGACTGACCTTCAGACTTAACTCCACTACTACTGAATTTATAATTTGATGGAGGAGGCACCTGTTATGAAACGACTGTAAGTACTTTCTCTTTTAAATTTCAGTTGTCAAGTCACACTATGTAGTTTATACTATTCTGAATGATACTCAGTGCTTTCCCATTCTTTGCTAACACAACATCTCATAAAATCAAATAGGATAACATAATATGGCAGCTGAATTTAAGACATCTCTTATTATATTTGAGATCTAATCAATTTTCCAATTTAATGGCAATAGATGATTAAAGAAGGAATGACATCCTCATTTCAGTGGTATTTTTACTCCAATGTATTTTTAATGCTCTCATGCCTTTTATTATTTTGACAGGTTTTCAGAAACAGTTTCAGAAGCCCTTGTTTGGGACCTGATTTTTATGATGAGAGACATGAACGTGTTTGAAAATTTTAAGAGCACACTCTTATAACATATGTTGATACTCTATGAAAAAAATTCTGAAAAAGTTACATAATTTGAATACTTAAATTGTCGATCAAACTTTATAGTTAAATCACCTGCAAAATATCTATGAAGAAAAATTATTTCTCCTCAGCATTCTTTGAATGTTCTCCTTAGTACCATACAAACTGGACTAACTCAGCCCTTAAGCAGTAACCATGTTGCAAAATATCTGGTGATGAGGTACTCATCTTTCCTGAGAAGTGTTTATGATACAAAAGCAGAAAATAATACTTTTAATTTAGAAGCAAAAGACTGAAATCAAACAAGAAAAATGCATAAGACTGAATGTATGTGTGTGAGTACATATCATATGTATATAACTTATTGTATATATGTATAAACATATATGGTAAGATATTATTATTTTGCCACTTGAGAATAGACTCTTCTATAAGAGCTATATATACTGGAAACCCTGGTGACATAGTGGTTAAGAGCTACTACTGCTAACCAAAATGTCAGTTCGACTCCCCCAGACGCTCCTTGGAAAATCTATGGGACAGTTCTACTCCGTCTATAGGGTTGCTATGAATTGGAATCGACTTGATGGCAACAGATTCAGGTTATAAGGGTTATGGGACTTGTTGAATGCCTTAGAATATATGATTCTTAAATAAAGCACACTTTTCTGGAGAAAGGTAAACAAACCTTGGCACTTTTCACATAGTACTATTTTGTATATTCTAAATTGCTATAAAGAAAATGTATTCACATATAGTGCATCTTTTGATCCTCACAAACATTTGCAGCATTTATTTTTTTCCTTATCAGTGAAGAACATGAAATTCTTCTAGATGTCATGAATTGACTTGTCCTTGGCCACCGAGTTAATTGGCAGAGTGGACAGGAACCACTTCCAATGATAAGTTCAAGCTGCTATGTTACCACAGGTGAGAGGGAATGAAATGTGCTGATTCAACGCTCTATTTGGTCTTAATTTTTTTGCTAAAGTGAGCAAAAATGGAAAGCTATCAGTGACAATGATTAAACACATTTAAACATTAAAAATGAGGGGCATGGAGGGAAGCAGGCATCTAAAACAGGTGGCCATGGTATTATCCCATAAATGCCATCTAGTTGATTTCAACTCGAAGCGACCCTATAGGACAGGGTAGAACTGCCCGATAGGGTTTCTAAGGCTGTAATCTTTACCAAAGCCAACTGCCACATCTTTCTCTCGGAGAGTGGCTAGTGGGTTCGAACCACTGACTTTTCAGTTAGCAGCTGAGCACTTAACCACTGTGCCACCAGGGCTCCTTGTGTTTTTCTTAGATTCATTAAAACTCAAAGAGTATTTTTGTTTGGTTGGTTGGCTTGTTTTGTTTTAAATATTCATTATTGTATAACACTTGGGTTTGCATTGTGTATATAGGGTTTTTAGCCTCCTAGGATTTAAAAACTTAAACCCTAAAAATGAACAGATGTTATGAAACTTTTTGTACAGGTGAAGCTAGGAGAAAGCAAATCCTACAGGGCAAAAGATCCATCAAAAACAATATCATACTAAAGTATAACATGCTATTTGCATAACAACTTCTGAGGGGCTTAAAGCACTTTACAAATCCTATTTAACTAAACCCAATGAAGAGTGAGTAGTTATGCAGGGATGTGGAAATCATCACTGTCCTCATTAACAATTTCTACCAAACTGAGGAAGGTCTGTGCCTGTAACTCAAGTGTCATAAATTTGTTATATAACCCAGGCAGGTGGAAAACGACAAGAAATTAGAGACAGAGGTAGAGAAAGGTGATGTAGAGAAACTTGAGGGATGAAACACTCTTTCACTTTTTACAAAAACCCTAGTTGTGTAAGATTTATTTATAAAATTGTATTTTAAAATAATTTTAGTTCCTCAAAAATTTTTTTCCCAAAACTATCGATTTGTTGAAATTTATAATTTTTAGGTCACATTTTGTTTGGCTATTTCATAATTAAATGTTCCAGGCAACCAGTGAAGATTTTGGATCAGCTTGAGGCTTTAGTAATGAAGTTTGGTGTTACTACAAATGTGGCTGATATTTTAGCTAATATATTACAATACCTACTTCAGTTCCCTGAAAAAATGTGTTCATATTTTTATTAAAACTGAGAGAAAAACTTTAGAAGCTATCAGTAGTAGAAAGACATTGGCTACCATAAGTGATTTTTATGAAAATTACAAAAATGTAGACCTTAAAATATTATGTAAATTTTATTAATTGACAAAGTCACAAAAGTTTTGAAAAATTACACCACTGTTGCTCATTTACAGGTCTGCATTAATGTGAATCCTTTGAAGACTTATTTTCTCATTTTTTGAAGAAAAGTAACTTTACAGATATATTAATGACCTAATTGTGACTAGCCAATCCCATTTTTGTTTGAAGGATCGTTCCCTTGATCCATTCAATAAATACTGTATGTGAGAAAAAGGAATTGGATTGATGGGCAGGAACTGTAATCACCATGTACAGATTTATGGGCTGAGGGAATAATGTGATTATGTGAAAAAAAAATGAAATGATGCTATGGGCCACTGATGAACAACTCAGAGTATTTGTATTTAGTATGTCAAGAATGTGAAAGGTAGCAGGGAGAATATTTTATGAAATGCTCATTGTCTCGTAAGTGCAGAAAAATCAGGGTACTGGAACTCTGTATTGTGCCTTTAAGGGGAATGAATATTATCTATTATCAGAGACAGAGTAAGATGTGCTGTTGAAACAACAGAATCTTTCTTCAGATATTCTCCAGATTCACATTTCTAAGCAATTTTTTGTCCCCAGTATTTTGATTTGTGTAGGATTATATTGTTATATAAATCATTGTCCAGGGATTTGGGTGCCAAAAATTACTCTTATCTGGTAATTCCAGAGTTAGATAACCATCCAAATAATTTGAGTTGAATATCTTGACCTCAAACAAATTATTCAAAACTGAACAGACAAGATTAGATTCAAATGACTTCAAAACATGATATTTGAACACCATTTAAGGGAAGACATAATTGAGAAGAAGGAAACAAAGATAAATAGACTAGAGAATATTTTTAGGACAAAATATAAAATTATTTGCATGTAATTCTGCTATTGATCTTTCTCTTCCTTTCAGCTGGATCTCCTGTCGCTCGTCTTAAAGTATGCAACGCAGAGGAACTGGCACATTGAAGGCGTTTTTTGTTTGTTTGGTTTTTTTTTAAGTAAAAAGAAAGTTTTATTTGGTATATATTCAAAAGGACAAAAGTGGGATGCGGACAAGCATGCTGCCACAGCCATGTCTGTCTGAGTCCAAAGAATATCACAGAATAGGCAAGAATGGGAAAAAGGACAAGCATACTGCCACAGCCATGTCTGCCCGAGTCCAAAGAACAGTTACAGAGCCATCAGTATATATCAACATCACAAAATGGGTAGAATCATTGAAAGCATCACTTTTTCACTGATTGGCTAGAAATTATAATCTTACATTTTGAATCAGTAACAAAAGTCAGAAGGGTCTTCATTGGTCCAACAAATTCCTATTCACTAAATGCTAATACAAAAAAGATAAGAGTGGAAAGTCTTTTGTGTTCTGTTTGATCGGCTTTATGTGAAAGTTTCCCTAAAAGATATTTTCCAAGATTATCTTAGTTATTGTCTTTATATCTCAGGGCCCAGTTGATGTGTTCTTGTGAATCCTTGTGAGCCCTTGTGAGCCCAGCTTTAGCTGGGTCACATTCTGTATGCTCAAGGAGAGGGAATAATAACTCCAATGTTATTTCCTAAATTAGTCCCTCCTTTTGATTGGAGATTGGAGATAACACATCGATGACCAATACCTGGACTTAGTCAAGCTCCTAGATGGTGGCCATTGCAGGCTCTTTAAACTCATGGTGCTGGTTTTCCACCAGATACCATCTGGTTCTTCACCAGGTTATTAAGTAAGAGCAATGTTCCCATCAATAGCATTGCCGGAGTAAGCAGACTCAATGTACATCAACATTTTAGCCTGAGGCCTTCTTTTGCCTTTTACATGTGTAAGACAATAGAGGATAAATTTTATAATGCCTAATACTATCAGGATGTAGACTAAGAATATTAGTATTCCTTGCAGTAGTGATCTAGCCCATGTATTTATTCCTGATGGTAACCAACCAAATAGATCTGGTGTTTGTAAGGGTGTGACAATATGTAATCAGCTAGCTTGCTGTCTAATTCTATGTATATCTTGTCTACAGCACAGACTAGACTTCCTTGGACTAATAAAAAAAATCTAAGGTTATTTTGTTATCTCATGTCACCTTGGCTTATGAGATCAGAGATCACTGTTGTGCTTTATCTCATCTGTTATTTGTCCCACAGTGACTGACAAATTTTTCTTAAAGATTTCTCCAACTCAGATATACCATAAGTAGGAATTAAAGCTACCAACCATACCCTGAATGTTGGACCAATGGGTTTTCTTCTGACTTTCGTTTTACAATTTTAACATTACCTTTTCAATATTTACTAGCATTATTACTATGAATAGTTAAAGATAATCCTAAAGTTCTCAGAGTGCATTGTCCATACATTCGTCAGCCATCTAAACAAGTGATTGCCCACATAAATTCACTATCAGTTGGAAAGGATCATCTAAATTAGTATAGTTGGATCTATTGCACAGAAATATATATCTATAAAGAGCACTCAAAGTTTGTCTAGAGGAAACAAAAAATACAGAAAAATTTACATGTGACAAGTTTTCATTAGAGAACTAATGATTAGCAAGATAATACAGGATGGATGTTTCCTGTAGGAGGTCTTCAGTTAGTCTGTTTAAAACATACTAAGTGTTCTTCCCAAGGGCAAGCTGCCCCTCCTTGGTTTACCTGTTAACAGTCATGAGTACTTTCTCAGAAGCAGAAATGGAACCAAAGACAAAACGGAGTCTGAGCCATGAGGTCAATCTCCTCTGAAAATCTGGTTTCTTTAAGATACATAATTTTCTGCATAGTAAGAGGGTGACAGTTTGATTACAAACATTAGACAGCTATTTCATATGACCTTGTCTTAAAGACTGCTTAAACTACTTACTAATTTACCCTAAACATAACTCTGTCTGATCTTTGAAATTAGTTTCCTAAAACAGACTGAATTCTTCAAAAAAAAAAGAAGCTCAACACCCAGAGCAAAATGTCTTAGTAGTTTATCTGGACCATTGTTTGACTCAAAGTATCTTCAGGAACCAGTTTTTTTCTCAAAGCTCAAGGTTCAAGAGGACACCCAAAGGCAAATATCCCGTGTGGGTTGCCTCAACCTCCCTGAAAGCCAGAAATCTGGATTCCAGGAGAATTATATCCAACTCTCGCATCATTCTTTCCTTTGGATCATGATCTTGTTATAGAACCTTTAATCAAAAATGCTCAACAAATGGTAATTGGACATCATCTGGTTTTTCAGATCCCAGGCACCATACAGCAAACTAGGAAATAAAACAGAAACACTAACAATTATATTAGGTCACTTGCCTGAAATAACCAATGAAGCCATGACCCTAAGGTCTTTGAACCAAGGAAACAAATCTCATGAGGTGTTTGTCTCTACATAAGCAGCATCAGTAGCTGCTTTTCATGTGCCTCAACAGCAACTACATTCTGCAAAACCTCAGACTGAGTATTAATACAAATACAGCAACATTGATCTATTGAGGCACAAACTGTTTCTTAAGAGACAAACAGGAAATCTAATGCTGTTCTATTTTGTAAAATCATAGCTCAAATTTGAGACAGTTCTCTGGTTATGATATCTACAACTTGGCTAAGTTTACCAACAGGAACTTCTAATTTAAGAGTTACCATATCTAAACCCATTAGTTAGATAATTTAGGAGAAAGGAGAATGGTTTCTTATATCCAGAAACTAGGACCTTAAAATATCAGCAGTATTAAAAAAAAAACATAGTTTCCTTTAGTTTACTCAGTCTTATGTAGTTAACTTATGTTCCATGTGATTCTGCATCAGCCGCCGTCTGCAAACTCATCAGCTTTTGCATAGGAGCTCTGGAAATTTTATTCAGTCTAGTCACAGTCTTTTCAGCAAGTCCAGTATAGTCCATCTTTTTGTTGAGATATTTTGGTCAAACTTTTTCAGCAAATCAGCAAAGTAAAAGCTTATCTGCAGATGATAAAACTTAATATGGCCATGATTAATTGATAAACATAATATTCTTAATAGTGAAAGACCTGATAGAAATTAATTATAAGCATAATATAAAGGCCAAATAAAATCAGTTAAAAAAAAACTTTAGATAAAAATATTTCTAAATATAGCCATTAACCATATTCAAAGAGCTTCAGCTATAACGCAGAATAATTTTGAGACAAAATACCATACAGTCAGGATATACTAAGAATATACCAAGATTATCAAATCTATAAATACCTAAATAGTAATAAAAAAAACTTCATAGGAAAATGATGTGAATTGCCCAATCAAACCATTGGCTTTGATAATGCTAGATTTAAAAAAATAAAGTTGCGACCAAGTTAACAATAAAGAGATAATAATATAGGTCACTGTGAAACAATACTTAAGTTACTTAACCAAAGTACTTAAAGTAAAACCCTTAGCTTTCTTTTCTAAAAGCCATGAGTCTTGGTATTCAGACTCTAGAATCTTAATTCTAATGAGAGGCTAAACATTTGTCTTCCAAGCATATTACACAAAGAATAAATTAACCCTTTAACTCAGAAATTAAAGAAAATTTTGTTATTTTAACTGCAAGAAACCCAATTCTTTGTTTTATATGCTACTTAACATTAAAACGCCTAAAAATCTCATAAATTAAACCATTAAACTTTAGTCAGGCAGATGAAACTTGACCATATCAAATAAATTTCTTTTTCAATAAACCTCTTAAAGGTTGCCTTTGTTGTATATCGCCTACAGTGTATCCCTTTAAATGGCAAAAATGAACACTTATTCGCAGACTTAAATATATATAGCTATATATCCTCCTGTGGCATAAAAAGGTAAAGTATATAAACTTAAATTATGACAAATTCTATTAACTTCATAACATCAATAAGCTGCCTAAAATACCTTTGGAATTATTTTAAGCTTGTGTACCATAAAACGTAACTGTTGTTGGAAAGACAAGTCTATTTAAACATGATTTCATTCAACGTTTACTACTTCTCATATTTTCCCCAATCTAATTTTAGCCCTTAAAGATTTTATCAACTGGCTTTGGAAATCACAAAGTCTCTGCTCACTTGACCAATTCACTGATATAGATATAACCTTAAGGGTTTGGTACTGCTGGAAACATTTTGCCAGGCCACTTCAGGTGTGTCTCATTGTGATTTCTATTTTTTTTTTTTTTACTTCTTAAAGTTCCCCTATAATACAGAGAACTTGTTTACAGCTTTATGATTAGGATCTACTCAATTTCTGATAACTATAGCAAAGCAGCAATTTTTCTTATCTTTTGTCTTAAAAGAGTCTCCACCTAGCTGGAAAGGGGTCTTTCAAAAGCATCCCTGGAGCTACAGAACCTTAGAGACTGGGAGGTAGGGAGGCCTGATCGTGCCCCGCCCTCACTCTCTTGACTCGTGGAAGACATTTACATATGTTTAAATTGATGGAGGCTTTTTTGAAAGACAAAAAGATAGCTAATTTCTTTCTTTTTTATTGTTCTGGAACTGCTACTTTTACTTTAAGACAAAACTATCCTTGTTCCTTAAATAAAACACATTTCATATAATATCTAGCTTAAGTTACTTTAAAAGGTTTCACTTTTAAGATTGACATAGAGTAAAACAAAGATCTTAGTGTACTTTTCAAATAGACCAACTTATATCAAAGTTTCTCCAAGTAGCTATTAAAAATCTAAATCACAAGACAGACACAAGATGCAGTTTTTTTCTGGACGAAGAAGGAACTGGGGTACTATGACTAGCCTTACAAAAAACAGCAATTCTTTGCCATAGCCACTAATCTAATACAGGACAAACTTAGACACAATGTTCTAGACCAGAAGCAAGCTCTTAGAACAAAAGGAGACAGAAAGACCACATAAACTCACCAGATAATACCACACAAAACAAGGATATGGGGATCCTAGTTTCTAAAAGTGTATATAGCAATTTTTGGTAAGATCGACTCAATTCAATGGAAAAAACAGGTACAGAACTACCACTTCTCCCTTAAATATCAAAACACAGGTCAGGAGCTGCCACCTCCCCCTGAGAATTTGGCAAAACAGGCAAGAGCTGCCACCTCTCCCTGCAAATTTGGCAAAACAGAGCACTATTTTCCAGGTTTTCTCTGAGCCTCAAAAAGGTCCGAATTTTGCAGCTTATAGTGACTCACAGCTCTTTGAAAATAGAATTACCTCTTCAAACACCCGAATCCAGGCCTAAACTGCAGTTCACTTAAAGAGTTACTAAATGTTTCTCTTACCCAAACGATCAAGCAAAAATCCAAGATTCTCCTTAATCAATTAACCGGTTTTACAAACAAATATGCCAAACAAAACTTAAGAAAACATGAGAAAGAGAACAACAGAAAATAAGCAAAGGTTCGTTTTCTGAGAGCACTCGCCCAGTCAATGTAGAAGAGACATGGAGTGGGAACACTGGGTCCAGAAGATAGGACCTTTCTTTGCCGACTTCTGCTCCGCGGTCCATGTCTCTTCGAAGTTGACTGGATTCGTAGCTTCAGATCCTGCTTACAGTGCCATTAACTGTTGTAGGGGAAAAACATCACAAAGTTCAGTAAAGTAAAAAGAAAGTTTTATTTGGCATATATTCAAAAGGACAAAAGTGGGAAGCAGACAAGCATGCTGCCACAGCCATGTCTGCCCGAGTCCCCGAAGGCGTTTTTGTAAATCTGAAAAATGGATTCAACTTTGCATCCGTTTACTAGTCAACAGCCATTGCAATTACAATTAGTGAAGTGCTAACTTAAAATTCCCCAGAGCGTAAACTCTGTTTGTGTAAACTGACATAAAGTGAGCTCCCTCTTCAAAGTTTATTGGACTTAAGCAAATTTCCTGGTACAGCGAAATGCACTTGGATATTCTGTGAATACTGCTTACCTATGAACAATTCATCCTAAAATACAGGATTTGTGTTAGATTTGGAAAAACTAGGAATGGTTTGTTGGAAGTTTGGACTTCATCTTGGCTGTTTTTTCTCTTTGAAATTTTTGCTTTCACAAGGATAAAGCAAGCAAGCATGAGCCTCTAAAAACAGACAGTTCGCTAACGTTTTGGTTTGATTTGCATGATTTCATTTGTCAGATGGGTTGAATTTTTTTTTTTCTGTTAGGATACTTTAATAACTATGAAAAGTGTCCATTTCTTTTAAATAACTAGCTAAAAATTTCTATTTTTCCCATAAAGAAGTTCTTTTGACTTCATTACAGGTACAATCTGATGTTTTTAGAATCTCCCTAAAATAATGCCTCTGCTTTCCTTCTGCCATCTTCACTGAGTAATTTCTAGTTGCTATCTCGTGATATTAAGTCCATGAGACAATACCAATAAAAAAATAAATAAAACAAACCTGTTGCCTTCGAGTCCATTCCAACTCATAGTGACCCTATAGGACAGACTTGAACTGCCCCAGACAGTTTCCAAGGAGTGGCTGGTGGATTTGAACTGTCGACCATTTGGGTAGTAGCCCACCTGTTAACCACTGTGCCACCGAGACATTAGGCACATGGAAATATATCTTTTGATGGCATCTGACATAATTCAATTTTAAAACAATGAGGTTCCTGTGTAGATGATTTGTGCAAAAAAGAAAGGTAAATGTAGAGGATGGATTAAATTTTCGTTTTTGAGGTGGACATCAAAATAGGCATAAAATTACTTCTTATCATCTCAGATTTCCCAATAGTAATGGACTGTGAGTAATGCTGATATTGCTCATAATTGGGAATTCAATTTGGGTTTACAGATCCACTATTTAAGAAATGTTTTAAAAAATCTATTATTAAGATGGCAAGCTTGGGCGTTAGAAACAGATGGGACTAACTCCCAGTTTTGATACCTGACAAACTTCATTTTATGTAACAAGGTATCATAATACCATCTATATCTTAGAGTTACTGAGATAATAAAAATAAAAATAGAATATTTATTATTTACCAAATACTCAATAACTACTAAAGAATTTTTCCATAAGAATTTTTCCATATTTATTTTCCAACAACCTCTTCCAACTCATGGGAACTCTCCTCTTCATCCATAACCAACTACAGTCTTGTCTACTAACATGTTATACGCTTGCCCACTTTTCATACTTTTGCTGAGTCAGTGACCTCCATGTTTGATTGCCTTCTTCTAGTTTCCACCTGGTTACTAGCGTCTGTTTATTAAAGGAACATTTAGATCTCATCGGCATCTATGAATTCACACATAATTTTCCTAGCCTAATGTGCTAGTTTTTGACAAATTTTTTTTTTTTTAAGTACTCTTGTCACACTTTTTATATTCTGCCTTGGGTTATAAGAATGTGTGTGTGTGTTTTAACTTTTTATTGAAGTAAACATACATACAGAAAACCATCTTAGAATGGAAGGAATACACAGAGTCACTATACCAAAAAGAATTGGTCGACGTTCATCCATTTCAGGAAGTGGCATATGATCAGGAACTGATGGTACTGAATGAAGTTCAAGCTCACCAAAGGCATTGACGAGAAACAAGGCTCCAGAAACTGACGGAATACCAACTGAAATGTTTCAACAAACAGATGCAGCTCTGGAAGTGCTCACTTATCTCTGCTAAGAAATTTGGAAGACAGCTACCTGTCCAACCAACTGGAAGAGATTGATGTTGACGCCTATTCTTAAGAAAAGAGATCCAACTGAATGTGGAAATTATCGAATAATATCATTAATGTCACACTCAAGTAAAGTTATGTTGAAGATCATTCAAAAGCAGCTGCAGCAGTACATCTACAGGGAACTGCCAGAAATTCAAGCTGGATTCAGAAGAGGATGTGGAAACAGGGATATCATTGCTGGTGTCAGATGGATCCTGGCTGAAAGCAGAGAAAACCATAAATATGTTTACCTGTGTTTCACTGACTATGCAAAGGCATTCTGCTGTGGATCATAAGAAATTGTGGATAACATTGAGAAGAACGGGAATTCCTGAACACTTAATTGTGCTCATGAGGAATCTGTACATAGATCAGGAGGCAGTCATTCAAACAGAACAAGGGGATACTGTGTGGTTTAAAGTTAGGAAAGGTGTGTGTCAGGGTTGTAACTTTCACCATACCTATTCAGTCTGTATACTGAGCAAATAATCTGAGGAGCTGGACTATATGAAGAAAAATGGGGCATCACGATTGGAGAAGGACTCATTAACAACCTGCATTATGCAGATGACACAACCTTGCTTGCTAAAAGTGAAGAGGACTTGTAGCACTTACTGATGAAGATCAAAGACCACAACCTTCAGTACGGATTACACCTCAACATAAAGAAAACAAAAATCCTCATAACTGGACAAATAAGCAACTTCACAATAAACAGAGAGAAGATTAAAGTTGTCAAGGATTTCATTTTTCTTAGATCCACAATCGACATCCATGGAAGTAGCAGTCAAGAAATCAAACCACCCATTGCACTGGACAAATCTGCTGCAAAAGACCTCTTTAAAGTGTTGAAAAGCAAAGATGTCACCCTGAAGACTAAGGTGTGCCTGACCCAAACCATGGTGTTTTCAATCGCATCATATGCATGCAAAAGCTGGACCATGAGTGAGGAAGACTGAAAAAGATTTGACGCCTTTGACTATGACAAATCCAATCAGTGTTTAATCTCTAAAATCTACAAGGTACTGCAAAACCTCAACAGCAAAAAGACAAATAACCCAATTAAAAAATGGGCAAAAGATATGAACAGGCACTTCACTAAAGAAGATATTCAGGTGGCTAACAGACACATGAAGAAATGCTCACAATCATTAGCCATTAGAGAAATGCAGATCAAAACTACAATGAGATATCATCTCACCCCAACAAGGCTAGCATTAATCTAAAAATTACAAAATAATAAATGCTGGAGAGGTTGTGGAGAGACTGGAACACTTATACACTGTTGGTGAGAATGTAAAATGGTACAACCACTTTGGAAAGCAATTTCGCACTTCCTTAAAAACTAGAAATAGAAGTACCATACGATCCAGCTATCCTGCTCCTTGGAATATATCCTAGAGAAACAAGAGCCATCACACGAATAGATAAATGCGCACCCACGTTCATTGCAGCACTGTTCACAATAGCAAAAAGATGGAAGCAACCTAGGTGCCCATCAACGGACGAATGGATAAACAAATTATGGTATATCCACACAATGGAATATTACGCAATGATAAAGAACAATGATGAAGCTGTGAAACATTGTATAACATGGTGGAAGCTGGAACTTACTATACAGAGTGAATTTAGTCAGTCACAGAAGGACAAATACTGTATAAGACCATTACTATAAGAACTCAAAAAAAGGTTTAAACACAGAACAAAACATTCGTTGATGGTTACAGGGTTGGGGAGGGAGGCTGAGAGTTATTCACTAACTAGATAGTAGATAAGAATCATCTTAGGTGAAGGGAAGGACAGCACACACTACAGGGGAAGCCAGCACTATTGGACTAAATGAAAGCTAAGAAGTTTCCTCAATACAATCAAATACTTTGAGAGACAGAGTAGCAGGGATGGGGAGTCTGGGGACCATGCTTTCAGGGGACATCTAGGTCAATTGGCATAACAAATCTTATTAAGAAAATGATCTGCATCCTACTTTGGTGAGTGGCGTCTGGGGTCTTAAAAGCTTGCAAGCGGCCATCTAAGATGCATCAGTTGGTCCCAACCACTTGGAGTAAAGGAAAATGAAGAACACCAAAGACACAAGGAAAGTATTAGCCCAAGAGACAGAATGGGCCACATAAACCAGAGACTTCATCAGCCTGAGACCAGAACAGCTAGATGGTGCCTGGTTACCACCAATGAACATATTGACAGGGTACACAACAGAGGTTCCCTGATGGAACAGTAGAAGGATGGGGTGCAGAACTCAAATTCTAGTAAGAAGACCAGACTTAATGGTCTGACTGAGACTGGATGTGCCCTGGAAAGGATGGCCCCTGGACTCTCTATCAGCCCAGAACTAAAACAGTTTCTGAGGTCATCTCTTCAGACAGGGATTGGACTGGACTGTGGGACATAAAGTGATACTCGTGAAGAAGGTGCCTCTTAGTCAAGTAGATACAAGAGACCAAAGGGGCAGCTTCTGTCCAGAGGAGAGATAGGAAGGAAAAGAGAGTTAGGAGCTGGTTGAATGTTCATGGGGAATCAGGGGCGGAGGGGAGGAGTGTGCTGTCGCAGAATGGGGTCAGCAGTTGGGGTCTCATAACAATGTATGCAAAAAAAATTTTGTATGGGAGACTAACTTGAAATGTAAACTTCATTTAATTACAACAGTAATAATAAAAAAAAATAACATTGTGGTATGAACAGGAGCCCTGGAGTCAAATGACCTGTGTTCAAATCCCAGCTCTACCACTTACTGGCTGAGTGACTGTGGGCAAATTACTTGGCTTCTCTGTGCCTTTGTTTCCTCAGCTTTAAAATAAGCATAAACACAACACTTTCCTCACAGAGTTGTTGTGAGGAAGAATGATGATCCATAGACAGCAGTCATCACAGTGCTTGGTGCAGAGTCAATGCTAATAACTGTAAGCCATTTCTCTGTCCCACCTGGGCTGAAGCCTCCGGCCCCCTGACAGGTGAGTGTGGTATCAGGAGTGTTGGGGTTACCTAGCGCAGGTTCCCATCCCCTTAGTCAAGTGAGAGTTATCCAGGATGAGAGACATATGAGGGGCACAGTGTGGGCCCGCATGGGCTCACAGGCTCATCAGCCATGGACAGAATAATACTCAGCCTTGGCCGCAAGGTCTTGAGTGGTTCTGGGGGGCCAGCCATCCTGGACCAGGGCCGCATTAGGACTTTTGTGGACCCCAGGCACTTTGCCTTCATGAGCTCCATTCTCCATTAATTAAAAAAAAATTTTATTTCTGCGTTGGTATAAAACAAATATATTAATCCTATTTATTAAAACATTTTCATCAAATAAAAATAAATTAATTTAAAAAAATGAATTGATGCCTTTGAATTGTGATGTTGGCAAAGAATATTTAACATACCACGGAGTGCCAAAAGAATGAACAAATCTGTCTTTGAAAGAAGTGTGACCAGAATGCTCCTTGGAAGCAAGGATGGCAAGACTTTGTCTCACATACTTTGGACATGTTGTCAGGGGGGATCAATCCCCGGAGAAGGACATTATGCTTGGTAAAGTAGAGGGTCAGCAAAAAGATGAAGACCCTCTATGAGATGGATTGACACTGCAGCTGCAACAATGGGCTTAAGCATAACAATGATTGTAAGGATGGTGCAGGACTGGGCAGCGTTTCATTCTGTTGTACATAGGGTTGCTATGAGTCAGATTCGACTGGACGACACCTAACAACATCTACCTATCTATCTACCTATCTATCTATGTATCTACCTATATCTGTCTATCTCTGTCTATCTATTATCTCCATATTTTGTCTCTCTCCTCTAGCTCATTTTGTGTCTACAGACTTGTCTCCTAGTTGTGTAATGAATTTCTCCTACCTTAGCGCTTTTGCATTAACTGTTTCCTCCCTCTGGATCACACTTCTCCCAGTTATTTCACAAACTAAATCCCTCATCTCCTTCAAGTCACTGTTTCAATGTCACGTTCTCAGTAAGTTATTTCACTTGGTTTTAAACTGCCAACTATTCACCGCACTAGCAATCTCTTATTTCACTACACATTTCTTTCTTACTTAGCAAAAAACCACCTTACAAAATTATATAACTTATTCATTGTTTATTTTTATCTCCTTACAATGTAATGTAAACTATCTGATGGAAAATGTTTTTACTAGCTTTGGTTTACCTATTATCCCCTAGTAACTAGAAGTGAAATGACAGATAGAGGCACTTGAATGTGTAAGATTCATTCACGTTGTTGTATGCAGCACGTTATTCTTCATTCTCATCTTCGAATAGCATTCCATTAAATTAATATAATACAATTAACTTATTTATTTTATTCTATTGCTGAAGGATATTTGGGTTATTTCCCATATTTAAATTTTTATAAAGTCAAAAGTTAGTCCTTTAAGAATATCAAGAAATTAATAAAGATCTAGTTAGGCTAATCTTAAGAGGGGAAAAAAGAACAAAATTTGCCAAAATCAGAAATGAAAGGGAGGTTAATAAATTTTAAAGACAGTATTTTAATAATAGCTCATATAAGTCTAATTTCCAAAATGTGAGATAATTCATATCCCTACTTTCCCACTTCACCATTTGACACCAGCCACCAAGTTGTCATTTTCTCTCTCCGACGTTAACCATCCAGAGTTGGGTCTCCACAAGTTAAGAACCTGTGTTTTTCTTTTGTTCTTCCAGCCTCTGCCAAATAGGCAAAAGCCAGCCTCTCTGCTGGTTCTCACTGCCTCCTCCGTGAGTTTGATAATTCGCTGGAATGACTCACAGAACTCATGGAGACTGTAACCTATACTAACAGTTACCCATTTATTATAACCAGAAAGGATATAAGCATAGAGAAGCAATGTCTAGGAGAGTTCCAGGCACACGGACTTCATTGTCCCCAGGAATGTCCCTCTCCTGTGCATGGATGTTCTCATTGATCCAGGGGGACCCAAAAAGAGAGTAGTCGAATGTCTCAGGTTTCTAGTCATTGGGACCTTAATGAATATGCATGACTTGGGCCTTAATGCATAGTTATGATTTATCCAGTCAATGAGCATGCATGACTGCATTAGATTCCCTGCTTTCCTGAAGTCAGTTCCTCAGGGTTGGGGCCTGCGTAGCCCCTACTTACACGCTTATTTTGGAAAACAAAGGTATCTTTTTTTTTTTTTTTTTAATATTTTATTGTACTTCAGGTGAAGGTGAAGGTGAAGGCTTACAGAACAGATAGTTTCTCATGTAACAGCAACACACATGCTGTTTTATGACATTGGTTAAACCCCACAACATTTTAACCCTCTAAATTCTCAAATTTTTTTTTTTTTTTTTTTGGTGAAAATACACATAGCCAAAGATACGCCATTTCAAAAATTTTTTTTACATACACATTTAAGTGACATTGACTACGCTCTTCTAATTGTGCTGTTATTCTCACTTAAGATGAAGGCTTACAGGACAAAATAGTCTCCCATTTAACCGTTACTACAAATGTTGCCCTATGACAATGGTTAACAATCTCACAACACATCAACAATATCCTTACTCTACTTTGTGTTCCCTATCATCAGCTTCCTACTCCCCTTCTGCCTTCTGGGCCTTATCACTGGACTCCTGTACCTTGTTACTCTCATGGTTTTATTGGGCTGTCCACTCGCATGCTGAACAGTGAACCTCGAAGGTAACTTCACCACTGAGCCAAAAGGGTGTCTGGGGGCCATACTCTCGGGGTTTCTCCAGTCTCCTTTAGGCCAGCAAATCTGGTCTTTTTTTTTTTTTTTTTGTGAGTTAGAATTATGCTCTACATCCTTCTCCAGCTCTGTCCAGACCCCTCTGTTGTGATCGAAAACAAAGGTATCTTGATAGCTCCAGTTTGTTTCAGCAACAAGAGTCAAAGGGCCAAACCAAGTTCTTTGTCCCACAGGCACTAATAGGGGAAAAAATAAAAAAGGAATATGTGGATAACTTTATGCCAGCAAATTTTGTTACGTAGAAAAAAATTTTTACAAATACACAATCATGAGGTAGGTAAAATTTTCTTAGATGTTATCAAAGAAAAAAGCACAAACAACAACAACAAAAATATATATATATATAAGTTGGATTTCATCAAATTAAAATCTTTCCATCTTCAAAAGACAAAATTAAACAAATGAAAAGGCAAGCCACAGGATGGAAGAAATTATTTACAATACATATATCTGGCAAAAAGATTTGTAGTCAGAATATGTAACATTTTCTTCTACCTAAACAATGAGCCAAAAACCCAATATTAGTAAAAAATTTGAACAAGAACATCAAAAAAGAAGACAAAATAATGCCCAAAAAATACATGAAAAAATGCTCAACATCATTCATCATCAGGGAAATGTAAATTAAAACCATGATAAGATACGATTACACACCTATTAGACTGGCTAAAATTATAAAGTCTCAAAATATCAAGTGTCGGTGGAATGTGGAGGAACTGGAACTCTTCTATACCACTTATATGTTCAATTATAAGCCTCTTTATAAAGCTCCTTAGGATGAATGAATCTCAATATCATTATGCTAAATGAAGGGAGCTAAATTATAAATTATTACTAAATTATAAAAAATACAAACTAATTTCTAGTGACAAAAAGCAGTTAAATTGTTGCTCATAACCAGGTATAGGCGAATGACAAATTGCAAAGTGACACAAGCAATCTTTCGGGAGTTGTGGAAGTGATCTGTATCTTTATTGTGGTGGTGGTTTCATGCATGCATACATTTGTTAAAACTCATTAGACTGTATAATTTAAATGAGTGTACTTTATTGTATGCAAAATGCACCTCTCAATAAAATTGATAAAAGAAAATAGGTGGCCCACCCAGGTGGCAGATGCTCAAAAGAAGAAGAAAGACAGTAAGAAAAATTAAAGGAAAAAAGGAAAGAAGGAAAAGAAAAAAAAGAAAAGAAAAAGAACAAGCAATGGAAGAGGTTATTTTCATTCTAGTATTCTGATATAGCATGAGCTTTCTATTAGAAGGAATTTCACTAAAGTTGGTTCTACTAATGCCTTCATCCAAACAACCAGGGGCTTGCCTGCAATGTTGGGTTTATTAGTCACTGCATCAAGGGAAAGTGTTCAACATGATGGTATTTAAAAAAAAAGTCTCACAAAAAGGATTTGGACTTGTCTTAGATGAATTTATTTTTGGGGGGAGGGAGCGGAGGAATGGTGCTTTGCCATAGATTGAATATTGTCAAGAAAAAGGAGTAATTCTATAATTGGGTAGAAGATTAATGAATTTTATCTGTTGAAAGGGCAGACTAAAACAACTCTAATGCTGTCATTGGTAAAGAAGCAGTAACTACTCATATTCACTAGGATATGATATGTTTGATCATTTTGCATCTTGAACAATGTTCATGTTTTGTCTGTGCTTAGACATAATTACGGAGTGGTCTTGATTTTGTCTTGATTCATCATGGTCACAGAATGGCCTTGTCTAATGTTAATGTTCTGTGAAATTGTTTATGTTTAACAGGAGAACACAAGACTTAGCTGTAGTGTCATACAAGCTCATGTCAACACTAAGACCTAGCTGATAGTACTTCACCCGGTCCTTCATGTTAAGCCTCCTTTTTTCTATCCCAGTTCAAAAAAACCTTTGACAAGGTGTCCTCAAGAAGAAAAAGAGAAACAAAAATCATTTTCAATGCTATTTGGGACAACATAACAAGTTAGAAGTGTTAAACTAATTCTACACATAGCTATTTAATAATTTAAACATTCTAAGAAGTAGATAAAAATGTGTAATGCACTTCAAAAATATGTAACAAAGATTCTTAAATTTCACATGTGTGTGTATCTAATATAAGCCCTAGTAAGTTTGATGATTAGGAAAATTGATGTCATTAATACCAGACAGAGCTGTATTCAGGGAAAAAAATCACTGAATGATATAAAGAAAAATATTTATCAAAATTATAATGTACAATAAAGATATAGTTCTCATGAATTCACGTACATCTATTAGAAGAGCACTAAAATGTAAAGTTAAACCTGCAGAAAATATAATAATACGACAAAAATTCCATATATTAAGAGACTCTAACATATTACTCTTAGTCTAACTAGTTAGAATATATAAGTCTATATATGGATATTTACCTAGTATAGTGAGTAACACTGTTTATTATATTGATAAACTCTGTATGTATGTTAGATCTGTGTGGCTAACGGACTCTAAGGTAGCCTCCATGTTCCTCCTCCTGGTGTTCATGCCTTTGCGTACTCCCCTTCCCTTGAGTGTGAGCAGGGCCTGTGATTTATATCTAACCAACAGAATACAGCAAAGGTGATGATATGTCACTCCTGTGATTATGTCAGGTTATATAAAACTCCGTCTTTCTAGAAGACTCACACTTATTTTCTTGCTTGCCTTGAAGAAGCAGGCGGCTGGGTTGTGAACTCTACCGAAAGCACCACTTAGCACAGAACGGCAATAGCCTCTAAGAGCTAAGGATGTGGTAAAATAAAATAAAGGGGATCAGTAGTGTAGTGAATAGGTGGCAGTTTAAAATAAAGTGAAATATCTTATTGAGAAGGTGACATTGAAACAATGACTTGAAGGAGGTGAAGGATTTAGGGTGGCAAAGATCCAGGGTGAAGTGTAATCAAGGCAGAGGAAACAGCCAGAACACAGGCTCTTAAGTGGAAGAAATTCAGTGAACATCTAGGAGATGAGACTATGAAGAAAAAATGAGCAAGGGAAGGGTGATAGGAAATGAGGTTAGAGGTGATACAGACAGATAGCGACAGCTAATCTACTCAGCTATAATACAATACGTTTTGTTTGTTTATTTTTAAATCAATATTAGTTTTAGTATTTGCTTTCTTATACTTACTTTCGTTTGATTTGCTGATTTATTTTTTTCTGGCTTTTTGAGTTGAATGGTTGGCACATATGTTTGCAAAACGTCAGTTTTGTAAATACATGTGATTGAGATCATAAATCCCCCTCTTGTATTGGCACTATGATTATTTCTTTAACCCATTAATTATTTAAAAAAATTTTTAAATTTCTAAATAAATTTTTCTAATTAGTCTTATTTATTACCTCTAATATTATTACTTTCGGGGAAGTTTTGTATCACATATTTTGAATTTTTGTGACAGACACATTTTATTTGTAAATTGTTAATTGTTTTAGCTAAATCTTCTACATTATAGGTTTTTAATGTGTAAAAATAGATAATATTCAATTGTTTATCAGTTTCATATATAAGTTTCTGATGCAGTTATATTAAAATCTCTCACTATGATTGTGGATGTTTTCAAATGTTCCCACACGTTAATCTGTGAGCTTTTACCTTAATTATTTAGAGACTTTCTCATTTCTTAATTGAGGTAGGAGTGGGTATAAAGCAAAAAATTTTTGTTGCGGATTTCCATGACTTCAATTTAAATTTTGTATGTGAATTGTGTAGAGGCCAATTATTTTTTTAATATCTTTCTTAATGGGAGGAGGGAGGAAATTGTATCAAACGTTAGAGCTAATTTTTCCAAAATGACAACCCAAAGATGGATTATGGAAGGACAGAGTCTCTGTATTTTATGTGATCACCTCATTATTCCTAACTTTCCATTAAAAACCCCCTAGTGTGTCTATTATTCATAAATTTGTATATATTCTTTTTAAGCTATTTATATTTTAATCCACTACCTTTTCAGCATGATGAGTTCTTTATGTATTTTACTTACAGCATAAGTTGATACTGCCTTTAATTTGTTTTCCCATCAAAAATGCTTTAAGGGTAAATGGATGAAAAATTTGAAACTATATATTGACTAAAAATGCGTGGACTTATTTTCAGTTTAAAATTTGCAAGCCTGGTTTAAATAGTAATCATTATAGATATGTTAATAAAAATATTTTTAAATGCATGAGGACTTCCCAGAAAAAAGATACATTAAACCTTTTGGTACCAAATAATTTGATCTTATTCTTTCTTACATGCATATAGTTGTATACTACAGTGGATACTCTATTTACATTACACAGGAGAGTGCCATTTAAGCCATAAGTACAACTCTACTTAATTCAACTTAGTTTAAACATCTTGCTAGAGGAACAGTAATCAAATTTAGCTTCAGGAGATACTGTAGACAAATACAAAAGCTCTGTATGCACAGTTAGGATTATACCACAAATATAGTTCTTGTTTTATTATTTGATGAATGGTATGTCACACAGTGTTATGTGATAGCGTAATAAAAGACGCTACTGTAATGCCTCTGCCCAGAAGGATGAAGTTAAGCCTACCAAGAGGACTTGAACTCTTAGATTCGACAGTCAAGTAAGTTGCCTTGGGGGTCGTTCTTTAAGTTCTTCGAATGGCAGAAAATATACGTGGGCATCCAGATCAGGTCTCCCAAGTGCATTAAGCTTCCAAAAGTGTGCCTTCTAGATGCTACATCATTTATGTCAAATTTTACTTTTAAATGCATGTATAGTTATATCTATTTAAACCATTAAAGTAACTATGCTTATCAAACTCAACAAATGATTTCTTTTCATAAACAAATAACTCTAGTAGTTTAGAGTAAAGTAGCAGTGCTGGTGTACATACCCGACCGTAAATTACTTCTATCATTAAACTTTCTTTTTGACCCATCCCATTCCAGTTAAAGCTTTCTACCTAAGACAAAAACATTTTCTCTACAAGGGCAGAGTTGGAAAAAAAATCTGGGAGTCACACAACAGCTTAAATTAATTTATCAGATTATATCACTGGCAAATTAGACCTAAACAGAGAAGCTATGCTTCATTAGAAGGAAAATGCTGTCAGCAATCCATTTGTGTCCAGAGGCAGAATGACGGTACTAAATAGTGAGGGACATGCTATAGATGGGATAATAGTGACTAAGTGTGGCTTTAAAAAAAAAAAGCACACACACACAAAACTGTGGTTCTCAAAAGTGAAAGACAACTTGAATATAAAATTAAGTCTTAATTTTACCTAAAATTAAAATGAAATTTTAATTTTAATGATTTGTAAAGAAGAGAGCCTGGACAAAACAGATATGTGAAGATTAATTTAGGTTCTCCTTTTAAGGAGAAGATTAACTTTGCTATCCCCTCTCTCTGTGTACCAGTAGGCTCTTAACAGAGCGGTCAGTAATGTCTTTCTACTCCATAAAGACAAAATGAAGTATCACTTTTTTTGCCTTATATATATTGCATACTTTAAATATATAATAATAATCTGATCATCAAAGCTTGGAGATTTCTGAAAACTTAGGTCCTAAAAACAAGAAACATTTATAATCATCTGGGAGAACTGTTAAGAGTAGGAAATCTGGGATGAAAAATCATGACTGACTAAAAGAAGTCATTTAGAATGAAAGTATTTAACAACGGAAACACTATTGTGATACTATTAATAACAGACAATTGAGACAGAGTTCATAATGACTTAATCCCTAGTCCATTAACTTTTATGAATTTAATAAAAATCTATTAAAATGAAAATATGCCACACTGAAATTACCAAGCTCAGATATGCTTATTTTTGATGAGTTTTAAGAATGCATTCTGGTATGAATTTTCCCCATCTAAGTGAACTGTGAAACAAATTGCTTTATTTACCATTATCCTAGATATTTCTTTAGCTTGTCTCTTTTAGTTACTTGTAGAAGCCAATACGCAGTATAACAAAGCAAAGTACCACAGAAACTTCAAATTATTTTCTCTGAATTGGTAGAAAACCAGCTATTGTTTAATGAACCCTGATGGTGCAGTTACTGTCGGTTAAGACAATACATTAGAAATAAACAACTGTGTTTCTCTTCCTTATTTGAAACTACTTGGCATTTTGTTAACGTAGAAACCATGAGGCCCAAGATCTATTTTCAAATGATTTTGTAATATTCTGAGAAAGCTATCCAGACACATTAGAATGATAGGTTGTTATTTAGAGAAAATTGTGAGCAAGACTATTGCCTTAGAAGCCACATAGTAAGCTGGCTCAGCAGCAGTTATACGGGCGGAGGCGGGGGGTGGGGGGGGATATTCCTAGTGCATTTCCTGTCCATTTACATTAAGCAATTGACCTTGATTACACTTGTACTTTTACACAAAAAATGGTAGATATATTGTTGTCTCTGACTATGATATAAATGCCTTCCTGCCTTTCTAGATGTTTGCATATGTATAGAGATATGTAAGTCTTTCACCAATCAAAAATCTGAAGATTTTCACTTGCTTCAAAATATTTATATTACCTTTTTGCAATTTGTGTTTCCAGAAGTTTATTTTTGTATCATTTCCCCAAACATACACATATTTTCTGTGAATTATTTTTCACTTGGAAGTCTAGCATTGATTTCTTCAGGACAGAACATTAAGAAAAGTGACAAATTCAGCATGATTTGGATGAGGATTAGATACAATTTATTATCAACTTAGCTTGTTCATTGCAACAATCGTTAACTGCCTGCAGAATAACCTTGTTACAAGTTTCAGTATAATTTTCCAAGGAGAATAAATGCCTGTGCAGTTAAATTTGAATGGAACATGAGCAGTAAAGGAAGAGTGTGGAGGATTTATTCTGGTTAGGAAAATCTAGGAAACATTTCCTTACCGAGTGTAATGGATGGTCTTAAATTAAGAATACGTGCGTCTAAAGAAATGCTACAAATAATGAGCTGAGAAAGTTAAATCTTTCCTTTTCTCAATTCTCTGTATTTTGTTTTAAGAACTTTTCAAATTTAAATATTAAGTGAGAATATACATCATGACAGTCTATTTTAAATGTTACAGAAAATGCTGATACTAAACTTATCCAGAAAAAATCTCAGCAATAAAATAAGTAAAAGTTCTTAGCACTTAATCGCCCCAATAATAATAATAGCAATAAAAACAGAGGAAGAGACAGAGCACAATTAACATTGATTTAAGACCTATTATCTGGCAGGCAATAGAAAAGTTACTTTCTCCATAATTTTATTAAATCATTATTTAAAATAAATATGAACAAATTCCCAAGAGACTCGAAATCTAGTTTATAAGTGCTCAGAAATGTAAATTGTCTACCTGGTGTGACTGGGTTTCTAGTTTTCTTGCAGAGGATGAGAAAAGGTCAGAAAAGAGTGAGAAAAATGGTAAATTTAGAAATAAAAGTAGAGAACAGATTGCTAATGGGGTTTCAATCGTTCCTACAGAAGATAGCAGGAACTAAATCATGGATTACAACTAATGAGAAAAGTTTAAGATTCTGCAAAATTTATGAGATGGACTCTAGGAAGTTCATTACATTATATGCATAACTGAGTATATACGCATACTTTTCCTAAAATGGTTTCAACTTGTATGAAAGAATCCCTGTACCTGTTTCCCAACACTGAAAAAAAAAAAATCAGTGTTTTATAACTTAGGTATGTTTTCAAGCTTTGCAATCTTCCCTGTCTGCAGTGCAATATGCACTTTGCACTTGACAAATCCCAAAGGCAAGAATATACAGTTGTATACATCGTATAAATGTATAAAGGATTTCAGTGTCCAATGAGGCAAGAGAAGCCTTCAGGAGGGAAGAACACAAGTTCTGACAAAGATTCTGGAGATTTTAATAGAACAGATTTGAATAAGGTTGTTTTCCCATAAGCCAGAGTATACACATTTCTTGATAAGAACAGTAAATAATTTGTACTTTAAAAAAAAAAAAAAAAAAGCTAATGAGAGGCAAAACTGTGATTTGGATCCCAGATTAACTTCTTCTTATATATAATGCTAGTGGAAGACAGCACAACCAGTTAAGATATTAAGATATCGCCAATCATCTAATAACACAACAATTTAAAAGGCCAAAGGTGCAAGAAGGAAGTAACACAGAATATATCTAGCTGAAGTTGTTGGCAAATATGTTTAAATTATTTCTCTTTTATTTACATTAAAGAATAACATGCTTTGAATTTAAACTCTAACATTAAAATAATTGCAGAAACACAAATATATGTTAAGCATATTTAGGATAGAAGTATAACTCTAAATAAACATCTGCATCATTACTAGAACTGATCAAATTTGGAAAGTAGTTTAAATGCATTTCCTAAAATATCCAGAGTGTAATGAATTCAATGTGAGAATTAATCTCTACACTCTCAGTATAGAATAATATGTTTTGAAATGTAAAACAGATTTTTCCTTGGAAGGTGACAGCTCAAATCCATTGTTGAATTTGTTGAATTTACTCTCTTGTTTACTTACTAGCAAGTCATTATTTTTGATCTACAAAGGAAAATTTCTTTAAAAATTAGTTCTGATTCTGGCAAAATGGCGCTCTAGGCAGAAGCGCTATGCCGTCCTCCACAGCAAAGATCCGAAAAACTAAGCCGAACAGAGAATACAACAATCCTGAAACCCTAAAACATCAAATGAAGAGATAAAGAACTCAGCCAAGCACCAAATGGAGTGAGAAAACTGACAGAGAATGGAGAGTGAGGACAGATTCATGCAGAAGTCCCCTACAAGCTAACGCAGCACGGATCTGACATCTTGGACTCCTATCGGAGGCCAGCAAACAGGGGGTACGAGAAAGTAGCCTCATGGAGTGTCCAGCGGAAGACAAAACAACCAGTAATTTGCGATATACGCTTTCCCCCTGCCCACACTTCTTCTCCCCGACTTGGCCTCCTCTGCTTCCCGTGGCCACAATCTCTTGACCGAGAAACACTGGTGGCTTGGATTCCACACACACGAAGGGGTGGCTCTCTGAGTACCATTTGTTGGCTGCTGGTGTTGGTTTTTTCTGCTTCTTTTGATTTCTTCCTTGCCTATTGCCACCTCCCCCTCCTTTCGCTCGAGTACCTGGCTCCGTACACCATCTTTGCTTCATCTTGAGGGGTTGCAGAGCTCCGGTAAGTTGTGATATACACTTTCCCACTCCCTAGACTTCGTCACCCACACTCGGTCCCCTCTGCTTCCCGCGGACACAGTCTCTTGTCCGCAAACACCAGCCCACACTAGCTGGCTCTCTGAGTGACATTTGTTGGCTGCTGGTGTTGCTTTTTTTTTTCTGCTTCTTTTGATTTCTTCCTTGCCTCTCGCCACCTCCTCCTCATTTCACTCGAGTACCTGGCTCTGTGCACCATTTTTGCTTCTTCCTGAGGGGCTGCAGAGCTCCATTCGAGTGTGGAGCTGCTTCCCGGTCTGGGCTGCTGCACTGGTGGAATCCTGGGGCTTTTGTTCGTTTGTTTGTTTTGAATTGTTTCTTTGTTTTCTTCTCCTTTTCTTGAGTTGGGAGCCCTTTCTGGCCAGGTGGAGCTGCGTGGCAAGGAGACCCTCCTCGGCTTGCACAGACGTGCAGAGGGATCCCTGAGGACATTTCTTTTTTCGTTGTTTTTTTTTTCTGTTTTTTGGGGGCTTTTCTTGTTTTTTTTTTTTTTTCCCCTCTTTTTCCATTTTTGTCTTTCTTCATTGCTCAGTTTCTCGTCTCTCTATATCTTCCTTTGCTTTCTGTTCCCTGAATACCTGGTGTCATATACCTGTACGCCTTCTAGCCAGGCTGTACTGCAACACCTGAGAGTGACTTGCCCAGACCTCATAGCTGCACTGGTGGGATCCCTGGGAACTTTGCAGTTCTTGAACCTTTCCTATTTTTATTTATTCATTCTTTTCTTTTCTTCCTCTTCCCCTTTCTGTTTTTCTCCATTTCATAGTCCCTCATCTCTCCACTCCAACGGCAAGCTCCCCTAGCATTCTTTTTTGTTTGTTATGTTTCTGGCTCCTGTTTCTCCTGTCTCCCATGTCCATCATAGCTCTGCACATAACAATCTCCCTGCTGCATCCTGCCTACACGCACTGTGCGCTTGACATCACACCACCAAGCAGCACAGGCATGGCCTACTGGAACATGCCCTGAACTGATTGCCCACCCACTCTGGTGGCTATAGTAAGTGCCATAAACAACCAGTCCCAGTGACTCCTCTTCATCT
>NW_004443972.1:456361-469767 GCF_000243295.1 Trichechus manatus latirostris | reverse complement strand
TTTTCCATGAATTTGTCTATTTTTTCCTCATTTTTGTTTGCTTTTTGCTTCAAATCTTGGAGAATTCTGAGTATTAGAGATTTTAATTCCCTATCCGGTAGTTCTAGTGCCTTTTCTTCCACTGGAAAGTCATCTGGTGTTTTATCGTGTACTCCTGCCAGAACCATCCTGTCCTTTCTTTGTAAATGTTTTGTTATTGTCTGCTGCCTTCGGGGAATTCAGTAGTTATTTTTCTCATTTATTGATTGTAGATTTGTTTGTTTCATCCTTTTTTTTTATTTGGCTATGTCAAAGCAGGTGGCTGTGTGTTCCTTGCTGTTTACTTGTCTGTGAGCATAATTCTTTTCCCTTCCTTCTCCAATTGGCAGGGTCAGTCACTCAGATATGGTACAGCAGGGCAGGTCTAGCTGAAGAGGAGTTAATGGGTCCGGTTGTTTGTGACACTTACTACAGCCACCAGGGCGGGTTAGTAATTAGTGCAATCAGGTTACAGTAGGCCATGCCTTGCTGCTTGGTTGTGTGATGTGAAGCCCACAATGCAGGTAAGTAGGATGTAGGGGGGAGATTGTTATCTGTGGAGCTAAGATGGATATGAGAGAGAGGAGAGAGGAAAGGGTTCCAAAAACATAGAAACAAACAGAAAAGAGTGCTGGGGAGTTTGCTGTTGGAGTGGAGAGAGTAGAGCCTATGTAACGGAGAAAAACAAAAATAGGAAGAAGAAGAAAAAAAAAGAAAAGAATGAATAAATAAAAATCATAAAGGAAAAAGAACAGCAAAGCTCCCAGGGATCCCACTAGTGCAGCTATGAGGTTTGGGGAAGTTGTTCTCAGATGTTGCAGTACAGCCTGGCTAGAAAGCGTAGGGGTATTCAGCACCAGCTATTCAGGGAACAGAAAGAGAATGAAGGTATAGAGAGACAAGAGACTGTGTGATGAAGAAAGACAAAAAGGGAAAAAGTGGGAAAAGAAAACAAAACAAATTAAAAAAAAAGTAGAAGAAAAGCCCCCCAAAAAACAGAGAAAAAAAAAAAAACCCATGAGAAAAGAAATGCCCTCAAGGATCCCTCTGTGCATCTGTGCAAGCCGAGGGGGTAGGTTTCAAGCCTCACAGCCTCGCCCGGCCATAACAGGCTCCCAACTCAAGAAAAGGAAAAGAAAACAAAGAAACAATTCAAAACAAACAAACAAAAGCCCCGTGATCCCACCAGCGTGGCAGCCCAGAACAGGAAGCTGTGCCACAATCGAACGGAGCTCTGCAGCCTCTAAGGAAGAAGCAAAGATGGTGCATGGAGTCAGGTATTTCAGTGAAAGGAGGAGGAGGTGGTGAGAGGTAAGGAAGAAATCAAAAGAAGTGGAAAAAAAGCAACACCAGCAGCCAACAAATGGCGCTCAGAGAGCCAGCCAATGCAGGTGGGTGGAATCCAAGCAGCCAGTGTTTCCCAGACAAGAGACTGTGGCCACGGGAAGCAGAGGAGGTTGAGTCGGGGTGAAGAATGATGGGGGGTGGGAAAGCGTATATTGCAAATTACCAGTTTTTCTGTCTCCCGCTGGAAGCTCCGTGAAGCTGCTTTCTTATACTCCCTATTTGCTGGTCTCTGATAGGAGTCCAAAATGGCGGATCTGCACTGCGTTAGCTGATGGGGACCTCTGTATGAATCTCTCCTCGCTCTCCATTCTCTGTCAGTTTTCTCACTCCATTGGTGCTTGGCTGAGTTCTTTATCTCTTCATTTGATGTTTTATGGTTTTAGGATTGCTGTTTTCTCTGTTTGGGTTAGTTTTTCGGATCTTTGCTGTGGAGGGACGGCATGGTGCTTCTGCCTAGAGCAGTAAATATATTTTTAATTGCATTTAATTAATAATTCTTCATTAAATTCGATTTTACCCTTGGTTCCTTCATGTACTAGTTGTAGGAACTTTGAGCATATAAAATCCCCAACTTGTTGGGATATTGCATGAGGCTTTCCATGATATACTTCAGTTTTCTTCTTTGTATCCCAGTGATAAAAATTGTATCTACCATAAAGATCTATTGCAAAGATCAAATATATCCCTAAATATTTCAGATTTTAAGGTTACTGTAATACACTTTAAATAATTTAATTTCCAATTATTACTTGGTAGTAATTAGAAAGGCAATAGATGTTTATGTTTTCACCTTTTATCTTGTTGATTTACAAAATTCACTTACTAGTTCTAGTAGCTTTCATGTACATTCTTTAGTAGGTTTTTGTAGATTTCTTAGAATTTTCTATGTACCCTGCTCATATAGGCTGCAAATAAAGAATGTAATATTTCTTATATTCTAAAGTGCAAGACATTTCCTTTTCTTGCCAATTTGCATTGGATAGGACTTCCACTAAATTGTAGAATAGAAGCGATGAGAGTGTATATCCTTGCCTTTTTTCTGTTTTGAAGAAGTGTTCAATGTTGTCAGCTTAAGTTTTGTTTTGTTTTTTTTTTTCTATATTCTTTACTAGATTGAGAGAGTCTTTTGAATTTCTAGTTTGCTGAAAGTTTTTTTTTTTTTTTTTTTTTTTTTACCATAAATGGATGTTAAATAGTTCAATGGGATCATATCATTTTCCTTTGTATTCTGACAATTTGGTAAATTACCTCAATTAATTTTCAAATATTAAGATACCATTGCATTTCTCAGATGAACAGTATTTGTTGCTGTTGTTCAGTGCTGTTGAGTCTATTTCAACTCATAGTTACCCCATGTGAATAGAGCTGTCCCATATGGTTTTCTAGGCTGTTATCTTTAGGGGAGCCAATCACCAGGTCTTTCTTCCATGGAGCTGCTGGATGGGTTCTAATCACCAACTTTTCAGTTAGCAGCTGAGCACTTAACCATTGGATTACAAGGGCTCCTTGAACTTATACATTGTATATGATTAATTTCATGTGTAGCTGGATTCAATTTGGTAAAAACGCAAAGAATTTTAGCAAATTGAACTTCTGTTTTTTTTTTCTCTTTGTTCATGAAGGATACTGGTTTGTAGATTTCTTTCTTTGTGTTTTTCTAGATTTGATATTAAACTTTATTTTGGATAAATTGAGGGTGTTTTATCATTAAATGTTATCTTAAATATTGTTTTCTTAGTTTTAATTAGTTTTATTTATTTTTGTAGTGGTTTCTATAGGGTTTACAGTAAGTAATTTATTGCAGTATACCCCTTCAGGTATATTTTAAGACCCTTACAAAGTGTGTATCATTTTCCCTTTTCATGCTTTGTGATACTGTTGCCATGTATTTTCTTTCTACATGTGCTATAAACCCCTTGAAAGCTTGTTATTCTTTTGGTTTAAATAGTTGTTTTATTATTATTTATTTTAATGAGTAAAATTGAATTTTACAGTTGCTCACATATATATCATTTTTAGCAGTCTTCATCCCTTTCTATTGCTTCAAGGTTTTCTCTAGTATCATTTTCTTTCATCTGAAAAACATGCTTTAATATATCTTTATAGAGAACATACTCTTAACAATGAGTTATCACAGCATTTGTTTGTCTATAAAAATGTTTATTTAATCTTCGTAATTTAAGAATATTTTTCTGGATATAGAATTCTAGATTTACAGGATTTTTGTTTTTATTTTAATTTTTTTTCCATTCCGCAATTCAAAGATGTTGTTCCAATATCTTCTGCCTTGCATAGATTCAGATGAGAAGTCTGCAGTATATTATATGTCTGTTCCTCTCTACATAATCCCTGACTACTTTTAATGATTTTTTTTTATTACTGATTTTCAACAATTTAATTTTGATGTACCTTGGTGTATTTTTCTTTGTGGTATTCTGTTTATGATCTACTGAGCTTCTTGGATCTGTAGATTTATAGTTTTTTAAAAATTTGGTTATTATTTCTTTAAGTAACTTTATCTGCTGTTCTTACTTTCTGGAGTTGCAATTATGCATATGTTAGCTTATTATTTCACAGGTTACAGATATACTGTTCTTTATATCAGCCTTTTAAAATTATTATTTCTGTGTTTCATTATTGTTAGATTCAATCACTATGACTTTAAGGTAATGGATCAAATCTTCTACACTATCTAATCTGATGTCATTCCAGTAAATTTTTTTATTTTATTTATTTTTTATTGTGCTTTAGGTGAAAGTTTACAGCTCAATTTCTCATACAAAAATTTACACACATATTGTCCTGTGACATTAGCTGCAATCCCCACAATGTGACAGCACACTCCCTCTTTCCACCCTGGGTTCCCTGTGTCCATCTGACCAGTTCCTGTCCCTTCCTGTCTTCCCATCCTGCTTTTGGACAGGAGCTGCCAATTTGGTCTCATATATCTGATGGAAGTAACATGCACATTCCTCATATATATTATTTTTTGTTTTATACTCCTGTATAATCTTTGTCTGACGAGTGGGCAGCAGGAATGGTTTCGGTTCTGGTTAACACTGCATCCAGGGGCCATAGTCTTGAAGGTTCCTCCAGTCTCTGTCAGACCATTAAGGCTGGTCTTTTTACGTGAATTTGAATTCTGTTCTACATTTTTCTCCCGCTCTGTCAGGGATTCTCTGTTGTGTTCCCTGTCAGGGCAGTCATTGGTTGTAGCTGGGCAATATCTAGTTCTTCTGGTCTCAGGCTAGTGGAGTCTCTGGTTCATGTGCTCCCTTAGTTCTTTGGGCTAATATTTTCCTTGTATCTTTGATTTTCTTCATTCTCCTTTGCTGCAAGTGGGATGGGACCAATAGATGTATTTTAGATGATAGCTCACAGCCTTTTAAGACCCCACATTGCGTTCACCAAAGTGGGAGGTAGAACTTTTTCTTAATAAACTTTGTTATGCCAATTCACCTAGATGTCCTCCAAAACTATAGTCCCAGGCCTCAGCCTCAGCTACTCTGTCCCTCAAAGTGTTTGGATGTGTCCAGGAAACTTCTTAGCTTTTGCTTTGGTCCAGTTGTGCTGACTTCCCCTGTACTGTGTGTTGTCCTTCCCTTCACCGAAGTTGATCCCTGTCTACTATCTAGTTAGTGACTTTCCCTCTCCCTCCCTCCCCATCCTCATAACCATCAAAGAATTCTTTTTTTCTGTGTTTAATCCTTTTCTTGAGTTCTTATAATAATGATCTCATACAATATTTGTCCTTTTGTGACTGACGAATTTCATCCAGCATAATGCTCTCAGGATTCATCCATGTCGTGAGATGTTTCGTGGATTCATGATTGTTCTTTACTGTTGCATAATATTCCATTGTGTATGTACCATAATTTGTTTATCCTTTCATCAACTGATGGGCATTTAGGTTGTTTCCATTTTTTTGCTATTGTGAATAGTTCTGCAATGAACATGAGTGTGCATATGTCTATTTGTGTAATAGCTCATACTTCTCTTAGGTATATTTCTAGGAGTGAGATTGCTGGATTGTATGGTATTTCTACTTGTAGCTTTTTAAGGAAGTGCCTAATCGTTTTCCAAAGTGGTGGTACCATTTTATATTCCCACCAGAAGTGTATAAGAGTTCCAGTCTCTCCACAACCTCTCCAACATTCACTATTTTTTGTTTTTTGGACTAGTGCCAGCCTTGTTGTGGTGAGATGGTATCTCACTGTAGTTTTGATTTGCATTTCTCTAATGGCTAATGATCATGAGCATTTTTTCAGGCGTCTGTTAGCCATCAGAATGCCTTCTTTGGCGAAATGTTTCTTCATATTCTTTGCCCATTTTTTAATTGGGCTACTTGTCTTTTTGTTGTTGAGGGGTTTGTTGCAATATCTTGTAGATTTTAGAGATTAGACCCTGATCGGATATGTCATAGTCAAAAAATTTTCCCAGTCTGTAGGTTGTCTTTTTACTCTTTTGGTGAAGTCTTTTGATGAGCATAAGTGTTTAATTTTTAGGTGCTCCCAGTTACCTAGTTTCTCTTATGGTGTTTGTGCATTGTTAGTTATAGTTTGTGTACTATTTACGTCATGTATTAGGGCTTCTAGCATTGTCTCTATTTTTTCTTGTGTGATCTTTATCATTTTAGATTTTATGTTTAGGTCTTTGATCCAGTTTGATTTGGTTTTTGTGTATGATGTGAGGTATAGGTCCTGTTTCATTTTTTACAGATAGATATCCGGTTATGCCAGCACCATTTGTTAAAGAGACTGTCTTTTTCCCATTTAACGAACTTTGGGCCTTTGTCAAATATCAGCTGCTCATAAGTAGATATATATATATGTCTGGGTTCTCAGTTCTGTTCCATTGGTCTATTTGTCTGTTGTTGTACCAGTATCAGGTTGTTTTGACTACTATAGCAGTATAATAGTTTCTAAAATTAGGTAGTGTGAGGCCTCCCACTTTGTTCTTCTTCTTCAGTAATGCTTTACTTATCCGGAGCCTCTTCCCTTTCCATATGAAGTTGGTGATATGTTTCTCTATATTGCTAAAAAAATGCCACTGAAATTTGGCACTGTAATTGTATCTGTAGATCACTTTGGGTAGAACTGACATTTTCACAATGTTAAGTCTATCTATCTATGATCATGGTTTGCTTTTCCACTTATTTGATTTCATACAGTAGTGTTTTGTAGTTTTCTTTTATAGGTCTTTTGCCTATCTGGTTAGATTTATTCCTAAGTACTTTATCTTCTTGGGGGCTCTTGTAAATGATATTGATTTGGTGATTTCCTCTTCAAAGTTCTCTTTGTTGGTGTAGAAGAAACCAACTGATTTTGGTATGTTTATCCTGTATTCTGATATTTTGCTGAAATCTTCTGTTAGCTTTAGTAGTTTTCTTGTGGATTCTTTGGGGGTTTTGGTTTATAAGATCATATGATCTGCAAATAGGGACACTTTTACTTCTTCCTTACCAATTTGGATACCCTTTATTTCGTTTTCTTGCCTTATTCCTGTGGCTAGGACCACCAGAACAATGTTGAATAAGAGTGGTGATAAAGGACAACCTTGTCTGGTTCACGTTCTCAAGTGGAATGCTTTCAGTCTCTCTTCATTTAGAAAGATGTTGGCTGTTAGCTTTGTATAAATGTCCTTTATTATGTCCAGGAATTTCCCTTCTATTCCTATTTTGCTGAAAGTTTTTATCAGGAATCGTGTTGGACTTTTTCAAATGCCTTTTCTGCATCAATTGATATGAACATATTTCATATCTTTTGTTTCATTTATGTGATGGATTACATTCATTTATTTTCTAATGTTGAACTATCCCTGCATACCTGGTATAAATCCTACTTGGTCATGATGAATTTTTTTCTTTCTTTTTTTTTTTTGATATGCTGTTGAATTCTATTGGCTTGAATTTTGTTAAGAATTTTTGCTTCTATGTTCATGAGGGATATTGGTCTGTAATTTTCTTTTTTCATCATTTCTTTACATGGTCTTGGTATCAGGGTTATGCTGGCTTCATAGAATGAGTTATAGAGTATTCCTTCTTTTTTTTTTTTATGCTCTGAAATATCTTCAGTAGTACTGGTGTTAACTCCTCCCTTAAGTGTGGTAGAATTCGCCAGTGAAGCCATCTACACCAGGACTTTTTTTGTTGGGAGTTTTTTTTATTACCTCTTCAATCTCTTCTTTTATTATGGGTTTATTTAGTTTTTCTTCCTCAGTTTGTATTAGTTTAGGCAGGTAATGTGTTTCTGGAAATTTGTCCATTTCTCTAGGTTTTCAATTTTATTGGAGTATAATTTTTCATAGTATACTGTTGTTATCCTTTTTATTTCAGTTGGATCTGTTTTGATATCTCCCATCTCGTCTTATTTGGGTTATTTGCTTCCTATCCTGTTTTTTTTTTTTTTTTTTTTTTTTTGTCATTTTGGCCAATGGTTTGTTGATTTTTTTTTTGATCTTTTCAAAGAACCAACTTTTGGTCTTAATCAATTTTCAATTCCCTACTTCATTTGTTTCTGCTGTTATCATTATTATTTCCTTTCTTCTGGTGCCAGAGAGCTCCTTTTCCTGCTCTCTTTCTATTTGTTCAAATTGTAGGGTTAATGTTTTGATTTTGGCCTTTTCTTCTTTTTGGATGTGTGCATTTATTGCTATAAATTGACCATTAAGCGCTGCTTTTGCTGGGTCCCAAAAGTTCTGGTAAGATGTGTTTTCATTCTCAGTTGATTCTATGAATTTCTTTAGTCTGTCCTTGATTTCTTCTATAACCCAGTAGTTGTTAAGCAAGGTATTGTTCAGTTTCCATGTCTTTGATTTTTTTTCCTTGCTGTTTCTGTTATTGATTTCTACTCTTATGGCATTATGATCAAAAAAGATGCTTTGTAATATTTTGATGTTTTGGATTCTGTTAAGTCTTGCTTTGTGGCCTAAACCGTGATCTATTCTGGAGAACATTCCATGTATGTTACAAAAGAATGTATACTTGGCAGCTGTTGGGTGGAGTGTTCTGTATATGTGTATGAGGTCAAGTTGATTGATTGCAGCATTTAGAGCTTCCATGTCTTTACTGAGTTTTTTCCTAAATGTTCAGTCCCTCACTGAAAGTGGTGTGTTGAAGTCCCCTACTATTATTGTGGAGCTGTCTATTTCTCTTTTCGATGCTGTTAGTGTTTCTTTTATGTATTTTGGAGCCCTGTCACTAGGTACGTATTTATTTACTATACTTATATCTTCCTGGTGTGTTAACCCTTTAATTGTTATATAGTGTCCTTCCTTATCCTTTGTGGTGGATTTTGCTTTAAAGTCTATTTTATCAGAGATTAATATTGCCACTCCTGCTCTTTTTTGGTTGTTGTTTGCTTAATATATATTTTTCATCCTTTGAGTTTTAGTTTGTTTGTGTCTTTGAATCTAAAGTGTGTCTCTTGTAGGCAGCATATAGATGATCACGTTTTTTAACTCATTCTGTGACTTTCTGCTCTTTGTTGGTGCATTTAGTACATTTACATTCAGTGTAATTATTGATAGGTATGAGTTTACTGCTGACATTTTGATCTATATATTTATTATTATTATTTTTGGTTTTGTTTTGTGGTGTTGATGGGTTCTTTGTTCTGCTTAATTTTCTGCACTGAGTCTTTTTTCTTTATGTATTTTCTTTTCATGTTTTTCATTACTGTTGATTTTGTGTTTGCTGAGTCTTTATCTTTTCATTCTTTTTTATTTTGATGGGTAAGTTTGTAGCTTCCTTTGTGGTTACCTTAAAATTTACCTTTATGTTTATAAGTTTAAACCAACCTTTTATTTCTTTATATTGCCTTAACTTCCTCTCCATATGGACGTTCTATGACTACGCTGTTTATTCCCTCTTTTTTTTGATATTGTCATCATTTATTTATCCGGGGTTTCTTCCTTTTCCATATAAAGTTAATGATTAGTTTTTCCATCTCTTTAAAGAATGTTGTTGGTATTTCAATTGGGATTGCATTGTATTTGTAAATTGTTTTGGGTAGAATTGTCATTTTCACAATGTTGAGTCTACCTATCCATGAGCATGGTATGTTTTTCCATTTACATAGATCTATTTTGGTTTCTTGTAGTAGTGTTTTGTAGTTTTCTTCATAAAGGTCTTTTACATCCTTAGATTTACTCCCAAGTATTTTATTTTTGGGGGGGCTATTATAAATGGTATTGTTTTCCTGATTTCCTTTTCATCGTTCTCTTTATTGTATAGGAATCCAACTTATTTTTGTATATTTATCTTGTATTCTGCTACTCTGCTGAATCTTTCTATTAGTTCCAGTAGTTTTCTCATGGTGTCTTTTGGGTTTTTTATGTATAGTATCATATTATCCACAAATAGGGACAGTTTTCTTTCTTCATTACCAATTTGGATGCCGTTTATTTCTTTTTCTTGCCTTATTGCTCTAGCTAGGACTTGCAGCACAGTGTTAAATAGGAGTAGTGATAAAGGGCATCTTTGTCTTGTTTCTGTTCTTAAGGGGAATATTTTCAGCCTCTTTCCATTAAGAATAATGTTGGCTGTTGGTTTTACATAGATACGCTTTATTATGTTGAGGAATTCCCCTTCTATACCTATTTTATTGAGAGTTTTTGTCAGGAATGGGTGTTGAACTTTGTTAAATGCCTTTTCTGCATCAGTTGAGATGATCATGTGATTCTTTTCTTTCCTTTTATTTATGTGGTGGATTATGTTGATTGATTTCCTAATGTCAAACCATCCTTGCATACCTGGTATGAATCCTTCCTAGTTGTGGTGTATTATTTTTTTGATATGATACTGAATTCTACTGGCAAGAATTTTGTTGAGAAGTTTTGCATCGGTATTCATGAGTGATATTGGTGTGTAATTTTCTTTTTATGTTGTGTCTTTGCCTGGTTTTGGTATCAGGGTTATGGTGGCTTCATAGAATGAATTCGGAAGTATCACTTCTTTTCTATGTTCTGAAATACTTTGAGTAGTACTGGTGTAAGCTCTTCTCTGAATATTTGATGAATTCTCCAGTGAAGCCACCTGGGCCAGGGCTTTTTGTTGTTGTTGTTGGGGTTTTTTAAATTACCTTTTCAATGTCTTCTCTTATTATGGGTCTGTTCAGATTTTCAACATCAGTTTGGGTTAGTTTGGGTAGTTAGCATGTTTCTAGAAATTTGTCCATTTCCTCTAGGTTTTCAAATTTGTTCGAGTATAGTCTTTCATAATACTCTGTTATGATACTTTTTGTTTCAGTTGGGTCTGTTGTGATGTCCCCCATTTGAATTTTTTTGGGTGACTTGCATCCTCTCCTGTTTTTCTTTTGTCAGTTTGGCCAGTAGTTGGTCCATTTTGTTGATCCTTTCAAAGAACCAACTTTTGGTTTTATTCTTTTATTGTTTTTCTATTCTCTATTTCATTTATTTCTGCTCTGTTCTTTATTATTTCCTTTCTTCTGGTGGCTCTGGGCTTTTTTTGCTGTTCTCTTTCTATTTGTCCAAGCTGTGTAGCTAATGTCTTGATTTTTCCCTTTTCTTCCTTATTGATGGGTGCATCTATTGCTATAAATTGTCCTCTGAGGGGACAACATTGTGCTATAGGCAGAAGCACCACATCATCCCTCCACAGCAAAGATCCGAAAAACTAAGCCAAACAGAGAAAATGGCGATCCTGAAACCCTAAGCATGAAATGAAGAGATAAAGAACTCAGCCAAGCACCAAATGGAATAAGAAACTGACAGAGACCAGAGAGCAGGGAGAGATACATGCAGAGGTCCCCTCTCAGCTAATGCAGCATGGATCCACCATCTTAGGCTCCTATCAGAGATCACTGAACAGGGGGTATGAGAAAGCAGCTTTATGGAGCTTCCAGCAGGAGACAGAACAACCAGTCACCAGCAACATATGCTTTCCACCCCCCACACTTCTTCACCCCTACTCAGCCTCTTCTGCTTCCTGTGGCCAGTGTCTTGACCAGGAAGCACCATCTTCAAGTCAGTGTCACTTGGGTTCTACACACCCATACTGGCTGGCTCCCTAAATGCCATTTGTTGGCTGCTCATGTTGCTTTTATCCACTTTTTTAGATTTTTTCCTTACCTCTCACAACCCCCTCCATTCTCTCAAATACCTGGCTCTGTGTGCCATCTTTGCTTCTTCCTGAAAGGCTGTGAAATGCCACTTGAATGTGAAACTGCTTCACAGCCTGTACTGCCACACTGGTGGGATCCTGGGGCTTTCTTGTTTGTTTTGAATTATTTGTTTGTTTTCTTTTTCTTTTCTTGAATTGGGAGCCATTCTAGGAGGGCAGCACTGCGTGGCTTGGGACCTACCCCCTCAGTTTGCACACACATGCAGACAGATCCTTGAGGGTATTTCTTTTTTTTCCTGTTTTTTTTTCGGGGGGGGGGGCTTTTTTCTGGGTTTTTTTTTTTATTTGTTTGTTTTGTTTTCTTTTCCCTCTTTTTCCATTTTTGTCTTTCTTCTTTACTGAGTTTCTCGTCTCTCTATACTTTCCTTCTGTTCCTGTCCCTTGAATACCTGGCGTTGAGTAACACCTCTACCTCTTCTAGCCAGGCTGTACTTCACGGCCTGGAAGCAACTTCCCCAGACCTTGCAGCCACACAGGAGGGATCTCTGGGAGCTTTGCTTTTCTTCTTTCTTTTGAATTTTTATTTTTTTATTTTTTCCTTTTCTTTTCTTTCGTTTTTCTTCTTCTCCCTTTTGTTTTTCTCCATTTCAGTCTCTCATCTCTCCACCCCAACGGCAAGCTCCCTTTGCACTCTTTTTTGTTTTTTGTATGTTTTTAGCTCTGGTTCCTCTCTTCTGTCTCCTCTCTCCCATACTCATCTTAGTTCCACACGTCACAGTCTCCCCCTTCTATCCTGCCTACCTACATCGTGCACTGAACATCACACCACCAAGCAGCCCAGACACGGCCTACTGGAACCTGCCCTACACTGATTGCTGGCTTGCCATGGTGGCTGTAGTAAGTGCAACAAACAACTCATCCCAGCAACTCCTCTTCAGCCAGACTTTCCCTGCTATACCATATCTGAGCGACTGACCCTGCCAATTGGAGGAGGCCAAACGTATCATGCCCAAAGACCAGCAAACAACAAAGAACATACAGCCAGCCTGCTCAGACATAACCAACTAAAAAAAAAAAGCAGCGCAAAGCAAACAAATCTACAATCAATAAACAAGGAAAATAACTACCGGATGCCCTGAAGACAGCAGACAGTATCAAAACATTTACAAAAACAGGACTGGATGGTTCCAGTAGGTGTCCAAAGTAAAACACCAGATTACTTTCCAGTAGAAGAAAATGCACTAGAATTACTGATAGGAAATTCAAATCTGTAATATTCAGAGCTATCCAACAGTTGAAGCAAAAATCAGACAAAAATGAGGAAAAAAGGACAAATTCATGGAAAATTCAGACAAATTCATGGAAAATACAGACAAAAAAATGGAAGAATTCAGGAAAATAATGCAGGAACAAAATGCCAAAATCAATTCACAACTAGAAATCATAGAAAAACTACAATTTGAAATGCAAAACATAAACAACAAGATTTCGGAAATGGACAGTGTCATAGAAGGGCTGAGGAGCAGGTTTGAAACCATGGAAGACAGGATCAGTGAAATTGAAGACAAACATTTGGATACAGCTCAGTTTGAGGAAAAATGAGAAAAAAGAACGAAGAAAAATGAAGAAACCCTGAGAATTATGTGGGATACAATCAAAAGCAAAAATTTGTAAGTGATTAGCGTTCCAGAACAAGGGGAAGAAACAGAAAACACAGAGAGGATCATTGAAGAACTGCTGACAGAAAACTTCCCCAATATCATGAAAGACAAAAAGCTAACCACCCAAGAAGCTCAAAGAATCACATATAGGATAGACCCCAAAAGAAAATCAGCAAGGCATATCATAATCACATTCCCAAAACCAAAGACAAACAAAGAATCCTGATAGCAACTTGAGAAAAACAAAAACAAAAAGTCACATACAGAGGAGAAACAATAAGACTAAGCTCAGATTATTC
>NW_004443972.1:435708-454345 GCF_000243295.1 Trichechus manatus latirostris | reverse complement strand
ATTTGAGATCAAATTGACAACAGCAACTCAAAAGGTTTGATGGGAAGCCTAGGGGGCAGTGAGTTGAAGATAATGGTGATGGAATAATTTGGAAAAGGATTGTGAGAATAGCAGCACAACTGGAAGCAGGTAATCAAAGTCACACTGAGGTGTACGTGTAGAAATTTTTGAAATGGTGTGTCTCTGGCTATGTATATTTTCACCAAAAAAGAAAAAAATGTCCTCCAAGGTCAAGAAGGGAGAGTGTTGACATGTTGTGAAGTTGTTAACCAATGCCATAAAACAATATGCATACTGACTGTGTAATGACAAACAATTTGTTCTGTAAACCTTCACCTAAAATACAATAAAATAAATAAATTGTCCTCTGAGGACTGCCTTTACTGTGTCCCAAAGTTTTGGTATTATGTGTTTTCATTTTCATTTCATTCTAGCGATTTTTTATTCCATCTCTAATTTCTATTACTCAGTGACTTTTAAGCAGAGTGTTATTTAGTTTCCATGTAACTGATATTTCTTCCTTGCTCTTCCTGTTGTTAATTTCTACCTTCATGGCATTGTGGTCAGAGTAGATAGTTGGTATTATCTCAATGTTTTGGATTTTGTTGACGGTTGCTCTCTGATCTATGATGTGATATATTCTGGAAAACGTTCCATGTGTGTTGGAAAAGAATGTGTACTTTGCAGCTGCTGGGTGGAGAGTTCTATCTATGTTTATGAGGTCAGTTTGGCTGATTGTGCCCTTTCGCTCTTCTGTATTTTTGCTGAGTTTCTTTCTAGATGGTCTGCCCTCTACTGAGAGTGGTGTCTTCAAGTCTCCTGCTATTATTGTAGAACTGTCTTTTCTCTTTTCAGTGCAGTTAGAGTTTGTTTTATGTATTTTGGAGCCATGTAATTGGGTGCATAGATATTTATTATGGTTATGTCTTCATGATGGATCGTCCCCTTAATCATTATATAGTGCCCTTCTTTGTCTTTTATGGTTGATTTTGTTTTAAAGTCTATTTTATCTGAGATTAGTATTGCCTCTCCTGCTCTTTTTTTGGTAGCTATTTGCTTGATATATTTTTTTCCATCCTTTGATTTTTAATAAATTTATGTCTTTGTTTCTAAGGTGTGTCTCTTGTAGACAGCATATTGATGGATCATGTTTTTTAATCCATTCTGTCACTCTCTTTAGGGGTGCATTTAAGACATTTCTGTTCACTGTGATTATTGGTAGGTCTGAGTTTCTTGCTATCATTTTGTAGTGTTTTTTTGTGTGGTATTGATTTTTTTTTTTTGTTCCTCTTACTCTCCTGTGCTGAATTCCTTTTGTTTGTGGATTTTTTTTTTCATTTCTTTTGTTTTTGTAGATTTTGTTTTTCCTGAGACTTTATGTTTTTCTTCTTTATTTCAATGAGTAGGTTTATTAACTTTCTTTGTGGTTACTTTGAAATTTACCTTATCGTCCTAGGTTTGAACCAGTCTGTAATTACTTAGTATTGCCTTACCTTCCTCTCCATCAGAAAGTTCTGTGCCTGCACGGTTTATTCCCTCTTTTATTGTTCTGATGTTGTTGTCATTTACAGATTAACGTCTGTGGTTCCCTGTTGCAATTATTAGGTTTTGGATAGTCCTTGAGAGCTCATTTCCTAGTTTGGTGTCTGGCTGGTATGTGTCCTAGAGTCAGGCTGTCATATGATGTTGTTTTTTCTCAAACCAAAGGACTCCCTTTAATAATTCTTGTAAGTTTGGTTTTGTTTTTACTTATTTCCTTTATTTCTGTTTACCTGTAAATGTCCTAATTTCACCGTCATATTTGAATGAGAGTTTTGCAGGATATATTACACTTGGTTGGCAATTTTTTCTTTCAAGGTTTTATATATGTCATCCCATTGCCTTCTTGCCTGCATGGTTTCTGCCAAATAACCAGAGCTTAGTCTTATTGTTTCTCCTCTGTATGTGACTTTTTGTTTTTCTCAAGCTGCTTTCGGGATTGTTTTTTTTTCTTTGGTTTTAGCAAGTGTGATTATGATATGCCTTGGTGATTTTCTTTTGGGGTCTATCCTATATGGGGCTTGTTGAGCTTTTTGGATGATCAGCTTTTCATCTTTCATGATATTGGGGAAGTTTTCTGTCAGCAATTCTTCAGTGATCCGGTCTGTCTTTTCCATTTTCTCCCCCTGTTCTGGAACCTGATCACTCACAAATTTTTGCTTTTGATTGTATCCCACATAATTCTCAGGGTTTTTTCATTTTTCTTGATGCTTTTTTCTGATCTTTCATAAACAGTGTTGTATCCAAGTGTTTGTCTTCAATTTTGCTGATCCTGTCTGCCATCATTTCCAACCTGCTCCTTAGCCCTTCTATGACACTGTCCATTTCTGAAATCTTGTTGTTTATCTTACAGATTTCTAATTGTTGTTTTTGTATGATTTCTAGCTGTGAGTTTATTTTGGCATTTTGTTCCTGCATTATTTTCCTGTATTATTCCAATTTTTTGTCTGTATTTTCCATGAATTTGTCTGCCTTTTCCATGAATTTGTCTATTTTTTCCTCATTTTTGTCTGCTTTTTGCTTCAACTCTTGGGTAATTCTGAATATTAAAGATTTGAATTTCCTATCAGGTAGTTCTACTGACTTTTCTTCTACCGGAAAGTCATCTAGTATTTTATTTTGGATGCCTACTGGAACCAGCCTGTCCTATTTTTGTAAATATTTTGATATTGTCTGCTGTCCTTGGGGCATTCAGTATTTATTTTCTTTGTTTATTGATTGTAAATTTGTTTGTTTTATTTGGTTATGTCTGAGCAGGTGGGCTGTGAGTTCTTTGTTGTTTGCTTGTCTGTCAACATGATACCTTTCACCTCCTTGTCCAATTAACAGGGCCAGTCACTCAGCTATGGTACAGCAGGGCAGGTCCAGTGGGTGCTCTGTCTCCTGCTGGGAGCTCCATGAATCTGCTTTCCTGTACTCTCTGTCCACTGATCTCTTATGTAGGTGGGGCAAATCCAAGCAACACGGACCCTGCACTTCCCATTCGGCTGAGCGACCACAGCCAGCTAGGAAGCGGTGTAGGCCGAGTAAGGGGAAGAAGAATGAGGGGTGTAAAAGCATTTATTGCTAGTTATCAGTTGTTCTATCTCCTGCTTTCCTGTACTCCCTGTCCACCAATCTCCAACAGGAGTCCAAGATGGTGAATCCATGCTGTGCTAGCTGATAGGGACCTCCGCACATATCTCTCCATTCTCCGTCAGTTTCTTATTCTGTTTAGTGCTTAGCTGAGTTCTTTATCTCTTCATTAGATGCTGAGGGTTCCAGGATTGATGTTTGTCTGTTTTACTTAGTTCTTTGGGTCTTTGCTGTAGAGGGATGGCGTGGTCCTTCTGTCTTTAGCACCATGTTAGCTCCGCCTCTCAAGATATTCTTGAATAATCTCACACTATTATAAAAATATTTTTCTCCTAAAACATATTTAGTTTGTATACATACATACATATATATATATACATACACACACACACACACACACACACATATATATATATATATATATGCTTAAATGAAATACAGATCTTTTCTCAGGTATACCTATCAACTATAACCTATACTCAATACTCTCTTTGCTCTCAGGTTATATACTAAGATTATTTTATATTTCTTCCAAGATAAATAATAACAGAGAAAAGCAATTCACAATGATCTAGATTACTGTGTCATAAAATGGAACATCTGAGAAACTGACTGTGATAAGCAATTATCATATGTATTTTTGCATAGCAGGCAGTCCCTAAACTTACAAACAGATTCCCAAAAGTTCATTTTCTATGAGATTTTTAGAACTCAGAATATGTTTTTCCACTAGAAACAATGTTGAATGTGATGGTTAGGTTATTACACCAACAACCTGTCAAATCCATAATTTAGCTAGAAAGCCTGTCAAATCCATAGTTAGTTCAATTTAATTAAATAAATGTTTGTTGAGTACTTATGGTAAACAATGCCTGTGTTAGTGTCTAAGGTTAGGAAGCCTTGTACTTAAAAAGCCATGATATATCTGAATTATTCATTCATGTGTGCAATCTGTAAATACTTTTAGTGTACCTAAAATGGGAATAAAATATAAGCAAAACAGCTTATAACTCTGAGAGAGCATGCTTTGAAGTGGAGGGAGAATGAACACACTTGACCAAAGTAAGTTTTTCTAAGGTAGTATGATCAGGAAAGTTCTGGATGCTGTGTGTATTAATAAGACAGGGCACTTCCCTTGTTTTGTGGGTAATTTTCAAGAAAAAAGATGACAAGTGAAGAATTATTGGAATTTGACTAAATAAATCTGGGAGCAGGATGGGAAGAGACAGATTTTCTAGCATGTATAGAAGTCCTTAGAGAAGAAAGTAAATTAAGAGGGGTTCCAGCAGTTACTCATCTTGGGTTAGGTGCACATACGTATTGAGCGCATTGATCAAATTTATATACCTCAGGGACTGCCTGATAATTAGTTCATGTTACATATCTACTTTTTAAAATCTAGCTGAAATGAAGAGTAATCCACTTAGGTATAAAATTATAATCTGTTAGAAAGAATTGAAAGTTTTATTCCTGAACAGAGCCTATTTGAATGAGCCATAATTTACTGTCATGATGTCACAGTCCAAGTTGTGTTGTGCTACTACACTGTATTATGTGGTGATCCAGTTTTCCAACATGGTGCACTTTATGTGTTAGATTGTAAAGTAATCCCCACCACCACCCCTTGAATCACAACTGTGTGTTTTCACACCCTTCTGACACTGACTCTAAGCTTGGCCATATGATTTGCCTTAGCGGATGGAACATTAGCAAACATGACACAAGTAGGACTTAGAAAGCACTTGTGCAGTGGAAGCTTCCCTCTCTTAGTGCTAGAAACTCTTTCCCTGACATATGACTAAACCTGGACTAGTCTCCTACAAACATGTGGCCCTGGCCTAACCAAGAACCAAAACCAACCAAGAGCCAGCACCAACTGCCAAACATGTGTCTAAGTCTATATTAGGACAACCGATTTTATTTGAGCTGCCAGATAACTGAATGAACTCAGGTGAGAACAGCAGAATAGGCTAGCTGAGTCCAACCCAAGATACTGACACACACAAGTTTTAGAAAATTAATTGGTCATTGTTTTAAGTCACTATGTTTTGGCGTGATTGATTATGCAGTAACAAATAACTGATATCGTTCATGAAGTAGTCTGGGGAAATTTTGCTGTAAGACAATTGGGAATCATTTTCCAGGATGGAAACTATATAGATTCACAAGATTTCTTACAAATGGAAATGGGGAACAAAAAAAAGTGTAAAGTATCTTTTGCACCACTAGTAAAATCTCTAATTATTCCCTGCTGTTTAAAATTTCTGGAAGTTTATAAAAGTATTAATTAATAAGTCACCGCGGTGCAATGAATTACTTAATATGGCCCTTCTAGCCATAGTCTTTGTGACTCACACTCAATGATTGAGTGGGACTATGCAAATAAGGTATATGGAGCCTGTGATTGATTGTTGGGGTTATGTGTCAGCTTGACTAGTTCATGAATCCCAGTACTTTATGGTTGTCCTCCATTTTGTGATCTAATGTAATTATCCTCCATTTTGTGATGTGTTGTGAATCCTAGCCTCTATGCCTGTGGTTGTGTTAATGAGGCAGGATTAAGAATATCTTGGGTCACCACTTTATTAGAAGGTGTGACTCAGTCCCACCCTTACTCAAGTCAAGTCCTTCTCTGGGGGGCAGCCTGCATTCAATGTATATACGTGGGTACTCTGGTGGGTCTCTTTCTCTGTCTGCTTCTGGATCCTACATCTGGCTCATCATTGTCTGACCTCCGGTTCTGGGACTTTAGCCAGCAGCCTGCCATCTGATATGTGATTCTGGGATTCACCAACTTCCACAGCCCCACGGGCCAGCATCCTGTCATCTGGCCTGCCTGTTTGGGTTAGTCAGCCAGGCCCTGCAGCCACACTGATCAGGAGAAACCCCCAACCTGATGCCTGACCCACAGATTTGGGACTTGCAAGCCTCCATGAGCATGTGAGCCACTTCCCTGAGATATGGTTTGTGACTTCTGTGAGATATTGCAGCGAATTAGGGAACCCAAAGACAAGACGGAAAATACTGAGGGGAGGGGAAGTAGTTGATGTTAGAGATGATGGAATGGGACAGCAGTTTGGTAAAGTTGGACATCTGGGACATCTTTAGCCTCCACTTCATAGGAACTAGCTTTGTGCTGATGATTATAAAATATTCAAGAAATTATTCATTCAGGCACTCAATTCATTTATTTATTCACTCCTTCATCCTTTCATTCATTAATTTGACAATATTTATTGAATGCCCACCAAAATCAGATACTGTATGAGTTATCTGAATGCAAAGATACACAAGACACAGTATCTCTGTCCTTGGGTGAATTTCCATCAAGAGAGAGATGCAGACAGATAGACGTACAATTATACTGTAGGGTAAAAAGGCTTCAGAGAGATACAGAATCCTCTGGGATAGAGTTTTCCATAGAGGGCTTCCTGGAAAATAATGTGTAGGTTAAATCTGTCTTCAGAGCCTAAACTTATAACCATTTAAATATGTAGCTCAGATAATTATAAAATGACTGTGCTATAAGTAGCAACAATGCTCTAGTACCCTGATAGCTTCTAATGCTAATAATGTAAAGATGAAATTGAGTTATCCCTTCTGTCTATATTGATCAGGCTTAACTCTCGGCATTCCAAAAATTCTCAAGATTTTTTTAAAAGCCCTGTGTTGAAATATGACTGCCTTAATGTGTTGAAACTGGTACTAGAAATGCTACAATTGTCCTAATTCCCTTCATTTCCTAGATATAAAATCCCTGACAGAAGTCTGAAGCATGATGACAAATCAAACTCAGCAGACTGTGTGGTCAATGTACATGGCCAGGCTTGAGAAAATATTAGAGGTATGCCAGCCACAGTGAGATAAAAAACTTTCTGTTGCAGTGAGGTTGCCAACAATAAACTCTCATCAAATTTGCACTGCAATTATGGGGAAAGGGACGATGCCGTTCACATTCTTCTTTTCCTTGGACTACTTCCAACCCACAGGTTTCACTTTGTTGATTCACATACAATATCTACATCTCTGCCAAACCATTCATAATAACCCTTCTGATTTTCAGCAGCATGGAATCATCATAGGCTTAAAGAACCTCTCATGCTATATTATCATCATGCTTATTTCATAATGTTCGCTTATGGAATTTTAAGATTTTACACATGTATCTCCTTAAAGAAAGAACTTCCCATTAGGAACAATTATATAAGCATATGGAAGAGTAGTGTATCAATTCACAGACATGTTTTAAGAATGACTTCCAGGATATGTGTGTGTGTGTCCTAGTGAACATTAAACAAAATTATAGTAGACGGATAGATAGATAGATTTTATCATTGTCGTATAAGGAACCCTGGTGGTGCAGTGATTACGTATTCAGGTATTAACCAAAAAGTGAGCAGTTCAAATCCAACAGCTGACCCACGGGAGAAAAGACTGGCGATCTGCTCCTGTAAATATTTCAGCGTAGGAAACCCTGTGAGACAGTTCTACTTTTGTCCTATTGGGTATCTATGAGTTGGAATTGCCTCCACAACACAGAACAACAGAGTTGTATATGTTCTGTGAGGATTTATTTTACCAGTTGGGAGCTAATAATAAAAAAAAATTAGTGTAAAAACACTTGAACATTGCATGCATTATTACCTGAACAAAAATAAGCAAGCTTATGTGTTTCAGTACTTTATTTTAGCAGTATGGAATCCAAATTCTGGGATTATCTGTGTTCTTGAAACCCAGTTTTCCCTTTTTTCCAGTTCACAAATGATCACCAGCCTCAATTCTCACCAGTTCATTTTCTTATTTCTCTCTAGTTTCTTTATCTGTATCAAATCCTCTCTTGCTATTGCTGGTAGGTGTCATTGAGTGAGTTCCAATTCATAGTAATCCTATGTACAACAGAACAGAACGCTGCCCGATCCTGGCCCATTCTCACAATCGTTGCTGTGATTGAGCCCATTGTTGCAGCTCTTAGATACCGTAAGTGTATGTGTGTGTGTTTGTGTGATTAAGACAGCACTGAGAAAGTGTCATTGGCACATCTCTCCATCACATTGTCAACTAATGATATTAGACTAATGAACATCCACATACAAAAAATGTGAACCACAACCTAAACCTCACATCTTATAAAAAATTTATGCATAATGGATCCTAGATGAAAATGTAAAACAAAAAACTGTAAAAGTTTTGCAAGGAAATATAGGAAAAAAATCTTCATAACCTGAAGTTAGATTAAGAATTTTTTGACATGACACCAAAACCATGATCCTTAAAAAAAATCGTATTGGATTTCATGAAAATTGAAAACACTACTCTGTAAAAGACATTGTTGAGAATGAAAACACAACTAAACACTGAGAGAAAATATTTCAAACTGCATAGCCAACCAAAATCTTTTGTTAAGAATATATAAACAACTTTCAAAATTCAACAGTAAAGAAACAAACAACTCAAAAAGAAAAGACTTGGAGAGACCCTTTCCCAAGGAGGAGAGACTGAAAACAAATAAGACCATGAAACAGTATTCCACATTGTTAAAAAACAGAGTAATGCAAATCAAAACTGCAGTGAAATATCACTATACCCATCTTACAACTGATAAAAAAAAAAAAAATACTGATGATACAAAGTGCTAATGAGGATGCGGAGCAACTGGAACCTTCATGCATTGCTGGTGGTAATGGAAAATTTTCAAGACAAACTGGAAAATCGTTTGCTAGTTTTTTATAAACACCACTTGCCACATGACCCAGCAGCAGTTGTACTCCATATTATTTACTGTAGATAAATTTCAAAATATGTATTTTCACACAATAAAGTATTTATAGATGTTTATGGCAGCTCTATTCATAATTGCCAAAAACTAGAAACAACTCAAATGTTCTATGAACAAACTGTGGAAGTTCTAGACAATGAAATGCTACTGAATAATAAAAAAGAACAAAATATTGGTTTGTACAACTTGGATGAAACTTCAAGTGGAAGTGAAAGAAGACAGTATCAACGAGTTACATACTATACAATTCAATTTATATGACTTTCTCAAAACGACCAGACTGTAGTGATTGCCAGGGGTTTAAAGTGGGACAAAAGAATATTATGAGGAAGTTTCAGGAGGTGATAGAACGGTCCTGTATTCTGATTATGCTAGTGGTTACACAAGCTCTTTAATTGTTAAAATTCATAGGACTGTATACCAAAAAGTCAATTTTACTGTATGATAATTAAAAAAAGAAAAAAAAAAAAGCAGTAGAATAGCTTTGAGGCTTATTGACTCTGTGATGTTATTACATATACATCAGTTTTTGACTCATGGATTAATTTTTTTAATATATGATTTTTATTTTAGAATAGTTTTACATTTACAAAAAAAAAAAAAAAAAAACTGGGAAGGTATTTCCAATATATGCAACACAACATTTTCCTATAACTAGCATCTTACATTATTATGGCACGTTTGTTACAATTAATAAACCAATATTGATACATTATCATTAACTAAGGAGTCCTTGGGTGGTGCAAATAGCTAACACACTCAGCCGCTAACTGAAAGTTTGAAGTTGAAGTCTACCCAGAGATGCCTCAGAAAAAAACCCTAGTGATCTACTTCTGAAAAATCAGTCACTGAAAACCACAAGGAGCACAGTTCTACTCTGACAAACAAGGGCTCTACATGAGTTTAGAATTGACTTCACAGCAACTAGATTATGAACTAAAGTCCATACTTTATTTACATTTCCTTATTTTTTATCTAATGTCCTTTTTCTGTTACAGGCTTCCATGAGGATATCATATTACATTTAATTATCACATCTCTTTAGGATCCTCTTGGCTGTGAGAGTTTCTCAGACCTTCCATGTTTTTGATGGCCTTGAGAGTTTTGAGGAGTACTGGTCAGGTATTTCATAGAATGTTCTTCAATTGATAGTAGTTTGATATTTTCCTCAGGATTAGATTGGGGCCATGTGTTTTTAGGAAGAAGAATGAAGAGGTAAAGTTCCATTTTCATCAAATCATATCAAGGGTACATACCACCCACATGATTTATCATTGTTGATATCAACCTTAAACAACTGGCTGAGGTAGTATTGTTATATTTCTCTACTGTACAGTTACTTTTTTGTCATCTTTTCTATGCTGTAATCTTTGTAAGTAACTCATTATGTACAGCCACTAATTAAGGAGTGGGGAGTTATGCACCATTTTATAAAGCAGAGCATCTACAGAAATTATTTGGAATATTTCTGCACAGGCAGTTTGTCTGTTCTCTCACATTTGTTTATTTTTCTGATCATTTCTTTGTATTGGCATGGAATCATGGACATTTACTTTATTTGTATTACAATGCAATGATGTTTTATTTTCTTGCCTACAGAGTTTTAACTTTGGTTACTGGGAACCTTTTCATTTGACTACTGTGACCCTTTGACACACCCTCATTGTTGTGGATTTAAAAAAAAACAAAAAACATTTTATTACTCTCAGGCACTACAAGATTCTCCAGGCTCATCTGCTAAATGTCCTGCTCAAGTCCCGGAATCAGGCATTTCTCCAAGGAATACCATTCTCTTTTTATTGGAGAATGGTATTGGAAAGCAAAATCTGGTTACTAGGTGTGCTTATTGATATTGAGCTGTTTTTTGCTTCTAACCTCTCAGCTAAAATAACAAGGATATATATGTATATATAGATATTTCTAGAAATATTTGAATGTATAACAATCTTTTAAGTTTTAGTTGTTATATTTAAGTCATTGACTCAATTTTAGTTAATTTTCATATATGGTGTGAAGTATGGGTCCAACTTCATTCTTTTGTATGTGGAGATTCAGTTATTCCAACAACATTTTTTCTCCATTAAATAGACTTGGCTCCCTTGTCAAAAATCAGTTCGACGTAGATGTATGGGTTTATTTCTGGACTCTCAATTCTATTTCATTGGTCTATATACCTATCCTTATACCAGTACCACACTGTTTTGATCATTGTAGCTTTATTATACATTTTTAAATCACAAAGCGTGTGTTCTCCTACTTTTTTTTTAAACAAGACTTTTTGTCCATTTGGGACCTAATAAAATTCATATGAAATTGAGGATTATGTTTTCCATTTATGCAAAAAAGTTTGGTAGAAATTTGAAAGGGATTGCATTGAATCTGCAGATCACCTGGGCAGTATTGACATCTTAACAATATTAAGTTTTCAAACTATAGTAGTTCTGCTAGAACTTTCAGTACAATGATAAATAATGGTGGTGAAAGCAGGCATCTTTGTCTTGTTTCTTATCACAGAGGGGGAAGCTTTCAGTCTTTCCCCATTGAGTATGATGTTTGCTGTGGGTTTGTCATAAGTATACTTTATCATGTTGAGAAATTTCCCCTCTATTCATGGCTGCTAACTGTTTTTATCATGAAAGTGTATTGAATTTTGTCAAATGACTTGCCTGCACCAGTTGAGATGATCATGTGGTTCCTTTCTTTGTTCTAATAATGTGGTGTATTACATTGATTGATTTTCTTATGCGGAAACACACTTGCTTTTCTGTTGGAGTTAAAAGTGGTAGTGTCTTTACCTTTTCAAATTTTGCTTTTGTTCCTCCATTCTCTCATTCCTTTATAGAATTACTGTTATACATATATTTGACCATTTCTCAAAGTCCTATATACCTCTTACCCTCATTGCCATATTCTCTAGCCTTTTCATTTTCCATCCTTTCATCTGGATATAATCTATTTGTCTAAGTTGCTAATAATTAATTTTCCTTTCCATTTTGTCTAACCTTCTGGCAAGTGTTTTGTTCTAGAATTTTTATTTAATTATTTTAATAAAGATTCTTGATTTCTGGTAATAGTTTCTATTTTGACTATTATTTTCTTGATCATATTAATCACACCTGCTTAAAGTCCATACTTCAAAACCATCAATATTGTCTGCCATTTTCCTGTACTTTTTTCATTTGAACCTCTTATTTGGTAAATTTTTACTGAATGTCAAACATTATTTATAAAAAAAAATTTAAAAACCATAAATGGTATTATTTTTCACCAGAGTTGATTGACTTTCTTTGGCAAGTAATTAAAAGTGGGACAGGTCACCCTGATCCACTCAGGATTGAGGTATTTCAAGTCTAAGTTTCAACCCTTCTGGGATCTCACCAAAACCTTGAAATTACTTGGACCCTCTCTTTTTGGTGGGATCTGGATTTGTTTCATCTGCACTGTGAGACTGCCGAGAGCTCTATTTGTTTACTTTTCAACTGTTCTTCTCTGCTTGAACTTTAGACTTCTGCCTCATGCAGCATACAAATTCGTAAAGTCTTTGAGGAAAAAAGAAACAGTAGAGATCATCAAACTCACTTCTCTGTGTTTCCTTTTATTTTGATACTTCACATTTTAACTTTATTTTCTTAGAAGTTTTGTTTTTATCCCCTACGTTTGTAAATTCCTTAGAATCTATGCTATCTCGCTTTCTGCTTGTACTTTGGCCCCTGATCCACCATACAATTAGATTTTGGCTTGAGGTAAGAAGTAGTGGAGAATCTTGTACCTATCTCAAGATTTATTTGCATTTATTTTATTTATGCAAAATACATTTTCACTTCTTTCATGAATTACTTCACATCTCCTCCCCCCCCACTATCATGAAAATAATATTTATTTTTAATAAATTTGGCCTTTCAATTTTATCCCTATAAACTTCTTTTCACACATTGAAGTTTTCATTTAAATTTGTTTTACTTTTCACAAAGTATTATATATAAAATATTTACTTTATATTTTATTTTCCCCAATTTTATGCTACCATAAGATACAACATTCTTGCTAGCACTATACCTAGGACATTGCTATTGCAAATGAACTTGCTCCAATGCATCCTTATTTTAATCAGACTAGTCTCTATTAGACTATAAAACTATTATCACTATTTTATAGTCTTCTCTGAAATGTTAGCCATTGTTTGTTTGTTTGTTTTCTGGATTCATCTAAATCAGATATCTTATATCATTAAATAAGATATCTTAATTCAATTAAATCTCAATTGATATTTAGGGCCTTATTATTTTCAATAACTATATAACCAAATTACATATTTCTATATATATAAAATTTATACCAGAAATCCTTACTTTGGAAAGAGGAATTGGGTCTTGATTTACAGAAAAATAGATATAATTGTTTTTTCAGTTCTCTACTTGACACAAATGACTTGTGCTTGACTGCTAAACTAATGATTGATGGGCAAATGTGCCCAGTGGTTCTGCAGAAAAAAAAAGCCTGGCAATCAGGTTTCATTGAGAATACAGCCAAGAAAACCCTATAAAGAAGATCTACTCTGTAGCACATAGGGTTGCCATGAGTGAGAATCAACTCAACGGCAACTATCAGCAACAAATTCTGTTTTAAAGAACACCAGACATGGAAGGAAATTCTCATGGACTTGTGGCCATTACAACATGTTACACAAAGCTCAATGTATTTCTTATGACTCAGAACAAATAAATAATTACTCTCTTCTTGACCAACCAGATCCTATGCCCATTTGAAATCTTAATAGTAAGCTTGATCATCCTTAACACTTGTCCTTGTTGACAAAAACCAGGAATTGATTCAAGGGCAGCTAAGTACAACAACAACAACTACTTTTTTAAGAAAAAAAAAGTTTAAACATTTAAATGTAACTATTATTAATCAAGGATGGTTTATCACACAAAGTATTGATCTTCCCCTTGTCTAATAATTATAAAAAAATAAAGATATAAGATATGTTTATGAAGAATTATTCCTACTACAATTAAAATGATTTAAAATATTACTTAGTTTGATTTTTAAGTGTGTATGAAATTAAAATCTAAATTTTGATTGAATGAAAAACTAAAAGAAAGTTAAAGGCTAATATGTGTCTTTGTTCCCTAGGGTTACCATAACAAAATAGTATGAAGTGGATGGCTCTGAAGAATAGAAATTTATTTTTTCACAGTTCACGAGGCTAAACGTCTAAATTCAGGACTTTGACAGGGCCATGCTCTCTTTCTATGGCCTTAGGGGAAGATTCTTCCTTGTCTCATTCAACTTGTATGGCCTCTGGCATTTTTTGGCATTCTTTGTCTTATAGAACCCTTTGCCATCTAGTCGATTTTGATTCATAGTGACCCTATAGGACAGAGTAGAACTGCCCCACAGGGTTTCCAAGGAGTGGCTGTTGGATTTGAACTACTGACCTTTTGGTTACTAGCCAAGATCTTAACCACTGCATCACCAGGGCTCCATATGAGGGATCCTTAAATGCTGTCTTCCCTCGTGTGTGACTCTCTTTTTATAAGACGTCACTCAGAAGATATTAGGACTAGGACCCATGCTATTCTGGTATGATCTCCTTGGACTCAACTGATAACATAAGAAAAACCCTATTTTACAAACGTGGTTGCATTCACAGATACAGGGGTTAGAATTTCAATGTATCTTTTTGGGGGCTATAATTCAATCCATAACACTAAGACATACAACAAAGTTTTCTAATTATCTGAAGGGAGTGTGAAGATGATAAAATTTAATAAATACTCAATAAAAATTGAAATATTAAAATTGAAATATGTTAAATATATCCAAAATTATTTAAAAAATATGTGCATTTTGTAATCTGCTGTTGAAACAAAATTTCTCTCAAAAATATGTATGTTCTTTGGGAGAGTGCTCTTATTTAAGTAAGATAATTTTATTTCTATGTAATATTTTAAAGTATATTCAGTACTGATTTTTTTTACTTGAATATTTGGATGATGTTAACGATGATGATGACACATATAGGATCCTCTGGACATATACTTTTGCTAGGCATTGAAAATAACACTTTCTCTAATCTTTATAAGATTTCTAAGAGGTACATGTTATCAGTCCCATTTTGGAAATGTCAAGTTTCTTAAATTGCCGAAACTCATAGCAGGTAAGTGGCAGAACCAGGATTTGATGCCAGGTCTTTCTGACTCCAAAGACTATGTCACTTTAATAGTACATGGACATCTTATCAATGATGTTAGCAGTTATTTGGAAGGCTCAGCAAGATTTTTTCCTCCATGCATTTGAAGGCATACGAGCCAAATGAAAATTAAGCAAGTGATGTTCTTTTTGTTGTTTCCATAAAATATCTGATGTTTCAGTTATTTGAATGAGGCTGTTTCTCATAATACCTTTGGAACAATCATGCCACCTGCAGTCATTAACTTGTAAGTCTTGAATTTATAAATGCTGGAGTAACACATGGTTTGGGAGGGGGAAAAAGTGCAGAAATATAATCTGATAATTCTCTATTCATTGCATCATCTCATAAATAGTTATTGAAATTTTTCATGTGATGTGTTGAATGTATCCAAAAATATAACCTTTGATATTTTCAACATTCTATTAAGTCTCAAGCTTTTCTGTTAGCCAATACATTTTAAGCCAATTATTATATTTAGAAACCAAATTTTACAAATGAGTCATAAAAACAATTGTCATAGAGTAAAAGAAATTAAAGAGGTAGGATTTTTTTTTTTTTTAAGAGCAAGCATAGGGTAATTGTGTTGATGTCATTTTAAACTGCACATCTAAAATTATCTTGAGTCCCGAAGTGTCTCATCTGCTTCCTAATTTTCTACAAGATGCTTTTAATATTTTGAGATTTATATTAAACCACAGGGGTCTGAAAGATTTCAGGAACTCTTGCATGTGCATTGGAAATAAACAATCAATTAAATTAATAAAGGGAAATCAAAATTCAGATGTTAGTTGTTACAAATTTGGGCTGTTATTTCTTTAACTCTAGCTTGTAGTTTTCTAATTCCAACTGAGAAATTACATTAATGCACCCAAATTGAAGTAGCTATCATATTCTAACTTTTTCTTCAACTTCTAGTCATATGTAAAAGTTCTGACTCTTGGTCACAATTGACCAGCTGCTGTAAATAATATCAACACAGTAAATTTAAGAATCTTTTATTTTCTAAAAAATGAAAAATAGATATCTCAATGTTTTGGAAGATCTCTCATATATATATATATATATATATATACATACATATATAGGCTTTATTGTTTGGAATTTTAATGCTACCAACTAATGGAACCACAAAAAGACTATTCAAACTAATTTTAAAACAAAGCTATGTTGTCGATGAAACTGTCCTTTATATCACATTGGCAAGGAAAGTGCAACCATAAATAAAGACTAAAAATACTGAATTTAGAAGGATTGTTCCATTTAAAATTTATTTCAAATGAATTATTTTCATTTCCAGAAGAAAAGTCTAAAAACCCATTAACAAATTTTGGTAAGGTATCCTTTATGTAATTTTTAAAAATTATAGCATACATTAGTTAAAATTTAGTCACTGATTTTAGAAACGATACCTTTTTTTTCTATCAAAACTTACTTTCTTAGTAATATAATCTTCAAGAAAAAACTTGACTCAAAACAAGGTTAAGAAACAAAAGGTATGATATAACCATGCTCAACTAGAATCTCTGGAGTGTTTATTTTTTATACCTAAACTCTGCAACACTCCGTAGATGGCCAGTTATTCTAGTCACCCTATACCAAACATTTTATGTGATACAAGGAATGAATACAAATGAAAGACTTTCCTTTGTGAAGCAAGCTGCAGAAGTCTTTTTTCTATATCCTGTCTGTTAGGTGAGGGAAAACCAACAGTAATGGCTAAATCTATTGAATAGATCATCTGATACATAGCAATACACAGTCTCTGGACTCCAAAATTATCAAACAATGAGTTCATCTGATGGAGACTTTTTAGGATAACATGGGGTAGTCCTTTCAATATTTAAGATTTTATAGGTACAAACTGTCCATATCAAATAATTTTATTATTGTTATTATTATTTTTACTTTAAGCCATATTTAAAATAATGTGAGTGATAATAATAATACCTAATACTCTCTGGGAACCTAGCATCTTTCTCGTGCAGTTCATTATACTTTATAGGTATCTTAAGCCATCAGTCACTGTAGTAAAAACATTTCATGTATTTTAGTTTCACAGGTTAAAAAAGCAAGTGACAGACAAAGGGAAAAGAGCAATATGCAAAGTTTAGGTCTGAATAGCCTTAAGATTCATTATCCTTCATAAGATAATGAATTACCTTTTCAACTTTTTGGTTGAAGTATGTCGTACATATAGAAAAGTACAGCAATTCAGTGTATACTAACTGAATTTCCACACATTGCAGACATACACATGTAATCAGCACAGGGATCTTTCAGATTCCTTTCTAAAACCAAATAGTAGATCTGCCTAAGAGGACATAAAAAAACTTCAAGACAGTTGTCAGGTTATAATAATAAACATGAATTGAAAACTTCCTTTTCCCTCAACTCTTTCCATTTTTTTTTTTTTTTTCATTTGATAGAGAAATGATGTTAAATGAAAGGATGTCATTTGAGTTGTCAAGGGATAATCAGAAGTAAGGTACTTAATAGACTGGACATGTTTTCAATATAAATACTTAAGTTTTCTGATTCTTCCCATATTTATGAGGGGCAGCAATTAACACTTGCAAAATAGGTTCCCATCTAGAGACAGCTGATATTGAAAACTAAAGTATAACTAACTGAAACAAACTCAAACAAGTGAAGGGACAAGTCACAAATAATTTGAAACTGGTAAGTTCTGTTGTTAAATCATCTAGAGACATACCTACAATATTTCATGCCCATTCTAAAGAAAGCCCATCCAACAGAATGCAGAAATTACTGAAAAATATCATTCATATCACACAGAAGTAAAATTTTGCTGAAGATAATTCAAAAATGGTTGCAGAGATACATCAATAGGGAGCCGCCAGAAATTCAACCTGGATTCAGAAGAGGATGTGGAACGAGGGATATCATTGCTGATGTCAGATGGATCTTGGCTGAAAGAAGACAATACCAGAAAGATGTTTACCTGCCTTTTTTTTTTTTAATTTTTTCCCATACAAAAATTTACAGACACATTGTTATGTGACTCTAATTGCTGTCCCCATACTGTGACATAACACTCCTCCTTTCCACCCCTAATTCCTCATGTCCATTTCCTAACCCTCTCTGCCTTCCCATCTCACCTCCAAACAGAAGCTGCCTGTTTAGTCTCTTGTATCTACTTGAACTAAGAGGCACACTCCTCACGAGTATCACTTTATGTCTCACAGTCCAGTCCAATCCCTGTCTGAAGAGTTCGCCTTGGGAATTGTGTTAGTTCTGGGCTGATAGAGAATCCAGGGGCCATGCTTTCTGGGGTTTCTGCAGTCTAAGTCAGACTTTTAAGTCTGGTCTTCTTACTAGAATTTGAGTTCCGCACCCCACATTTCTCCTGCTCCATCTGGGACTCTCTGTTGTGTTCCCTGTCAGGGCAGTGATGGGTGGTAGCCAGGCACCATCTAGTTCTTCTGGTATCAGGCTGATGAAGTCTCTGGTTTATGTGGCCCTTTCTGTCTCTTGGGCTAATACTTTCCTTGTGTCTTTGGTGTTCTTCATTCTCCTTTACTCCAGGT
>NW_004443972.1:433331-435608 GCF_000243295.1 Trichechus manatus latirostris | reverse complement strand
TCCCCTGAAAGCATGGTCCCCAGACCCCTACCCCTGCTACTCTGTCCCTCAAAGTGTTTGAGTGTACTCAGGAAACTTCTTAGCTTTGGTTTAGTCCAGTTGTGCCAATTTCCCCTGTAGTGTGTGCTTCCTTTCCTTCACTTAAGATAATTCTTATCTACTATTTAGTTAGTAAATAACCCTCACCCTCCCTCCCCACTCTCGTAACCATCAAAGAATGTTTTCTTCTGTGTTTAAACCTTTTCTTGAGTTCTTATAATAGCAGTCTTATACAATATTTGTCCTTCTGTCACTGACTAAATTCACTCAGCATAATGTCCTCCAGCTTCCTCCATGTTATGTTTCATGGCTTCATCGTTGCTCTTTATCGTTGCATAGTGTTCGATTGTGTGGATATACCATAATTTGTTTATCCATTTGTCTGTTGATAGGCACCTAGGTTGTTTCCATCTTTTTGCTATTGTGAACAGTGCTGCAATGAACATGGATGTGCAGGCATCTATTCGTGTGACGACTCTATTTCTCTAGGATGTATTCCAAGGAGTGGGATAACTGGATCGTATGATACTTCTATTTCTAGCTTTTTAAGGAAGTGCCAAATCTATTTCTAAAGTGGTTATACCCTTTTACATTCCCACCAACAGTGTGTAAGTGTAGCAGTCTCTCCACAACCTCTCCAGCATTTATTATTTTGTGTTTTTTAGATTGATGCTAGCCTTGTTGGGGTGAGATGATATCTCATTGTAGTTTTGATCTGCATTTCTCTTATGGCTAATGATTGTGAGCATTTCTTCATGTGTCTGTTAGCCACCTGAAGTGCCTGTTCATATCCTTTGCCCATTTTTTAATTAGGTTATTTGTCTTTTGTTGTTCAGGTTTTGCAATATCTTGTAGATTTTAGAGATTAGACACTGATCAGATTTGTCGTAGCCAAAAATTTTTTCCCAGTCTGTAGGCTGTCTTTTTACTCTTTTGGTGAAATCTTTTGATGAGCCTAAGTGTTTGATTTTTAGGAGCTCCCATTTATCTAGTCTCTCTCCTGGTGCTTGTGCATTGTTGCTTATGGTTTGTATTGTGTTTATGCCATGTATTAGGGCTCCTACCTACCTTTTATTGACTATGCAAAGGCATTTGACTGTGTGGATCATAACAAATTATGGACAACATTGTGAAGAATGGGAATTTCAGAACACTTAACTGTGCTCATGCGAGACCTGTACATAGACCAAGAGGCAGCCTTTCGAACAGAACAAGGGGATATTGCTTGGATTAAAATCAGGAAAAGTGTATGTCAGGGTTGTACCCTTTCATCATCCTTATTCAGTCTGAGCAAATTATCTGAGAAGCTGGACCATAGGAAGAATGTGACATCACAATTGGAGGAAGACTCATTAACAATCTGCTTTATGCAGATGATATAAACTTGCTTACTGAAAGCAAAGAGGGCTTGAAGCACTTATTGATGAACATCAAAGACTACAGCCTTAAGTTTGGATTACACCTCAAAATAAAACAAAAATTCTTGCAACTGGACAAATAAGCAGCATCCTGATAAATGGAAAAAAGATCGAAGTTGTCAAGGATTTCATTTTGCTTGGATCTGCAATCAACACCCATGGAAGGAGCAGTCAAGAAATCAAAACATATTGCATTGGTCAAATCTGCTATAAAAGACCTCTTTAAAGTGTTAACTTTTAGCAAAGATGTCATTTTGAGGACTAAGGTGCACCTGACCCAAGACATAATATTTTTAATCACCTCATATGCAGGTGAAAGCTCAACAATGAGTAAATAAGACTTAAGAATTGATGCCTTTAAATTGTGTTGTTCGGGAAGAATATTGAATATACCATGGACTGCCAGAAGAATGAACCAATTTGCCTTGGAGAAGTACAGCTCCTTAGCGGCAATACTTTGTCTCACTTACCTTGGACATGTTATCAAGAGGGACCAATCCCTGGAGAAGGACATCATGCTTGGTACAGTAGAGGGTCAGTGAAAAAGAGGAAGACCCTCAATGAGAGAGATTGACACAGTGGCTGTAACAATAGGCTCAAACACGGCAACAATTTTGACGATGGCGAAGGACAGACAGTATTTCCTTCTGTTGTAGGTAGGGTCACTATGAGTCAGAACCAACTCGATGGCACTTAGTGACAACAATAATATTAAATGACTATTGAGATAAACTAAGACTAAGTTGTTGAGTGTGTAAAGATTTTAAAACCAGATGGATTTGATTTGGAATCCCAGCTCTTTTATTTACTAGCTGTTTCC
>NW_004443972.1:400831-428331 GCF_000243295.1 Trichechus manatus latirostris | reverse complement strand
CCTGTATCCACGCATGGCCTGCAAACAGAGAAATAGTCCCTTCCTCCAACAGATAAAGTTCCTTTGTATTCCGATGTGAAGACTGGAAAGAATAAAATTAATTTTGGTAAACAGACGTCTGTTTCTAGTTAGAACTATGATTCTTTAAAAATATATAATATATGCATAGTTAAATATATTTACATTACTTACATATTATGATTCCCTAGACAGTTAAAACAAACTATGATTGTACAACATTCATTTAATCATTCACTCAACAAATGCTACTTTTGCAACTAAGGCTAAGCACTGAAGAGAAAAAGATGGAAATGTCATTGCCCTTGCCTTCTGGGATCTTACAGTCCAAAAGCTAGAGCTATATAAATATATATTAATTACAACAGACTGTATGATTGTTTTCTGATTTCCTGGAGTTTCACATTTCCTCACAGGATAAAGAGAAACCTTTCTAAAATATCTGATAATACTCATGCAAAGAGTCCTTCCAAGGGAACTGTTTAGGACTGTAAGTGGTAAGTGAGTCTGTGGTTATGGGTATAGGGTCATAAGGAAGAGTGCCCCATGTGCATTATAAAAAGAGAAGTGAAGAAGGAGCTCCTCTTTCCTATGTTTTAGACAAGTTCATATGGGTGCTCCTTACCGTGCTTTATGTCTGGAAATGCCCTGCATTTTACTTATATCTCCTGTTATATAGCTTGTTTTTAATATCTTTACCTAAATCTTTAACCTTTATTTTGTGAACAGGGTAAGAATTGATTTTTATTAAACACTTGGCATATATTCACAAAAGATGGTTTGTGTGTGTATATATAGCAGTAGGTTCTAACGCAAGTTAGCAGTAACTTCTATACTAGTTTATGAGAAATTGTCCCTTTGTGCTGGCAATCCAAGGGAAAAATTTGTTATGGTCACATTTCACTGTTATTTGGCAGTTAGAATCTATCAAGGATCTTAAAAATGTATGTATCCTGACTCTGAAATTTGCAGTTATTCTTATCTCTATAACGTGCTTTTGTATAGACAAATGGTGGAAAGGGTGAAAAGCAATACTCCGACACAAATGGACTATTGTGTGTGTGTATGTTTTTAATATCTGAATCAAATTAACAATGTAAAGAATTGTGAGTTATAACCAAGAACGGATGCATTCTATGGGCACATAATCACATTTTTTCTACTAGAAAAGCAGAAGACTCCTAGAAGCTATTGGTTCCCATCAACATCACATAAATTTAAAAAATATAAAAATAGTACATACGCAACAAAGTTTAATTATGACAATGAGTTTGGAAATCATTTCATTCAAGATGACTCCGACATTTAAATTAAATGAAATTATGTACCTGAGTGTACAAGGCAGGAATTGTGAAAATCATCATCTTACTTTTCTTGCTTCTCTATGTAATAAAAAAAGGCTTATTATTTAACAAAAGAAATATTTGAAGTGATCTAAAGAACAAACAAAGCTGTTTAGTGTTAAGGCACACATGCTTCTTGCTAAGGACAGAGGAACAAGGTGAGTTTGTTTGAAATCATAGACATTTTTTTGAAAAGTTTGTATGCTGGAATCATAAACCTAAAGGACTACTAGCCTCTGCCTTGGAAAAGTGCCAGGAAATCTTTAGAGAAAATCTGGCACTAAATGATGAATGAGCAAAAATTAGAATCTCCGTTTTGAACTTTTCCACCTGTTTCCAAATGACTATTTAAAATGAAATCTAAACAATAAAGTGGAATAAAAAAATCTCTCAGTAGAAAAATGAATCTATCAGATAAACAAACAAACAAAAACAAACACATCCACCCAATAGATGTTACTTTGGTGCCCAGGGATTTTAAAGAAACTTACAAAGCAACAATTTCTTAAAGTAGGCTCTGAATAAAGAAGTGCTTTTCAGACGAATGAAGTTGCATTATAGGTTGAGTCGACTTACTATATTCCATTTTAATAGAGGTCAAAAAAAAGAAAGAAATTGATACAAATAATAAAATTCTTATTCTTAGCCTTAAAATGAAGTTTTCACTTTTGAATATAAGGACAATTAGTAATAAAATTGACTGCAAAGCTATTAGTAGTAGGTTTACTAATAAACTGTAAGCTCTTAACTAAAATATTATATTTGAAAGTAATTCCCCAAAGTTATGATTTGATGGGACCAAGATCAAGTTATAGCTCATAGGAATATAATATAAATCCCATAAAACACAATGCTTTCATTTTCTTAAAAATCAGCCCAAAATTAGGACTGAAGAATGGCCTAAAACACAATATATGTAAAATGGAGATAAATATGCAAACAAAACATTTTGATCTTTTGATTAATTTCAATATGATTAAAAGTGAAATGTGTCTTTGGAAATATTGGTATTTATAAGTAAAGAGCTAAGTAGTGATCTTATAGTAAAATGTGATTATTCTTTTATGTAGTCATATTTCCCATGTAATGTCAGAGTTTCAACAATTCTTTTGTGAAATTTAGTGTATAGACATACTGAGAGTTTTTTAAATTCACCCTGATATTTTATTGGTAATTACAGATTTACTGATACACAACAGAATATAAAAATTCTTATAATATGGCATATTTAATTTCTAAAGATCTAATTTTTTATCAATGTATTAAAGCTGACTTATTTTTACCTCAAATGCATTATATTTAATGTCATATCCTGTTTAGTGAAACCTGTTTAAAAAAGATTACATGTGAATATATTTGAACCAACTGATTTTACATTTATAGTCAATAGTTTTTGTATTGTATTAAAATTGAAATAATTAGGACTCCAGTGTTTCACACTAGTACTAATCATTCAAGTATAAATTTAATTTTTGGCCATATATTTAATTTGTGTATATAATTAATTCTATAAAACTTGTTTAATTGGTAAACATCTAAGACATGTACTGGTTTCCATAAATTTAAAATTTTTATGACCATTCCTGGTAGGCACATGAAGGTGCACCTAGGTTCACAGTGTTCAGGTGCTGATCAACGCACAGAATCACTGGGCACGGTCCCTATCCTGGAGGAGATACATTCTTATGAACACCAAGCAACATTATGTTCACTACAGAAGAAGTTTGGCTTTGGGGTGTACTGGAAAACAAAAGGAATGATGTTGTCAATACACATTCTCAGGAAGTACTAATACATCACCTATTATCACAGTTAAAAATGTAGTTCCAGATTAACAAGAAACTACTATTTCTTTTCTCTATATGATAAACAAGGACTCATCATTTCATAAAGAAAAGATTTGAAGTGATACAAAGAATAAAGTTATGTAGTGTTAAGGCACACGTGTTTGCTAAAAATAGAAGGGAAGTGAGTGTACTAGACATCATTGAAATTCTCCTAGAAAGTTTAAGTCGTAAATACGGCGCACCAACCAAGCTAATAGCAACATGTATTTTTGAAGGGACTTCACTGTATGGTGTTCCCCAACCTGTTTTGTGTGAAGATGGGTTACTTTCCGTTTACCATCCCCTTGGTGGAGAGGAGTAAGCATGTGTGTTTCTGACTCGACAGTGCAGAGAAGGAGCTACCATATCTGGCTATACTTCTCTCTTTGTTGATAATGCCAGAAAATTCATAATTTGGTAGTTAGAACCCGTGACATGGAGAAATACAAGGTAAACTTCTCGGGTATTATATGCTTATTCAGCCAGTTATTGCATTGATATACAATTTAAAAAAAAAAAATCCCCCAATCAGACTCAACCAATCAGTTTTTTTGACCATGTCATTGGAGAATAATGACCATGGAAATTCAACCAACAAACTTCCTATTTTAGCAAGATAGAAATAACACTTTTGTGCTACCTCTCAATGTATTGTTCCTTAGCTTCACATCTGCACTTCTCTAGATACTAGGGCTGGGGCTAGAATTCTACAAATTCGTTTCTGCAAACTCAACTGGCTCCTGTTCGGTTTTGTCAATAGAGGGTGTTAAAGAGTGGCTGAAAGGCTAGACAAGGGAGAAGGGACAGGTTCTGCCTATTTTAGTTCCTATTCCTGAGCATGGTGCCAGCCATGACTCTTATATTGACAGTGGTAGTTAGTTCTAAAGAGCCCTAGTGGTGCAGTGGTTAAAGAGCTCAGCTGCTAACTGAAAGGGGAGCAGTTCAAACTCATCAGCCACTCCATGAGCAAAAGATACAACAGTCCTCTTCTGTAAAGATTATGGCCTAGGAAACCCATGGGGCAGTTCTACTCTGTCCTATAGGGTCACTATGAGTCAGAATTGACTAGAGGGCACTGAGTAATGGTTAAGTTAGTTCTAGATTCCAGGGTTGATTTTGCTTTTGTTTTCCCATCAGTATATTATACTTTTTCAAAAATGTCAGCACAAGTTGACTGGTAGTCCTTTCTCAGAAGTCTGATGTCCAACTCTGTGGAGACCTCTTTAGGACTTTGAATGCAACAAAACCAGCTGTGCAATACCTATATATTAATAAATCCAAATAGAACCCAAACAAGTCAAATGAAAGAAATCCAATATTGATAGTAATCATCAAATAAACAGAGGAAATTCTTAAAATGCTACTATGACCACTAATACAATTTTGAAAGCAGTAAGAGAGAAGTGACAGATCATATAGAACAGAACAATTTGAGAGTAAAGGAAGGATACAGTTAAACTATGTACAAGAGTAACAAGTTTTTGGAGTGGGATAATCTTAGTTAAAGTATTCTAAGATTCTTATATTGCTAAAGACAAGGTATACATGTTAATTAATTTTTAACTAAGTTAAGTATTCCAGTCAAGTAACTAGACTAATCACTCACATGTAGATTAGTCTGAAAGAGGCCAAAAAGGGGCAAAGGACAAAAAAAGAAAAATAGAAAAAAATATAATTAGATGTAATTCAATAAAAATACATCAGTAATAAAAGGTAATGTAGAAAGAATAAGAAATTCCAGTTAAAAAAAAGAAGGCTTGACACACCTAAACCACAAAGACATAGATTGATTGAAAGTGAAAGGCAATTACTAATCAAAAGAGAATGGAGCAGCTGTATTAACATCAGATAAAACTGACTATTGCAAAAAACATTTCTAGAGATTAAGAGGGACATAACAATGATAAAGTATTCAATTTAACAGATTGTATAATAATTCTAAATTATATGCATATAGAAATATAACTTTAAAATATATAAACCCAAAACTGAAAGCATTGTAAGACACTATTCAATTTTCTGCCATCATAATGGGAGATGTTAACATAGTCCTTCAATAATTGGTTGAATAAATTGATTAAAAATGAGTAGGGATATAGAAGATCTGAGCAGTATGATGAATAAGCATCATAAAATGGACATTCATAGAAGCACATACTCAAATATTGGTTAATAAATATTATTTTCATACATATACAATATTTTACAAATATTAAATATATACTTCCCCCCCAAATCAAAATGATTAATTTCCTACAGGTCATACTATTTGATCACAATGATATTAAAGTAGAAATTAAAAAAGGGTAATGACAAAAGAAAACACATATATTAGGAAAAGTAAAACCATATTCCGAAATAATATTACAGTATTGAAGGATTCTATGTGGAAAATACTAAACAACACAGGAAGCATCGAAAGAAGATGGAAGGAGGACACAGAAGCACTATACCAAAAAGAATTGGTCGAAGTCGAACCATTTCAGGAGCTAGCATATGATCAGGAACCAATGGTACTAAAGGCAGAGGTCCAAGCTGCACTGAAGGCACTGGTGAAAAACAAGGCTCCAGGAACTGAGATGTTTCAGCAAATGGATGCAGTGCTGGAAGTAGTCACTTGTTTATGCCAAGAAATTTGGAACTGACTGGAAGAGATTCATATTTATGCCTATTCCCCAAAAAGGTGATCCAACAGAATGCAGAAATTATTTAACAATATCATTAATATCACAAGCAAGTAAAATCTTGCTGAAGATCATCCAAAAGTGGCTGCAGCAGTGCATGGACAGGAAACTGCCAGAAATTCAAGCCAGATTCAGAAGAGGAAGTGCAACCAGGGATATCATTTCTGATGTCAGATGAATCTTGGCTGAAAGCAAGGAATACCAGAAAGACGTTTACCTGTGTTATATTGACTATGCAAAAGCATTCGACTGTGTGGATCATAACAAATTATGGATAACATTGAGAAGGATGGAAATTCCAGAACACTTAATTGTGCTCATGAGGAACCTGTACACGGATCAAACAGAACAAGCGGATACTGCATAGTTTAAAGTCAGGAAAGGTGTGTGTCAGGGTTGTATCCTTTCACCATACCTATTCAATCTGTACGCTAAGCAAATAATCTGAGAAGCTGGACTATATGAAGAAGAACAGGGCATCAGGATTGGAGGCAGACTCATTAACAACCTGTTTTATGCAGATGACGCACCCTTGCTTGCTGAAAGTGAAGAGGACTTGAGGCACTTACTGATGAAGATAAAAGACCACAGACCTCAGTATGAATTACACCGCAACATAAAGAAAACAAACGTCCTCACGACTGGATGAATAAGCAACATCGTGTTAAACGAAGAAAAGTTTGAAGTTGTCAAGGATTTCATTTTACTTAGATCCACAATCACCACTCATAGAAGCAACTGTCAAGAAACAAAAGACACATTGCATTGGGCAAAGCTGCTGCAAAAGACCTCTTTAAAGTGTTGAAAAGCAAAGATGTCACTTGGAAGACTAAGGTGCACCTGACCCAAGTCCTGGTGTTTTCAAACGCCTCATACGCATGAGAAAGCTGGACAATGAATAAGGAAGACGGAAAAAGAATTGACTCCTTTGAATTGTGGTGTTGGTGAAGAATATTAATATACCACAGACCGCCAAATGAACGAACAAATCTGTCTTGGAAGAAGTACAACCAGAATGCTCCTTAGAAGCAAGGACGGCGAGACTGCATCTGATATCCTTTGGATGTGTTACTATGAGGGATCAGTCCCTGGAGAAGGACATCATGCTTGGTTAAGTAGAGAGTCAGTGAAAAAGAGGAAGACCCTCAAGGAAATGGATTGACATAGTGGCTGCCACAATGGGCTCAAGCATACCAATGATTGTGAGGATGATGCAGGACCAGGCAGTGTTTCATTCTGTTGTAGGTACGGTCGTTATGAGTAGGAACTGGTTTGATAGCACCTAAGAACAACAAACAAATCATCATTCTATTGAGAACCACGCTATAAATTAGAAATTTATTTGAACTAGCAATTACAAGAATACTATAATTAAAACATACAGTATATAGCTAAAAAAGATATTAAAACCCAATTCATGGTCTTAAAAACCTAGACTAAAAGAAAATTGAAATAATCAGAAAATACAAGCATAACATACAATTTCTTTACAAATTATCAAAATTAGTGTAGTCGATGTCACTGAACTGTGCATGTAGAAATTTTTGAAATGGTGTATCTTTGGCTATGTATATTTTCATCAAAAAAAAAAGGTCGGGAAGGAAGAGGGTTGACATGTTGTGGGGTTGTTAACCAATGTCATAAAACAATATGTGTACTACTTTTCATGAGAAACTGTTTGTTCCGTAAGCCTTCACCTGAAGTACAATTAAAAAAAAAATTATCAAATTAACTGTAAAATAAAGCCAAAATAATACAGAATGAAGGAAGAAATAAACCTAAATTAAGAGGTTATGAAATGAGAAACAAATACTTAAAATTATCAAGTAGTTAAAAACGGTCTTTCAAAAGAAATGAAATATAATCAAACTTCCCAATTTGATAAAGGATATAAATATTAGAAATAGAGAGGTTTCATAATTACAGAAGCTGGAGAGAGAAAACCCATAATACGAGATTTACACAAGAAATTTGAAAATTTGATAATTTATAAGAATACACTTAGAAAAATTGAGTCAAGAAATAATATACATCTCAGTTGTCCCATATTTATTATGTAAATTATATCAATGGCTAAAAAATTTTCCCCCAAGACAACACTAAGATTTACATAAATTAACAGTGAGTTCTACCAGATTTTCTAGGAATAAAAAAGATAGATCAGCTTATTTTTATGAGACAAACATAATTTGAAACAAAATTAGATAAAAACTATGCAATAGAAAAATTGAAAGGTAATCTCACCCATGACTACAGGAACAATAATCTTAAAATAATAGCAATCCAAATTCAGTTATGTACTATATTAGTTTCCTAGGGTTGCTGTAACAAAGTACCACAAGTGGGTTGCTTTAAAAAACAGAAACGTATTGTCTCAGTTCTGGAAGCTAGGAGCCTGAATTCAGAGTGTTGGAAAAGTCACGTTCTCTCCAAAGGCTCTAGGGGAAAAGATCCTACTTGTCTGTCCCAGATTCTGGTTGCCCCAGGTGTTCCTTGGCTTGTACTTGCATCTTCACATGGCTGTCCTCCCTCTGTCTGTCTCTCTGGGTCTCTTCTCCTCTTTTATAAGGACATCACTTAGTTTGGTTTAGGACCCACCCTACTCCAGTATGACCTCATGTTAACTTAACCGATAGTGTCTTTAAAGACCCTATTTCCAAACAAGGTCAAATTCATAGGTACCAGGGTTTGGGTCTTCAACATCCTTTTTGGGAATACAATTCAATTCATAACACGCATTGAAAATTGATAAAACATCATATCAAAATGGGTGTTATCTCAGAAACGTAAGATTGTTCCAATAATAAAAAATGAAATTATGTAATTGATCATATTAAGATATTAAATGAGAAAAACCATATGGTTTCTCAATAGATGATTAAAACTCTTCAGTAATATTGAAAATGCATTAATGATAAAATTTCATCAAATGGGAAATACACAGGAAATCCTTTAACTTCATAAAGTTATCTACTAAAACCCTGCTGTAAGTATTTATTTAATAACATAATATAATATCTCCAGTACCAAAGCTCAACCCAAGAGAAGTCATGGAGGCTCTGGCCTCTATCAGCACTTCCAGACATCTATACATAATGGCACTGCAGGGTTTGAGATCTGCCTTCCTCAGCATCTCTCTGGATGGCACAGGACCAACTCAGAAGTTCTGGAGATTTAATGCCCTGTGAGTTATATTTTGAACAATGAAAAAAGAAATAGGGAGAAATTGACAAATAAATTATTTGCTTTTCCTATCTGATTCCTGAACAGATTATTCTGAGGTTCAATAGAGATATTAGCATGTCCAGAGACATCCTACATGACTTCTCTTTTAAAGTTCTGTCCTGCTAAATATTGCTTAAATTTGTGTTTGATTCCACTTTTTCCTTGCCTCACTTTTCTTCTTTCCTTACTTGTGCTGCCATGGAATTGCATTTCACTCCCAATAACATGCTTGAGTCCAGCAAAAATATTCACCAACACTAAAATGGATTAAAAAAACTAAACCCACTGCCATCAAGTTGATTCCAATTCGTATCAACCCCATAGGGTTTCCAAGGCTGTAAATCTGTATGGAAGCTGAATGCCACATCTTTTTCCCTTGGAACCACTGGTGGTTTTGAATCACCGACCTTTCGTTTAGCAGTCGATCGTTTTAACCACTGAGCCACATGGTATATTTATATAATGAATACTAAAGAACAGACAAAAATTAATAGACTTCAGTTTCAAGCATAAACATATGAATGTGAAAAGCATAGCATATAATGAATGGGACAATTTGCACAAGGATGCATACAGTATCTTTCCATTTATATAAATTTCTATAACAGGCCAAACTAAGCAGTGTAATTTTTACACATACAAACCTAGTTGGAGAAGTAATTTTTTAAAAAAGCAAGGAAATGATCAAAACAAAATTTAGCATAGTGGCTATAACTTTAAGGGTGGGGGAGTGAATGCAAATACAAAAAAGAAACATAAAGGACTTTTAAGGTACTGACAAATTTCATTTCTTGGGCTGAGTGTTCATTTTGTTATTTTTGTAAGCTGTAAAAATATATTTCGTATACTTAGCCAATATCCCCTTGTGCTGTTGTTAGGTGCCTTCAAGTCAGTTCTGACTCATAGTTACCCCACGGACAACAGAACAAAACACTGCCCAGTCCTGTGCCATCTTCACAATTGTGGTTACTTCTGAACCCATTGTTGCAGCCACTGTGTCAATCCATTTGGTTGAGAGTCTTCCTCTTTTTCGCTGACCCTCTACTTTACCGAGCATGATGTCCTTCTCCTTCCTGATAACGTGTCCAAAGAACATGAGATGAAGTCTCGCCATCTTTGCTTCTAAGGAGCATGCTGGCTGTACTTCTTCCAAAACAGATTTGTTCCTTCTTCTGGCAGTCCTTGATATATTCTATATTCTTCACCAACACCATAATTCAAAGGTATCAATTCTTCTTCAGTCTTCTCTACTCATTGTTAAGCTTTTGCATGTCTATGAGGCATTGAAAATACCATGGCTTTTGTCAGGTACACCTTAGTCCTCAAACTGATATCTTTGCTTTTTAACACTTTAAAGAGATCTTCTGCAACATATTTGCCCAGTGTAATATGGCATTTGATTTCTTGACTGCTACTTCCTTGGGTGTTAATTGTGGATCCAAGTAAAATGAAATTCTTGACGACTTCAATATTTTCTTCCTTTGTCATGATGTTGTTTATTGGTCCAGTTATGAGGATTTTTGTTTTCTTTATGTTGAGGTGCAATCCATACTAAAGTCTTTGATCTTCGTTAGTAAGTGCTTCAAGTCCTCTTCAATTTTAGCAAGCAAGGTTGTGTCATCTGCATAGCAAAGTTTGTTAATGAGTCTTCCTCCAATCCTGATGCGGCATTCTACTTCATAGGGTCCAGCTTCTTGGATTATTTGTTCAGCACAGAAATTGAATAAGTATGCTGAAAGGATATAACCCTGATGCACACCTTTCCTGACTTCATAACACGTGGTATCCCCTTGTTTTGTTCGAATGACTGCCTTTTGGTCTATTTACAGGTTCCTCGTGAGCACAATTAAATGTTCTGGGATCCACATTCTCGGCAACATTATCTATAATTTGTTATGATCCACAGAGTTGAATGCCTTTGCATGTCAATAAAACACAGGTAGGGTTGGCAACCAATGTCACAAAACAATATATGTATGGTTTAATGAGAAACTAATTTGCTCTGTAAACCTTCATTTACAGTACAATTAAAAAAAAAAAAAAAAGGGAAACAGATTTACTCGCCTGACTGAGACTGGAGAAACCTCGAGAGTATGGCCCTCTGACACCCTTTTAGCTCAGTGGTGAAATCACTCTAGAGGTTCACCGTTCAGCCTGGGATTGGACAGCCCTAATGAGGCACAGCAGTCCAGGGAAAAGGACTGGAAGGCAAGAGGGGACAGGAAAGCTGGTGCTAGGGAACCCGAGGTTGAGAAGGGGTAGTGTTGACATGTTGTGGGGTTGTTAACCACTGTCACAGGGCAATATGTGTACCAACTGTCTAATGAGAAACTATTTGTCCTGTAAACCTTCATCTAAAGTAGAAAAAAAAAAGAATTATCTATGTGAGATCAAATTGACAACAGCAACTCAAAAGATTTGATGGGAAGCCTAGGGGGCAGTGAGTTGAAGATAATGGTGATGGAATAATTTGGAAAAGGATAGTGAGAATAGCAGCACAACTAGAAGAGTGTGATCGATGTCACTGAATTGTACATGTTGAAATTTTTGAAATGGTGTATCTTTGGCTATGTATATTTTCACCAAATAAATAAATAAATAAATAAGGTCCTCTAAGGTCAAGAAGGGAGAGTGTTGACACATTGTGGGGTTAATGTCATAAAACAATATGTGTACTAACTGTTTAATGAGAAACTGTTTGTTCTGTAAGCCTTCATCTAAAGTACAATAAAAAAATTTTAAAAAAGGGGGGAAAAACACACAAAGTAAACATCTTTCTGGTATTCTCTGCTTTCAGCCAAGATCCATCTGACATCAGAAATGATATCCCTTGTTCAACATCTTCTTCTAAATCTGGCTTGAATTTCTGGCAGTTCCCTGTTGATGTACAGCTGCAACCACACTTGAATGATCTTCAGAAAAATTTTAGTTGTGTGTGATATTAATGATATTGTTAGATAATTTCCACATTTTGTTGGATCACCTTTCTTGGGAATGGGCACAAGTATATATCTCTTACAGTCAGTTGGCCAGGAAGCTGTCTTCCAAATTTCTTGACATAGAGGAGTGAGTACTTCCAGCACTGCATCCGTTTGTTGAAACATTTCAGTTGGTGTTCCATCGGTTCCTAGATCCTTATTTTTCGCCAATACCTTCGGTACAACTTGGACTTCTTTCTTCAGTACCGTTGATTGTTGATCATATGCTACCTCCTAAAATGGTTGAAAGTCGACTAATCCTTTTCGGTACAGTGACTCTGTGTATTCCTTCCGTCTTTTTTTGATGTTTCCTATGTCATTCAATATTTTCCCCATAAAATCCCTTGATATTGTGACCTGAGGCTTGACTTTTTTCTTCAGTTTTTTCAGCTTGAGAAATGTCGAGCATGTTTTTCCCTTTTGGTTTTCTAACTCCAGGTCTTTGCACGTTTCATTATAATACTTTACTTTGTCTTCTCTTTGAAATCTTCTGTTTATCTCTTTTACTTCTTCATTTCTTCCATTCACTTTAGCTACTCTACGTTCAAAAGCAAGTTTCAGAGTCTCTTCTGACATCCATTTTGGTCTTTCTTTTATTTCCTGTCTTTTTAATGACTTCTTTCTTTCTTCATGTATGATGCCCTTGATGTCATTTCACAACTTACCTGGTCTTCAGTTATTAGTACTCAATGCATCAAATCTTGTCTTGAGATGGTCTTTAAATTCAGGTGGGATATACTCAAGGTCGTATTTTGGCTCTTGTGGACTTGCTCTTATTTTCTTTAGTTTCAACTTGAACTTACATATGAGCAATTGATGGTCTGTTCCATAGTCGGCCACTGGCCTTGTTCTGACTGATGATATTGAACTTTTCCATCATCTCTTTTCACAGATATAGACTATTTGATTCCTGTGTATTCTATCTGGTGAGGTCTATGCATATAGTCACCATTTATGTTGCTAAAAAAAATATTTGCAATGAAGAAGTTGTTGGTCTTGCAAAATTCTGTCTTGTGATCTCTGGTGTCATTTCTGTCACCAAGGCCATATTTTCCAACTACTGATCCTTCTTCTCTGTTTCCAAATTTTGCTTTCCAATCACTGGTAATTATCAATGCATCTTGATGGTATGTTTGATCAATTTCAGACTGCAGAAGTTGGTAAAAATCTTCAGTTTCCTCAGTTTTGACATTAGTGGTTGGTGAGTAAATTTGAATAATAGTCGTATTGACTTGTCTTTCTTGTAGTCATATAGATATTATCCTATCAATGACAGCATTGTACTTCAGGATAGATCTTGAAATGTTCTTTTTGACAATGAATGTGGCTCCATTCCTCTTCAATCTGTCATTCTTAACATAGATCATATAATTGTAGACCGTATGATTTCCCCTTAGCACTCTCATTCCCATGCCTTCTGACAGCTTCTTTGAGTGAGATATTTCCGGCACAGGCTGTATGCTCAACCTACATACCAGGCAGACTTGAGGTTTCAGGAGGTTGATTCCTACAAAATCATCCCTCTAGCAATGACAAACAAGAGTTGGTAAATAGATACATAAGCTCCCATGCCTCTCAAGTGAGGCGATACTGAGGTGAAGTGTATATGTATATCCCAGCTTTCTCCAGCAAGATCCAACCTGTAACCATCAGTAAATCTCTTCATTAACTAACAATGTATTGGTTTTCTTAGTTTAGTGACCAGGCTCCAAAGACAGTCCCCAGTGAACAAATCTTCCTTGGTAGTCTCCTCTCGCATTGAATCTAGGTTGACCCTGTAATTTGCTAACCAACAAAGTGCAGTGCAAGTGACACTGTTCAGTATCAAGCCCACAACATACAAACACTTGGCCACTTCCAATTTAGTGTTTTGGGGAGACCTACGATACTGTGTAAAAAGTCTGACTTATCCACTATCTGACTGCAGCCACATGAGTGTTCCTAAGTGAGACCAGTTTGAAAACCAAGGAGCTGATCTCATTAATCCACAGAATCGTGAGATATAATAAATGGCTATGTAAGACAATAATTTTTTGGGTGGTAAAAATGGTTAAGCGCTCAACTACTAACTGAAAGGTTGGCAGCTCAAACCCACCTAGAGACACCCTGGAAGAAAGGCCTGGTTATCTGCTTCAAAGCGTCACTGCCTTGATTCCCTATGGAGTGCAGTTCTACTCTGCAACACATGGGATCTCCATGAATCAGAGTCGACTCGATGGTAACTGGTTTAGTTTTGGTTCTATTACACGGTAGCAAATCACTAAAACACTTCTGACATTTTCACTTTCCCACTTTCATACAGGTGCTTCTTGTTATCACCTCCAAAATAAACAAACTACACTCTAAATCAAATCTCAGAATTTACTTTTGGGGGAACCTTAACCAATACAGTATAACTAACAGTTAAAAAATCATAAAAGTGCCAAGTCAAATCAACATAAAATAAAATGATCTTGCATTATGCAATTGTCACAAAAAAGTCATGAGGGATCATTATTTCTATCTCTCCCCACCCCCATATGAAATGGGGCTTGGTGAGTAGAAGTGACTTGCCAATGGGTACAAAATAAGATAATGATGTCATATACTGTGTTAAAAATATATGTTATAGGTATTTCTAACCATTTTTGAGTTACCATTCTTATTACTCCCTTTTAGTCAAGAACGGTAGAAACCAGATCAGACTCTTGGAAGTGTGTTATTTATAGGCAGTCCTCAGGTTACCAGCATCCAACTTATGGACAACTCATGCTTGAGAACTGACTGCCATAAAGCCTATTATATTGAAAATTTAAGTTAAATATAATGGTTCATAACAATGAACTCACACACTACTTTTTGAGGCTCATGAACGCATTGCATGGTTTAGAAGTGTTTCTTAAGTGTTCCATATGCATACAAAGGTAAAACATATACTATATACTAAGACAAATATTTGGCTAACTGACACTAAATAAGAACCGTGTATACCTGTTCCAATTTACCTACAAATTCTACTTAAAGGCAGACTTAGGAAGAGATCTTGCTCGTAACCTGGGGACTGCCTTTATTAATTTTCAAGCCTCTGTCTTTAAGCTGTATATGAATTACATGCTTATGGTCAGTATGCTTATCATACTGATGGATAAAGTCTTCTAGAAGTGTAGCCATAAAAACAAAGCAAACTTTAGAAAAAGAGACTTTGTTGTTGTTGTTGTTGTTTAATTACTGCTTTTGAAATGTGTGAATGAAGTGAACATTGTTTTATGGAGAAAATTTTAAACAGGGTAAGTTTTCATCTTTATAAATGGGTCACATGTAGACTTCCTGGAAGTAGAATAATATAATAGATTGTACCTTATTGTCCCTTTAAACAATACAATTGTTCATTTTCTCATCTGCTAATCCACATTTGTCTTTAATTTCTCTCATTCCACATCATAAAGCATGCACTCAATAAATATCTTACCAATTACCTGGCGTTAATAGTATGCAGAGACACTTTTTTCAATAGAGGGTTTAAATATTTTAGCTATGTCTCTATCTGTAAAGCATTTACCATACTTAAATATTCAATACCTCTGCAGTATGCTATTTTAAAATAAAATCAAATAATTATTGTTAATACATCAAATTTATCTATATATACCATTACATATACCTTTGAAACTCACATTCAAGTCTAGTTTAAAGTATGTTTTCCTCTAACCATGGTTTGAAACTTGGATGGCCAGCCTCTGAAATGTATAAATTATAGAAGAAGAAAATCAGCATAGTTTTCTTTTCCTAGGAAGTGGAGCAGTTAATATTCGACATGAAATGTCTAAACTTTAAATACATTATAATCTAACTGCTTAGGATAATTTTTGCTTTAATACCGTAAGAGTCTGCAAAGCCTGAAGGATGGGATTATTAAGATGGAATTTTAATGTCAAAATTATCAGAGAAGAGAACATATTGCTAGTGTTCATAAAAAAATTGTATTCAATTTCTGTATGATTTGTTCAAATAAGAGATGAGAATATATTTGATTATGGCCAGTAAGTAACCCAAAATTTGATCAGATGGCTGTAGGTCACTGCTACATAAGGGCTGTCAACCTCACAGATTAGACTATTTAAGAGCTGAATTTTCTCTAATATAAATGTACCTGCAGAGATGTGCATAAAAATATAGTCATGAGGTAATTAAACTGCTAGAATATTTTGTTAAAAATAATAAGAAAAAGAGGGATATGAAAATACCCATTGCTGTCGAGTCGATTCCGACTCATAGTGACCCAACAGGACAGAGTAAAACTGCCACATAGGGTTTCCAAGGAACGGCTGGTGAGTTCAAACTGCTGACCTTTGGGTTAGTAGCCCAACGCTTAACCAGGTCTCCAGTAAGTACCAAAAATTAATGCAAACGATAATAATTTCTGTGGAAAGCAATGCAAAAATGTAGAAACATTTCTCAGTTTTCACTTTCTAAAGCTTTGGGATAACTCAGAACTAACATATGCACAACAGATTTCTAAACGTAAAGCTTATTTTATTTAGAACTTGTTAATGTTAAGATTAACCTACAATATATAGTTTACTGTGGCAAGCCAACAAATATGAAAAGCAATAACAAGATAGCATTTAACTGCACTATTTTAGGCAATTGTTTTAAAGCAAATACATACTTTGCAGTATTTTTAATAATCATGCTTGTCAATTGCTACAAGGAGGATTATCCTTGTAGCAATACATACTTTCCCTTCCACATTATCAAATACCTACAATGATGTGCTCATACATAATCATTTTGCAACTATTAATAGAAACTATAATAAGCAATCAATAGTCATTCAAACTTACAATTATAATTTTTTATTCTACTGACGGAGGATGTGGGTACTTGTTTTATTATTGGCCTTAAGATACAAAAGCTCAGTAGATACCCTTCTTAGAACAATGCACACTTGTCATTTATGAGTGTTCTTTTATATTCTTGTAAGATATAAATATACAATTACATTTTCCTTTTTCCCTAGTGCTACATAATTATAACTTGTAATATGTAAATATTTATGAATTCACAGAATGTTAGCTAGGAGAGAAGAATGTTATACTTGCAAATTTGTCTAGTATTTGTAGAATTTGGATCTTATTATTAGGCTTTAGGTTGTACTGCAAAATGTAAAAATACATTGTTATAAATTTGACTTGTCTAGAAAACATTCCATCTGGTGATTCTGTTGAGATTTTGGAATTATCTCAATATCAATTTTATTGTTAGACATTACAATATTTGTTGAAAATTTTACTCTCTTTGCTTATGTAAAAGTAAAATACAAGGAGAACATAATGCTCTCTATTCTAGGTTAAAATATATAGGTAGAACCTTATCATCACAAGGAATTAGAATTTATAGGAATTAGATAATTTGGGCAGGAATAGCACACTAATTGATTGGAAGTGAATGTATGAAATGCCATATAAAGTATTCTAAGGCTACCTGTCAGTCCGGTAAGGAGGAACCCTTGACTGATTGAGAATGTACAGCATGGTTCAGGATGGGTGCCTGGTGGCAGACATGTTGGATATTTGCCAACCCTCATCTAGTGAAAATTCCAAACCTATTCAGTGATGTCCTCTACAAGATCAATAAAAGTGGACAAGAAAAGATGCTATCACCAAAACATCCCATTGAGTTGTTAAACAGATCTACTTCTTACTATCTGTTCATATATTTGCTCAAAAGTTGACTTCTGTAACTTTTCTACTTAATCCTAATCTATTCCACATTTCAAACATGCAAATTTTTAAGACATTTGAAGACTAACATTTCCCTTTAGGTATTTCTCTTTTCAAAGTCAATAGTTTTCAATTGCTCCCACTTCTTCACTGTTGCGAGGTTTCGTTTAAGTTCTTAAAATATTACTCCTAGGTGAAGTCTTCTACATGATATCATACCTGTGTAAAGTAAAACAATGGTTTCTCTTTATCAAAGCACAATACTTTTATTTAATGCAGCATAGGATTCTATTAACTGTTTTGTGGCATTTTCACCCTTTTAGATCATACTGTGTTTGTCACTGATAATATTTAAATCTTTTTATATGGATTATTCTTGTTATCTGTTCCAAATACTGTTTTTACTAATTCCCTCGTCTTATTATAATGATAACCATATTTTTTAATTGTCTTTTATCAGTCAATAACTTCAGTAAGCATTTTATCTTGATTATATTATTTAAAACAGCCATGTTGTTGTTGTTGTTAGGTGCTGGCGAGTCTGTTCTGACTCATAGCGACCCTATGTACAACAGAATGAAATACTGTGCCATCCTCACAATCCTTGCTGTGTTTGAGCCCGTTGTTGCAGCCGATGTGTCAGTCCATCTCATTGAGGATCCTCCTCTTTTTTGCTGACCCTCTACTATACCAAGCATAATGTCCTTCTCCAGGGACTAGTCCCTCCTGATAACATGTCTAAAGTACGTGAGACAAAGTCTTGCCATCCTCGCTTTCAAGGAGCACTCTGGTTGTACCTCTTTCAACACAGACTTGTTCATTCTTCTGGAAGTCATAGTGTATTTATTATTCTTAAAATCACCATAGTCCTAATTATATCTCCCAGAGAGAGAAACAAACACGCAGGAAGTTAAATATCCTGCCCAAACATGACGGCGTTATATTTAGCCCTTTTAAATCTATTTTGTCATTTTGGAAGAATTCATCTCTTTGAGTTATTCTGTAATTATGTTAGTCTCTCTTAAGAGACAAGAAACACACATGTTCAACTTATCTTAGATATAGAAGATTTATTTTAAGTGTATTTGAAGAAAATGTAAACGTAAAACTGTCTCAGATGTTAGACAAGTTAACCTCATAGAAAACACAGGAATGCTTCTGCAGATATTCAATACCCTTCATGTATCGAACACAATATTATTAAGCCCAACAGACAAATGTTTTGTGCTTATCATTCCTGTCAGGGAAGAGCTTCCTTTCGTCTTTACATTAGGAGGAGACATTATGGTCACTCAACTCCTTTCTGTTTTTGCTGCTACTGCCGCCCATGTTACCCATTCACTCTCCCCTACTCTCTGCCTATAGGCTTCTTATTCATTATATCTTCTGTTTACTTGTTTTAATATGATAATCCTTGATGTCTGCCATCATGCCAAGTGTCTTAGATTCAGTTTTTCATTTAATTCTAATAATAACCTTAGATGTAGGCATCATTTTAATTCTCAGATGAGACAGAGAAAACTCTAGGTTTGCAGAGATCAAGCAATCCTAAATTGACTCAAGATCAAACAGGCAGGACATGTCTGAACTGGGATTCATTCATACTCAGATTGGACTCCAAAGTCCATGCCCAAGCTCACTGTCTCATTTTCTATCTTGAACTTACCTTCTGCCCATTCCGCTAGCAGTGATGCTTTCTGGGTCTTACACTTACATCCCAAAGAATTTACTAAGTGATTGTAAACTTCTCCAAAGAATCTGGGAGATTTTGCTGAATGCTATCCTTAAATGATAATACAAGATATTTTTTTGCATTTCATTGGTACATCAGTCTAACAAATCTATCAAGAAAATAAATAGCATTATTTGGAACAAATACGTCTTAGTAACATGTTATAAAAGTATTTACAACACACATACTTGGAAATCCATGACAAAATTGTGTGGAACTGACTTCATATTCATGCTTATTGAATCTAGAATCCATAGATTCCTTTCTTTATGTAAATGCTTATCTTTCAATTTCCATGATTTCTTTATTTTATTTATAGAGATTCCCCAATCACATACTCTTTTGGTGCTCTCACAAACAATGATCATCTGGTAGAAACAGTGAACTTGTTTGTGAGGGAGTTGCTCTTTTACCATCCATCTTCTTGAGCATAACTGCTAACTTGACACATTCCATTCTTTTCAGGAGATTGTTTTGACCATTTCTCTATACCTGGTTATTCATCTTGTCTCTAAATAATCATTATTAAAATAAAGCTGTCCTTCTGTACTTACATACTTGTGTGGGAAAAAACAAAAAGCAGTGATACTAGTTTGGATCATGTTAAATTTTGATGGGTACTCCCAAATTGCCCAATAGATCACATCACTTTTTTCTACCTCTAATTGATGTTTTATTCTCCTGTCCTCCTGCCACTCCAAAATAGGATTTAAATCATTTTCTTATTGTTATTTATTAATTCTACTATATAGCACAAATAAAATCTATCTGTATCTTTTGATTCTGTAAACTCCTTAATGTCCCAATTAGTTTTCTTAATTCTCAGTTAGTTTGCGTCTTTATTCTTTCTAGAACCACTCTTAGAGTCATACTATAATTTCATTTCTTAGTTCGTTCTTGATCATGAGTTCTTCTTTACATATTTTGTTGATGTTCTTGAAAGACCTTAAGATGCACATAACACATTTAGAAAGCTAATACATATGCACACAGGATAAGCTTCATTAATTACAAATTCAGTCATCTCTCCAGTGATTGTCTTTATGGGTACTTTTTTGAATTAAGAAAGACTTGGGAAGAAAAATTGAAATTTAATACATATAAACATAAACATTTCTGAATGAGATAATAATGTGCATCTATAAAGTGTGTTTATACCCTATAAATAATTTCTACCTATATCTCATTTGATCTTAAGAATCATTGGTAGCATAGTTATTTTTATCTTAATTATAAAGATGGGAAAACTGAGAATCAAAGAAAGTTATTTGATCAAAGTAACAATTTAGATGGCGGCAGGTAAAGGATTTTAATTCCAAATGTAAAGCTATCCCCACTTGAGCTTGCTGTTCCTCAAAAATACATCATTTATTATGGAATTCTTCTCTCATAATATGCTAGATGTGTGAAAGGATTGCAGTATTTCTGGAACTCTCCTCCCTATTGCCTTCCGTGTCCCAACACAATGTCTTCCCCCAGTAAAAACCCACTAATTAATTCCATTGAATTAAGACTTTTAACATCCACGAGTCCTCTATTCAAAATCCAAATACCCTTGGAGATTTAATAATCAAGCTGTTAAGTAATTAAACCTTAGTAAGAATTAGCTTATCAGATTGCTTTTCATCAACCACTAAGTGAGAGGCAATGGAGCACAAAGTAGAAGAGATGGGATGGGGTGAGAGCCAAAACAGGAAGCAATTCTGAAGGAGACTGACGGAGTATAGTAGCACTGGTAGCAAGGAATTCTGGTTGCCTGGAATAAATGGTGAGTATGCCTGATATAGCTGTAGTTAAGATACCAAGAGAAAAACCAATTCTTTCATAATTTGTCAAGTGGCTAGTGTTGGTTGCAGATATAAGCTAACAATCACGCCATATTAGTTGTGATTTCCCCTCTAGTTTTCTCTTAATCTCTCATTCTACAGTGGAAACGATGTTATCATATAGACCATAATCTTAAAACTAACTTGACTTTCTCTGTGTGCATTTCTCTTGGCCTGTCAAACACTTCCATGGTTTCAACTCAATACGAACAAACAAACGAAAACCCACATCTTCTTTGATGCCTTTCCAGTCACCGCTCCCCCCTTTCATCTTCCCCACCTCTTCAGTGCACCACTGGATTTGTCCACCTTTTTGCTTGTACCTCATTTTAATGTACACAGACTTATGTCATAATAATCATTATTGCTTTTGCACCTACAAATTTTTTTCATTATATATCTGTTTCCTTCTGCTTGTCTCATACCGATTCATGAAGGGGACTAAGTTACATTTATCTTTGAATCTTAGCATCTGTCACAATACCTAGAGACTAAAGGTACTTAGTGAACATTAAAGAATAAATGAATTAACAGGGCATGTATCTAAATATGTATACAAAATAGAAATCTACATAACAAGTATACCCTCCTTTCACCATCCAGCTAAACATTACCTGTGTTTTATCTATTTTCAGCTACCTTTACTATTCTGCATAAATTTTCTGATTAATTTTTAAAAGTTTTTTTTAAAGCAACATGTTTAAAACCAGAGAATAGAAGATAAAGTAATATGTACCACCATGGTGAAAAAATAAAAACAAACCAAGCCACCCCCACCCCTCAAAAATAAAACAAAAAACTCTGAACTATAAAACCTAAACTATAGTCTCTCAATTGAAGAATCATAATCGTTTTTGTTTAACTATGGAAACTTTTTGACTTATATTACAAGTTTGCCAATAAATGATTATGGCTGTTTGTATCCAATGTTGTATAATAACAATATACTTACCTATTAAGTCAATTCAATGAAACTATCAATCAAAAGTAAAAAAAAATAAAGGAATTCATACCAGTAGTTTTATATTCCAAAATAAAATAAATGTATCAACTTACTGACTGCATTTCAAAATATATTATTATTAATATTTACTTTTTAACTGATTTTTCTGGGATAGTATAGACACAGCTCACGTTCCATATGGGGTGTCCATAGGATTGCCCTTTTAAATGAAGGTATTCATATATATCGCAAGCCTTTGTTTATTATAAATTATAATAACATCTAAACCACACATGTTAATGCATAATGAGTTTATACAATTGACTCTCTGTTTTTATATTTCAATTTCGAGTTCTATCATCTTGGCAAGTCTGCATTTAACACACGCATTAGAAGACCACTTTTGCTGCTGTGGTTCTTCAACATTTTACAAGTTTTGACCAAACAGAATGTAGAATTGTTTTTGAGTTTCTGCCATGAAATGTCTAATAACCTTGTCATTCTTCTGAAAATACTGTGTTAATAAATTCTGACAATGTGCAAAACATAATGAGAAGAGGAATTTTTGCTTCCCATACAGCATTTCTCCAAGTGGTAGAAGAGACAGAGAAAAAGAGACAGAAAGACCTTACAATTATGTCAGCTAGGTCACTTCCTCATAGAAAAACTTCTTTTGAAGCTTTCATCCCCAAACTCTATCTGAGGAGCATTGTTTTAAATGTTCGAGGCAATGAACTCTCCATTACTATCTTGGAAACACATACAACATTCCAAAAATTATTCCATGGTAAAATTTTTATATGTTTAAAATTTCTGACAACAAGTTTTTTAAAGCCTTTCTTTTAGCTTTTTTCCACCTAGTTTCATTACTTTTAACACTAAAAAAATTATTTGTCTTCTTTAATACTTCTAAGATGCTGGATGATGTAGTATGATGACCCCTTTTATCATAGAATCATACATAAGTTAAACGTGTGTGTTTGTGAGGGTGTATAATATGCACACACATACTCACAGACACACATTCTCACTCTGTCTCACACGCACATGCACACACTACTTTTCTTGTTCGAACATCAATTGCACTATTAGCTATAACCAAAGTGTAAGGAAAGTCATGAGGGTCAGCCATCCAGTTGTTTATCATTGAGACTGTGATGGTACGTTGATGCACGTAGAAGCTTCGCAGTCTTTATTAGATCCAGAAAAGTCGTGGGCCTGGGTATACCTTTCTCACAAATTCTGCAAAATACAAGAGAAAATCTAATTCCCTAGGAATGCATTAAAAATAAACACATACAAATTTTCCTTAAGATGGTCTGAAAACTCTTGACAACTGCTAATATATGTGTACACACACACACACAAATCAACATTGTCTTTGTACTCCTCTGCATTATAGCATTTATGGGGTTTTCTTCTAAAAGCCATGACATCAGAAGCACCCCAGGAGCCTAGAATCATAGCCATTCTGTAAGAAAGCTTTTGGCTGCAAGGTAGTGAAGGAAGGCTGGTGGATCAAACCTCAAAACCTTGCTTTTGAAATTAAATTAAAGGCAGTGGGCTTGATCAGAGTTGAGTTATAGTGGGTGTACCATCTACCACACAGCACCTTATAATATAGATTCTCCTGGGGTACAAACAGTGTGATTTTGACCAGCTTCTTCACACATCTGCCATCTGTGGATAATTCCCATGCAGGTTAATCATATAAATCAAAACTATTTAGTAGTTTTCTGAAAAGGAAAGAAAAAAAAGGAATTTGCTAAATTCTCTTTCCATTTGAAATCTAATGGGCACCTCAAGATACCGCCTGTCTCAAGAGAGGAAGGATTAATGTTTAAAGTCATTATTCCTGCTAACTCCATCAATTTCATGTCACCAACACATCAAAAGGTGCAATTTTCAGAAAGCTGTTTTCTGCCTGAGTCTTTTCATTCTGGTTTCACAACACAATTGCCTACTTAGGCCCTCCCAGCAAATTGCACCCTCACAATATATGCACTGTTTGGACACAATGCATTCCTGTTTTCTGCTAATTAATACATCACAAGGGGCTTTCTAAATTACAAAGCCCCCAAATTTCACAAACAAACACACTTAGGAGACTGTCCCAGAGCCATGTTTTCACCACCTTTTTATTTTATTTTATTTGTGTAAAATACATTTCTGACTTCAGTGCAACCCGTAAGAAAATGTGTTATCAAAATAATATCAAGCATAATTCAAAAAACATAAACAAAAGTAAGAAGAAAACAATTACAGCCCAGGACTATTTTTAATCCTTCTCATTCTTCACCACATCTCTTAGCACATTTCATTTAGCACATCTCTGTAAAAGAAGATAATTCTTGTCTTTTATTTTCCCTCCCATTGAGAGAACAGTCACATGCATAAGATGTAATAGATCTGCTTTTAAGTATCAGAGGGGTCAACTCTCTTTTCAATCCCACCAATCTATTACTATTTCAATAAATTGGAAGAAATGATACCAAAGTCATAAACAATGTTTACTTGTAAAACCAAGAACAGGGTCCAACATTTTTTAACATAAACATGGTTCATCCTCTAGGACTACATGTATTATGTATATTAGAGTTTAAAAACAACAACAATAACAACAAAAAAAAAAAAGTTGCCATTGAGTTGACTCTGACACACGGCAACCTCATGTATGTCAGAGCAGAACTGGGCTCCATTAGGTTTTCAAGGACTCACTTTTTTTTTTTTTTTTCCCAGAAGTAGATCACTAGGCCTTTCTTCCAAGATACCTCTAGGCAAACTTGAATTTCCAGTCTTTTGGTTAGCAGCTGAGCGTGTTAACCTTTTCATCTATTAGAGATTCCTATTAAAGTAAACCTGTTGCCATTGAGTTGATTCAATTCATGGTGACCCCATGTGTCGCAGAGTAGAACTGCACTCCAAAGGTCACTGGCTATGACCTTAGCTGTGACCTTATGGAAACAAATTTCTAGGCTTTTCTTCTGAGGCATCTTTAAGTGGGTTTAAACCATCAACCTTAGGTTAGTAGTCAAGCGCTTAACAGTTTTTGCCATGCAGGAGCACTTGGCCTACATAATAAGGCCTCATTTAAGGCTCTGGACACCATAGCTCCGTGGCCTCCTGGTAAGTGACAGATATTATTGCAAGTGCGAGGGTAACACAGCCCTTTAGGGGGGCATGGTAGCTCCGCTTTAGGAACCCTCCTAGACCTATCCCTGTTGTTGTCATTATTAGGCAACATCTAATTGATTCCAACTCAGAGTGACCCTGTAGAACTGCCCCATAGGGTAATCTCTACTAGAGCAGATTGCCAAGTCTTTTCTTCAGTGGAGCCACTGTGTGGGTTCGAATTGCCACCCTTTCAGTTAACAGCTGAGCATTTAGCCATTACACCACCAGGACTTCTTAGACCTAGCATTACGTGTTTCTTAATTTGTATCTTTTTTAGCTATAATAAAACTGTAATTGTAAATATAGCATGTTCCCGAGTCTTGTGAGTCATTCTAGCAAATTATCGAACCTGGGGGAGTAGTGGAAGCCAGCTTGCCAGAAACTTGAAGAGGTAGTGGGAAACCCCAGATTTGTAGCAAGCAAGTCAGAAATAAGGGTGTCATCAGGGCCCCCAAGCTTGCAGCTGGTGTCTGAGGTCTTGGGAAGACTTGACAATCTGGAGGATTGTCCCTTTTTAATTTATGAAATCTGATCTAGCTCCAAAGGGTTAGGGTCAGAGGAAGAATTACTGCATGTGCAGTTGGAAGTGGGACAGAATTTAATAGAATTTAATTGGAATTGAATTCCTTCATTGAAGTGGAATAGATTTCATTGATCTTTAGGTTGACTTAATAACATCAGGCCATTCCTGAAACCCAACTGGGGGGTGGGGGGAGGGATGCTGTTAAAAAAATGTACAGAGGCTGTCCTCTGTGTGTCTCCTCCTCTAAATACTCATCCAGCACCATTGCTAAATAATTACAATCCATAGACGAAGAACTTGGAAAGAACTTCATCCAGGACAGAGGTAGTGAGATGTTTCCTGAGGAACTCAGTTACCTGGTAGACTGGTAAAAAAAGCTGAGGTAGATCACAGATTATAACAATAGTGGGTGTTTGCCTTGAGGTTTTCCATTCCTATTTATTCCCTAACTCACCTAGAGGGATTCAACCCTGGGACATTCCATTTCCAAAGAATTTTCTTTTTCTTCCACACCAGTGCTAAACAAAATGTGGTCCTCAGACCAGCAGCATCGGCATAATTAGAGAACTTGTTAGAAATGAAAATTCTTAGATTCCACTCCAAACCTACTAACGCAGAAACACTGGGATGGGTCTAACAATCTGTTCTTAACAAACACTGCAAATGATTCTGACTCACACTAAATTTGAGAACCACTACTCTGGACCATGCTGGGATTTGTCTAGTTGCTCCCACATGTATATTTGATTATGAAAAAAAATATCACCTGGGTCCTAAAGTGATTTAAGGAACAGTTGTAGAATTATTGCCTTCCATGCGAGAGACCCAGGTTCAATTACCGGCCAATTCACCTCAAGCTCGGCCACTACCCATCTGTCAGTGGAGGCTTGTCTGTTGCTATGATGCTGAACAGGTTCCAGCAGAGCTTCCAGACTGAGACAGACTAGGAAAAACGGCCTGGCAATCTACTTCCAAAAATCAGTCAATGAAAGCCTTATGGGTCACAATGGTCCAATTCCATTTTGCTTGGGTTCACCACAAGTCAGGTGCCACCTCTATGACAGCTAACAATAACAACTACAGACATTTACAGATAGATAAACCACATCATAGTTAAGGGAAGGAAATTTTCCAAGAGGAAGGTCAAGTATGGAAGTCAAATGTAATACAGATTCAATACCTCCAGGAAAGAGAATAAAATCTTAACATATTCCACCAGTCCTACTAAAATAACATCAGATGGTAAAGGGATTTCAAACACACCTGTCTCATTACGCTACTTAGAAAGAGGTGAACAATTCCCTGCCCCTTTAAATCTACCCTTCACTGTATGATATAACAATATAAAAAAGTTAAAACTTGTTCATAATAAAACTTCAGATATTTGCTATCACTAAGCTCAGTGACTAATGGTATATACAAGTACCTTGACATCAATATATGAAATTTTGCTGTGTCAGTTAAAAATCTTGTGATCTTGGGATCACAACAGAGGGTCCCAGACAGAGCTAGAGAAAAATGTAGAA
>NW_004443972.1:361153-400731 GCF_000243295.1 Trichechus manatus latirostris | reverse complement strand
ACCCAGACTTACTGGCTTGACAGAGACTGGAGAAACCCCGAGAGTATGGTCCCCGGACACCCTTTTAGCTCAGTAATTAAGTCACTCCTGAGGTTCACCCTTCAGCCAAAGATTAGACAGCCCCATAAAACAAAACGAGACTAATAGGACACAACAGTCCAGGAACAAGGACTAGAAGGCATGAGGGGACAGGAAAGCTGGTAATAGGGAACCCAAGGTGGAGAAGGGATAGTGTTGACATGTCATGGGATTGTGAATCATTGTCATAAAACAATATGTGTACTGTTTAATGAAAGACAGTTCTGTAAACCTTCATCTTAAGTATAATAAATAAATCCTGTGATTTTGAGCAAGCCATAGGTTTATTCTGTACTTCTGATGTCCTAATCTGGAAAGTGGGATAACAATATATAACCTCTTTCTTTATAAGAATTAATGAAGACTGAAAATGAAAGAGATTTTCCTAATACGTGAACTAACTCCACTTGTTCTAGAAACATCTTTGGAACTAGCATAACAACATCTCTAGCCTCTAGGTAGCAATGTAGTATGTCAAGCAATGTGACCACAGATATACATTTCAGAAAAAAGTGTGTCTGATTGAATACTTGCACATTTAGTCATATAATTCCATTGATTTTCATGTGTATTTGTATTCATTTGAAATATTGCCTTAGAGAAATAATAAACATCACATCTAAGAACCATCATATCTACTTCAAAGAGCGTGTAGATATTATCGAAATATAGCTTATGTATGTTTATTCTTCCACACAGCACTACAAGGAAAGTTGGTTAAAGGCACAGTTGATCCACATAATCTTGGCCCAATTATTGAAACTATACATATATGTACATTTTTTTTCCCTGCATATACTTTATAACACAGAGTCGCTCTCATAGAGTCCAAACAAAAAACAAAAAAAGATTGGCTAACTTTTCCACTGATTGTATGGCCACTGATTATGTCAACTAACTCAGCAGAACTCTCAGCAAGAAGAACTGCATGAGGACTTTATTTGAGACAGAACTGATGCAGTGTAAGGAAGCTGATTTGACTTAACCTTAAGTATTACAGCATCTTTTAAAAGCAAGTCCCCTTCCCGCTGTTTTACACTTTAATTACTTCTTTAATCGACTCATTAGTTGATTAACTTATCACTACTGGCAATAAGTACCTGTTCTAAGTAGGGGGGAGGTAATTGAAGCAGTGGTCTTTGAATGCTGCTTGGCTGCAGCCCAGTAGTTGGTTGCTTGGCTTTGGGGGCAGCTGGGGAACTTCAAAGCTTGTATATTAAATATCGGAAAGGCAAAATTATACCACAGCCATTAATTAATAAATACCTTCCAAGTAAATTGTATTAAATCATTACCAACAATGCTTGGCTGATTCTTTCCTTTTCCAACCTAAAACCACTCTTACCATGTGTCCCGAATTCAGTGAAACATTGAACCAGCTAATGATGGCAGTTGGTGACCAATGTGTATGTCACCAGTTAAGAGCATCTCACATGATCTTATATGCAAAAATAGCCGTGGGCATTTAAGAGGAAGAAGGTTATGAATATTCTGAATCTTAGGAGAAATGAAAGAAAAAGCTTCTCTTTTATTCTAAATATTTGTGTACAGTGTAAGAATACTTACTTCATACAGCAATTCTGAAGGTTATATTAAATATCACACCTTAAAGGATTCACTGATCCTGCACTTTGCTTTAATTCATCTCTACTTCAGCCATATATTTTACAAGTCCAACAAAAAGACAATAATAGCATTGCATAGTTAGGAAGCAATTTATCAAATGATGATGTTCTCATAATTCTTTTGGTAGAAGATTTAGGTCTTACTCGATACGTAACAGCATTTAATAGAGGTTTAAAGGTCGAGAAGACTAAGGAACTGACGATGCTAATTTCCCTTAGATAAAAGAAGAGAATTCTCCCTTCTGACTGTCCGAATCTTTCTTCAGGTAACCAGAAAGGACTCCCTTCTCAGGTAGCCCCCCCTCTAGCTTCCTGTGGAATGGGAACTACTACCTTTTCTTCCCTTCAGTTGTATTTTTGATTGAAATGTAATGAGGCAAAAACAAAGTGCTAATAAACAAGAATTGAAGTAATTAATGAACAATAATCTTTATACCTTCCACTTCTATTTAATTTAAGGACTTCATGGTGCTATAATGAACCACAAAGGTAACTGTGAGCATTCAAATGATTTAACCTGAGGCAGTGATGGGGTAATTATCTCAGTTTTGTAATGGAGAAGAGATTTGGAAGGAGAATTATGCAATTCTTGATGCCAATCATCTAGAATCATGAGAATCATACTGATTTCCTCATGTTAACATAACCAAAAATACCAGATACTGAGTGTTTTAATAATAATTAATAATTATCAGGGGCTGTACTAGACACTTTGTATATATTTTCTTACTTAAGCATCAATGCAATGCTATGATTTACATTTGCAGAATTGGAATCTCAGAATAGTTAATTATTTTGGGATCACGCTGCTAGAAAGAGGTGCCGTAGAGATTGGAAGACAGTTCTTTTGAATCTAATGCCCATGTTATTTTTACTTTGGCTTTTCTTTTTTCTTTTCAAAATAACTGCTGTTGTTGTTACGTGCTGTTGAGTCAGTTCCAACTCATAATGACCCTATGTACAACAGAACAAAACACTGCCCAGCCCTACACCACATCCACAATCATTGCTATGTTTGAGCCCATTGTTGCAGCCACTGTGTCAATCCATCTAGTCAAGGGTCTTCCTCATTTTCACTGACCCTCTACCTTACCAGGCATGATGTCCTTCTCCAGGAACTGATCCATCCTGATAACAAAGCAACTAGAAAGATTAATTTAGCTTTTACACTAGATTTCAGCATGTTAAATGAAAGCAGCAAAGGACTAATAAAGAGTAAAGTCTGAATCTCATATTTGATTTTAACTTGTGTGACTTTAGGCCAAATATAATATATTGTCTGTTTTTTTGTTTCCATGACTATAAAGTAAATAAAGTAGAATGGAATTTACATAATGTCATTTGTTGGCTCTAAATGTCTGCTTATATTATATATAAGAGAAATATGGAGCCCTGGTGGCACATTGGTTAAGAGCTATGACTGCTAACCAAAAGGTTGGCAGTTCGAATCCACCACCTGCTCCTTGCAAACCCAATGGGGCAGTTCTACTCTGTCCTATAGGGTCGCTATAAACTGGAAAAAAATTATTATGAATAAGTAAAGTAAAAGAGGTAATTCTTTAGTTCATTTAATAATATAAAGATCTATTCTTATTTAAAAATCATTTAATCAATCAACAATATATACTGAGTTCCTGGTATGTGCCAAGCAGTCATTTAGTTACTGAAAATAAAGTGGTGAATAAGAGGCAAGATAGCGTGCTTTTCTTAAGTTTATTCTAGTTTGGTGAAAGTTGGAGGAGAAAAAAGACATTCAACGAACAGATAAAGAAATAAATAATTTTAGAAAGTGACAAGTGGTCATTGATGTCTTCTGTAAGGAAGTGGTATTTCAAGTGAGATATGAATGTTGTGGGGAGACAGATATTTGAAGTGACAGATTAAGTTGAATATAAAGCTATGTGAAGAACATTCCAGGTAGAGGCAAGAACAAATGCAAAAGCCCTGCGGCTGGAAAGAGTTGGTGTATCTGAGGAATTTTGAGAGAGCCAGTGTAGTGGGCAGTGAAGGTAGAGGGCAGTATCAGAGTCAGCTATGTAAAGCACATAAGGCTTGACTAAATTCCCCTCTGCCATGTTTAATGGCTTAAAGTCAATTTGTGGTACCATTAGGAATCCTAATAGATATATGAATTATTGGTTAGTATATCCAAATGTTACTTTTTGTAAGATTAGTTATAGATTATAAGCAAAAAGTAATATAAAGTTTAAACTTATTTGCTACCAGAATACCTGTCTTAGAATATAGCCTTTTCAGCTAACCAAATCAAAAAACTCACTGCTATCGAGTTGATTCCGACTCATAGCAACCCTATAGAGTAAAACTGCCCCATCGGGTTTCCAAGGCTGTAAATCTTTACAGAAGCAGACTGTCACAACTTTCTCCTGCAAAGTGGCTTGTAGGTTCGAACCGCCAACCTTTAGGTTAGTAGCTGAGTGCTTTAAACTCTGTGCCACCAGGACTCCTTGAGAAGCTAACCTATTGAAATAACTATCACATTGTGTGGGTATTCTTAAAGATTTTCAGAGAAAAATAAATTACTATGCTAACAGTGACATAGAAATCATAGGCCTATTCGGTATATTTTATACTATATAAATTATATTTGCTAGATGAAACAAAAGATATTTGTTGGGAGGAGAATTAAAAATCCACATTAATAGACTTAAAATGGTTTTTCAAAATGTTAAGTTTGACAGGCAGTAGTTTAAGAAAACATCTTTAAAAGCAATTCTAAAGGAAATTAGAGCTGGCTTAGTAAACATTTTCATTAGCTCAGTAGATTTCCCTAAGGACTAAAAGTGGCCAAAGTACCCCTCTATTCTTTCTTATACTTTTCTTTCCACTCATGTCGGATGAGGCTAACCTTCTGCATACATAAGAAAAATGTGTACACTAATTAATCTGGGTCATTCTAAACCAGGTATTGGGATTAGTCTCTAAATGTCCTTAGGCTTATTCCAGTAATTAAGTTATACTTTATTTTTCACTCTTGAACTATTCTGCAAGATTAGAGTTGTAGCTGTTAGGTGTCAAGTCTGTTCTGAGTCATAGGGACCCTGTGTACAAAAGAATGAAACACGGCCCAGTCCTGTGCCATCCTCACAATTGTTGCTATGTTTGAGCCCATTGTTACAGCCACTGTGTCAATCCATCTTATTGAGGGTCCTCTTCATTTTCGCTGACCCTCTAATTTACCAAGCATGATGTCGTTCTCCAGGGACTTGTCCTTCCTGATAACATGTCTGAAGTACTGAGACCAAGTTTTCGCCATCTTTGCTTCTAAGGAGTATTGTGGCTGTACTTCTTCCAAGACAGATTTGTTCTTTCTTCTGGCAGTCAGTTCATGGTATATTCAATATTCTTTACCCAAACTATAATTCAAAGTCATCGATTCTTCTTCAGTCTTCCTTATTCATTGTCCAGCTTTTGCATGCATTTTATGAGGTGATTGAAAATATCACGGCTTGGATCAGGTTCACCTTAGTCCTCAAAGTGACATCTTCGCTTTTTTTTTTTTTAAAGTTTTTTTTTTTGGTATTTTACTTCAAATGAAGGTTTGCAGAGCAAACTAGTTTCTCATTAAACAATTAGTATGCATATTGTTTTGTGACATTGGTTGCCGCCCCCAAGACATGTCAACACTCTCCCCTGCTTGTACTTGGATTTCCTATCAAGGGCTTTCCTGTCCCCTTCTGCCTTCTAGTATTTGCCCCTGGGCTGGTGTGTCCATTTGGTCTCGTTTTGTTTTATGGGCCTGTCTAACATTTGGTTGAAGTGTGAACCTCAAGAGTGACTTCATTACTAAGCTAAAAGTGTGTCCAGAGGCCATATTCTCAGGGTTTCTCTAGTTTCTGTTAGACCAGTAAGTCTGGTCTTTGGATGTGTGTGTAAGTTATGTATGTGTGTAAGTTAGAATTTTGTTCTACATTTTTCCCCAGCTCTGTCTGGCACCTTCTATTGTGATCCCTGTCAGAGAAGTCAGTGGTGGTAGCTGGGCACTACTTAGCTGTACTGGACTCAGTCTGGTGGAGGCTGTAGTACTTGTGGTCCATTAGTCATTTAGACTAATCTTTCCCTTGTGTCTTTGGTTTTCTTCATTCTCTCTTGCTCCAGATGGGGTGAAACGAGTGGAGTACCTTAGATGACCACTTAAGCTTTTAGGATCCCACATGCTACTCACCAAAGTAGAACGTAGAACATTTTCTTTTAAACTATGTTATGCCAGTTGATCTAGATGTTTCCCAAAACCACAGTCCCCATAGCCCTCAGCCCAGTAATTCAAATCCTCAGGGAGTTTGGATATATCTATGGAGCTTCCATGACCTTGCCTTGGACTTTTTAACACTTTAAAGAGGTCTTTTGCAGATTTGCCCAATGCAATGGCTCATTTGATTTCTTAACTGCTACTTCCATGGGGGTTGATTGTGGATACAAGTAACAGGAGATCCTTGATAAATTCAATATTTTCTCCCTTTATTGCGATGTTCCTTGTTGATCCAGTTGTGAAGATTTTTGTTTTCTTTATGTTGAGGTGTAGTCCGTACTGAAGGCTGTGGTCTTTGATCTTCATCAGTAAATGCTTCAAGTCTCTTCACTTTCAGCAAACAAGGTTGTGTCATCTTCATGTAGCAGGTTGTTAATGAGTCTCCCTCCAATCTTGGTGCTGTGTTCTTCATATAGTCCAGCTTCTCAGTTTATTTGCTCAGAATACAGATTGAATAAGTACAGTGAAAGGATGTAACCCTGATGCACATCTTTCCTGATGACAAGATCAGAACTTGAATGCAAATAGTAACCAAAATACATTTTTTTAAAAATTTAATCAAGACTACTGTCTCATCCTCCTAAATCAGATAGTAAATTATATAATCAATTTAGTTATCCAAAAATAGGTGAGAACTAACACTATATATAAGAACAGCTAGTTAAAGTAAAGTAACAATTTAAGGACCTATTTCTACATAGCATTAACATACAAAAAACGTGCAGGCAATAATTTGTAAATAAATGGTGTAAAATAAATGAGATCTTAATTTGATCACATTTTTCTTTGTTAACAAACAAAACTAACAATGGAGATTTAGAAGTTGCATATGGTATTAGCTGTTACATTCCAAAGTTATAACTCAGACATACCATTACTTAAGGTTAGCAGTACTTAAGTACTTAAGGTTAGCTTCCCCAATTGTAGGATTATTGCCGAAATGAAAAGACACAGCCCTCTATTAGCTTTGATACCTGAATTCTATAAAGGAAGGCAGATGTTACACCTTCAATAGAGTTAATACATATTAAACGTGTTTATTGTAATGTTTAAATTAATAGGAATTCTGTAATCTACCTTCCTTTATTGCCTAGTGATTAACAGCTTGGCTGTAACTTAAAAGGTTGACAGTTCAAATCCACCAGCCCGCTCCTTGGAAATCCGATAGGACAGTTCTACTCTGTCCTATAGGGTCGCTATGAGTCCGAATTCACTAGAAGGCAACGGGTTTTTTGTTTTTTGTTTTTTTTTTTAAATATTTTATCCCAACTATGCGTTCCTAGGTCTGTCTAAATAGACTTAAAGGAATATAAGCTTTGTTCTGTAATTTAGTTTTATGTAGATATGGGAAATACTTGACTCAATTTGAGATTATTATTTAAAGATTATATTTATGGCTATACTTTGCGTACTTCCAATGTCCAAAATCGGCAAAACCTCTTCGCATTCCTATTTATCTCACATTGTTCATAAAGTCTAGGATTTTTTACCCTTCAGTAGCCTCATGCTCATAGCTGAAGTTCTGCAGCAGTGTTCGCGCGAGCACCCGTGCAGGCACTGTAGAAGCAAGGGGACAGGTTAAAGTCAACTGACCACAATAATTTACGAACGCTAAACTGCACGTTACCAAGCGGCAGCCAGGGCCATGGCAGCGATCAGTGGTGCCGGTGGCTTGGCTCATACTGTTTTGGTTTCTGCTCAAAGACTGCGTGGCTGGGCAAAGAGAAGTAGGGGAGACCAAATACTTGGGAAAATTAGTGGGTTTTTTTTTTTCTTTTTCTAAAAATGCAGAAAAGGATATGGCCCATTTTATTTGAAATCTTTGAACATGAGAGAAATATTTGTGGTTTGGGTTGGTACTTAGTACACGTTTTCTTTTTTTCCCTTTTATTTTTGTGTTCATCAGATGAGAATTTTGTCAACATAGTTGCTTCGATTTGGTAGCGAAATCAATGCCTGACTTTAAAAATTATGTATCAAACTTACAGAAAATGCTATAGCAGATACCCATCTACAGATCCAAAGTTTAACAGAAGTTAATATTTTGTCATAATTGTCTCAGGCCTCTCTCTCAAGAGAATAAAATATTAACAGATTTAGCTATAGTACTATGCACTCCCATTACTTTCTCCTTCTGACCTCCTCAGACATAACTATTACTTGGACACTGGTGCACCCATTCTCATTCATGTTTTGTACTTTTAATGAATATTTTTGTTAAAAATAAGCAATATGCAGCATTGCCTTTTTCTTATTAAATATATATAATTTCTTTGCAAGATGTTTGTTCCACTCAGCTCAAGTTTCTGAACCTTATCCATGTTGATACACGCTTATTCAGTTCATTTTAACAGGTATATAACATTTCATTGTGTAAAGCACACTATTAAAAGAAGTATCTTTTATTGAATCTTAAAATTCAAGAAATACGTTCACTAAAAATGGGAGTATGAGGTAAGTTTCAAGGAGAATGCGAAATGGTCTGATTAACAAAATTAGAGAAAGATATGTATTCACAAGTATATGAATTACACCACTTCGAATGTCCCCAGTTGGTTGAATTCAATTGTCTCAAAAATTGCTATTTAATACTACTTCAATTCCATTAATTGTAACCTTTTGAAAAAAAATATTTTTAAAACTTCGTAACTTAAGATATTGTGGGATAATGTAGATTCCCATTTTTAAAAGTGTGTTTCTGTTTTGATTATTATTTTTAATCACCACTTTAATGTGTACTTTAGTTGTAACAGACTCCTTAGAATCATTTATGGTTTGTGGTACTGGAAGCCCTCCAATTGCGTTACATATGATAGGCACTTTGCCCTGTTTATACAAAAGTTGAGTCAGAGGCCATTAGCAACTTATTCTAAATGGAAGAACCACAAACCATAACTAATATTAATATAAACATATAAACATACTTAAAAGGATCTCGTCTGAACAGTCCCCTAGTGGACTTAACATTTTAATGCAATTCCACGTGTACCACAAGGACAGAATCAGTGGGAAACAGTTTTTGAGTCTAAGATTGTATTAGTCAAGACTCACTAGAAAATAGAACCAATGTGTGTGTGTGTGTGTGTGTGTGTGGAGAGAGAGAGAGAGAGACAGAGATTTTAAGAAATTGGATCATGTGATTGTGGTGCTGGGAAATCCAAAATATTAGGCCAGGCAGGCTGGAAACTCCTGCAGGATATCTATTACACTCTTTAAGCAGAGTCCTTCTCTCCTCAGAAAACCTCAGTTTTTGCTTTTAAGGCCTTCAACAGTTTTGAGAGGTCCACCCATAATACAGGGTAATCTGTGTTACTTAAAGTCAACTGATATAAAATTGCAATCATATCTAAAACCTTTATAACAAACTCTAGTATTTTACTGAACAGCTGGGCACCATAGCATAGACAAGTTGACATATAAAATTAACTATCACAGAGACACTCAAGTTCAAAGTCTTGATCCATCTCTTATTAAAATCTTATTTTGAGCAAGTTGTTTCTTTTCCAATTGCCAGTTCAATGCTCCCTACTACCAAGTCAAAATGTTTGACAATTTGCATACATAATTTTCATTCTCAGTATTACCTTATGGATAGGAATTATTAACAATTTTTTTAATCCCAGTTGAAAATCCTGGGATTCATAGAATTTAAGTATTTTGCCCAACATTCCACAGCCAGTAAATGGAGAAATAATGATTCAAGCAAATATTTTTGACTTATGCAGTTTCCACTACTTAACATACTTACGTATACTAATAAATAGAAAACATTTTTTTTTATAGCTCCATGGCCATAGTGGATATTCAACACTGTCTTAGGCTGGACACTCTAGAAAAGCAAAACCAGTGAAGCATGTGTATGTATGTATACATATATAGAGAGAGAGAGAAAAGAGAGAGGTTTATATTAAGGAAAAGGCTCACTCGTTTGTAGAGGGTGGAAAGTCCCAAATACGTGGGTTAGGTGGGAGGCTTCTCCTGACTCACATAGCTGCAGGGGTTGACAAACTCAAGATCAGCAGGTAAGCTGCTACCTCAAGTCCCAAGAACTGGAGGGCAGGTGTACAGGAGCCAGATGCAGGAGCCAGGGCAAGCAAAAGTCCATGAACTTTCCCGGATGGAGCAGGAGAAAGGTATAGTGCAGAACTCAAATTCTAGTAAGAAAGACCAGATTTAATGGTCTGACTGAGACTGGAGGTACCCCAGAAATCGTGGCCCCTGGATTCTCTATCAGCCCAGAACTAAAGCAATTTCCGATGCCAACTCTTCAGACAGAGATTGGACTGGACTGTGGGACATAAAGTGATACTCGTGAGGAGTGTGCCTCTTAGCTCAGGTAGATACAAGAAACTAAATGGGCAGCTTCTGTCCAGAGGTGAGGTGGGAAGGCAGAGAGGGTTAGGATCTGGTTGAATGGACATAGGGAATCAGAGACGGAAAGGAGGAATGTGCTGTCACAGTATGAGGAGAACAATTAGAGTCACATAACAATGTATGCATAAATTTTTGTATGGCGAACGTCAAAAAAAGTCCATGAGCTTTGCCAGAAAGTCCACATATATAGGATTCAGGCCACACCCCCAAGGAAACTCCCTTTCAGCTTATTGGCTGCTCATAGCAGATCTCATCATGGAGATGATTAACATTGTATCAGATCTCATTTCAGAGGTGATTACATCATTACTTCGCTACCAAACTGCATCATAACTGCTAAACCACTGAGAATCATGGCTCAGCCAAGTTGACACACATCCTTAACTCTGACAAGCACTATAATAAAACTATTGAAAGCAATAATGAAATATGGCTCATCTTAAATAATAATTGATAAAAGGAAAATAAAGGCACAGAAAAAGAATCCATCATGCCTTTCCACTGAATCGCTGTGTACAGCACCCAGTTAATATTTTGAAAAACGATAAATGCTACTTATCTGGTTATCAACAGAATGAATATTCATAATGATATGTGCTGAGAGAAAAAACGACTAGTTCTAAAATAATGTGGAAGAAAGTGAAATCGTTTAAAGGATATTAATTGAAAATCTGTATGAACATAGCATCTAACAGAAAATAGGATGTGATTCAGAGAAGGTTTGAAAGTCAGGAATTTAAATTGATTTAAATCCAGTTGACATAAATAGGGAAAACAAGATACAGTGAAAGACATGTGGTTATGTAAGTATTGAAGGGCATCATGAGACATAAAATGAATATATTTTTAACTTCTTTAACTTCTTTATTGAGAAATAATTCACATACTATACAACTAAATCATTTAAACTGTACAATTTAATTGTTTATAATATATTTGCAAAATTGTGCAACCAATAAAACAATCAGTTTAGAACACTTTTATCACTCCAAAACCTTGTACTTATTAGCAGTCACTTCCCATTCCCCTCTCCCACCAGTCATGGGAAACCACCAGCCTACTTTACATTCTTATGAATTTGCCTATTGTGATTTTGATTTGCATTTCCTACTGGTTAATGATGTGGACTATATTTCCTTGAGTTTATTGGTCATTTGTGTATATCTTTGGAAAAATGTCTATTCAAACTTATTACCCATTTTTTGAGTTGGATTTTCTTTTTTATATTTTTAATTTTGGGCTGTAAGCATTCTTTTTCATATTCTGAATGAAAATTTCTTATCAGATATGTTATTTGAAAATATTTTCTCCATTATATGGATTGTTTTTTCACTCTTTTGATGGTACCACTTGCAGCGCAGAAATTTGTTGTTGTTGTTTTAATTTTAATGGAGTCCAATTTATTTTTTTATTTTGATGCTTTTGCCTTTGTTGTTCTATCCAGAAAGTCTTTGCATAATCTAAGGTAAAAATATTTACACATATGTTTTCTTCTAAGAGTTTTATAGTTTTAGCTCTAACATTTAGGTCTATGATCTACTGTGAGTTAATTTTTGTATATGGTGTGAGGTATGGGTCTGATTCTTTTATATGTAAATATTCTGTACCATTTGTTCATAGGAATATTTTTTCTAGTATTATTATAGCCACTTCATCATTCTGTGGTTGTAATTTGCATATAGTTTTTCCACACCTTGTTTCACATAATTGAATGTTTTAATATAAAATGTTTCTCCTGCAAACCGTTATACTTTGATCTTGTTTTTGTATACATTCTGCCAATCTCTGACTTTTGATATAGATTGTTTAACCCATTCACATTTTTTGTTATTACTGATATAGTAGAACTTACACATGACATTTTACTTTTTGTGTGTTTCATGTCTTTCTTGTTCCTCTGTTCCACCTCTATTGCTGATAATATGAATGAATATTTTCTAGAATAAAATTTTAATTATTTTAGAGATTTCATTCACTTTATATATGTACATATATGTATATACATATATACACATATATGTATGTGTATGTGTATATATATATGCTTGCCTGTATGTGTGGTTGCTCTAGGGCTTACCATACAAATCTTTTTTTTTTTTTTTTTAAGACAAGATTAGGGTGGGACGACTAACATGAGTCATACAAGTGCTGGGTTGAATCATGTCATAATGTTGACATTTCCCTAAGGATTTTTTATTTTTTCCCATACAAAAAATTTATATGTACATTGTTATGTGACCCTAATTGCTCTCCCCATACTGTGGCAGCACACTCCTCCTTTCTACCCCCGATTCCCCATGGGCATTCAACCAGATCCTAACCGTCTCTGCCTTCCCATCTCACCTCTGAACAGAAGCTGCCCCTTGGGTCTCTTGTATCTACTTGAGCTAAGAGGCACACTCCTCACGAGTATTACTTTATGTCCCGCAGTCCAGTCCAATCCCTGTCTGAGGAGTTGGCCTCGGAAATTGTTTTAGTTCTGGGCTGATAGAGAATCCAGGGGCCATGCTTTCTGGGGTTCCTCCAGTCTCAGTCAGACCATTAAATCTGGTCTTTCTTACTAGAATTTGAGTTTTGCACTACACTTTTCTCCTGCTCCATCCGGGACTCTCTGTTGTGTTCCCTGTCAGGGTGGTCACTAGTGGTAGCCGGGCACCATCTAGTTCTTCTGGTCTCAGGCTGATGAAGTCTCTGGTTTATGTGGCCCTTTCTGTCTCTTGGGCTAATACTTTCCTTGTGTCTTTAGTGTTCTTCATTCTCCTTTACTCCAGGTGGTTGGGACCAATTGATGCATCTTAGGTGGCCGCTTGCAAATGTTTAAGACCCCATATGCCACTCACCAAAGTAGAAGGCAAAACGTTTTCTTAATAAGCTTTGTTATGCCAGTTGACCTAGATGTTCCCTGAAAGCATGGTCCCCAGGCCCCTACCCCTGCTACTATGTCCCACAAAGTGTTTGATTGTACTCAGGAAACTTCTTAGCTTTGGTTTAGTCCAGTTGTGCCAATTTCCCCTGTAGTGTGTGCTTCCTTCCCTTCACCTAAGATAATTCTTGTCTACTATCTAGTTAGTAAATAACCCTCACCCTCCCTCCCCACTCTTATAACCATCAAAGAATGTTTTCTTCTGTGTTTAAACCTTTTCTTGAGTTCTTATAATAGTAGTCATAGAGAATATTTGTCCTTCTGTGACCGACTAAATTCACTCAGCATAATGACCTCCGGATTCCTCCATGTTATGTTTCAAGGCTTCATCGTTGTTCTTTATCGTTGTGTAGTATTCCATTGCGTGGATATACCATAATTTGTTTACCCATTCATGCGTTGATGGCCACCTAGGTTGTTTCCATCTTTTTGCTATTGTGAACAGTGCTGCAATGGACATGGGTGTGCATATATCTATTCATGTGACGGCTCTTATTTCTCTAGGATATATTCCAAGGAACAGGATACCCGGATCGTATGGTACTTCTATTTTTAGCTTTTTAAGGAAACTTCAAATTGATTTCCAAAGTGGTTGTACCATTTTACATTCCCACCAATAGTGTATAAGTGTTCCAGTCTCTCCACAACCTCTCCAGCATTTATTCTTTTGTGTCTTTTGGATTCATGCTAGCCTTGTTAGGGTGAGATGATATCTCGTTGCAGTTTTGATTTGCATTTCTCTAATAGCTAATGATCGTGAGCATTTCTTCATGTGCCTGTTAGCCACCTGAATATCTTCTTTGGTGAAGTGCCTGTTCATATCCTTTGAAGGGCTTACCATATAGATCTTAACTTATCAAAGTATAATTTAGATTTGTACTAACCTAAATCCAGTGAGATATAGAAATGTGAATTCTGTGGACATCTTTTATTCTTTCCCCATTTTGTGCTATTACTGTCATACATATTCCAACTATGTATGTTACAAACCCAAAAATATATTGTAAAATTATGACTTCATATGATTTTATGTCTTTAAAGACATTGAGAGAAACAAAGGGTGTAATTATATATTTATAGATTTTATTGTATTACTTTTCTCATATATCATTGAATTTCTTCATTTTTTTCCCATGGATTTGAGTTACCATCTGATATCATTTCCTTACTCCAGTGCAACTTTGCTTTCACTCACCTCCTTTGTGCTGTTATTGTCAAGTATATTATATTTCTATGAGTTAAATGTTCAACCATACAATAATATACATATTAAGTTATATAATTTATTTTTAAATTAATTAAGGGGAGAATGAATATGCTTTTATGCTGTCTTTTACAATTACATCATTACCTTTCCAGAGTTCTTTGATCTTTCATATAGAATTAAATCACTGTCCTGGGTCACTTGCTTTCAACCTAAAGAACTTACCTTAGTATTTCTTCCAAGACAGGTCTGCTGTGCAACCAATTTCTCTATTTTCATCTATATGGAAATGTCTTCATTTTTACTTCATTTTTGAAAGATAGTTTTGCTGGATATAAGATTCTTGGTTTACATTTTTGATTGTTTGTGATAACACGTTGGATATGTCATCGCACTACTTTCTAGTATCCATTATTTCTGATAAGATATAATGTCATATTGGTGTTCCCTTGTACTTGATGAGTCATTTTACTCTGTGTTTTTCAAGATTCTCTTTCTGTTTTTAGTATTCAACATTTTTACTATGATGTGTCCGTGTATGAGTTATATTGCCTTTTTCCTAATTAGGGCATATTAAGATTTTTGGAAACGTACATGACTATTTTTTCATCAAATTAAACCCATTGCCATTGAGTCGATTCCAACTCATAGCAACCTTATAGCACAGAATATAATTGCCCCATAGGGTTTCTGAGGAGCACCTGGTAGATTCAAACTGCTGACTGTTTGGTTAGCAGCCAAGCTTTTAACCACTGTGCCACGAGGGCTCCTTCAAGTTAGAACAGTATTAAACCATTATTTCTTCTTCTTCTCTCTCCCTCTCTTTTTCCCCCCTCTATTTTATCTTTTGTTTTTTTCTGGTACTTGAATTATTACAAGTGTCTTACTTATCTAGCACTGCTGTAACAGAAATACCACAAGTGGATGGTTTTAACAAACACAAATGTATTCTCTCACAATCTAGGAAGCTAGAAGTCCAAAGTCAGTGTGCCAGCTCTTGGAAAGGCTTTCTCTCTGTCCTGGAGGAAGGTCCTTGTCATCAATCTTCCCCTAGTCTAGGAGCTTCTCAGCGCAGGGACCCCAGGTCCAAAAGACATGCTCTGCTCTTGGCACTTCTTTCTTAGTAGTGTGAAGTCCCTCTCCTAGATTCTCTCTTTTGTATCTCAGAAGAGATTGACTCAAGATACAACCTAATCTTGTAGATTGAGTCCTGCCTCGTTAACATAACTGCCTCCAGTCCTGCCTCATTAACATCATAGAGGTTAGGATTTACAATACATAGGATAATAACATAGATCAGAAAATGATGGCCAACCACTCAGTAATGGGAATCATGGCCTAGCCAAATTGATACGCATTTTTGGAAGACGCAATTCAATTCATAACAACAGGTGTGATTAATGGTGTCCCACGTTCCTCCAATGCTCTGCTCATTTTTATTTATTCCTTAATCTTTTTGTTTTTCAGATTGCATAATTTCTATTGCTCTATTCAAGTTCTATGATACATCCTTCTGCCTGCTCAAATATACTTTTGAGCTTCTCTAATGAATTTTTCATCTCTAGAATTTCCATTTGGTTCGTTTTTATGATAACTAAGTTTTTATTGAGAGTCTCCATTTAAAAACACATTGTCATCACACAATCTTTTACTTCTTTAAACAAGGTTTTTTTTAAAAAATTCTTTGACAATATTTATAATAGTTGCTTTGAAGTCTCTGTCTGTTAAGTCCGACATCTATGCCTCCTCAAAGGCAGTTTCTGTTGCCTGATTATGGTTCACATTTTTTTGTTTCTTTTCATATACTATGCTTTTTTTTTTTTAAACAATTGAACATTTCCATTAAGATATTGTAGCAACTCTGGATAGTGATCCATTCCCAAGATTTTTGTTTTCTCCTTATTGTTATTGTTTTGTTTACTTATTTGTTTAGTGAGTTGCTGGACTCTTTCAGTGTAGTATTTCTTCCATGGTGTGCAGACTCTGTTGTCCTTCCTCATAGTTCACAGTCTTTGGCATGTGCACAGGTAGTAATAGTTGTTTTAACAAGGATTTATTTAATTGGCTCTTTTCCTGGTCTCTCTTTTAATTTCCATGGCTCTGCTGGTATCACACTCAGCTGTTAGTGTTCACCATTTTTCCAGCTGATTACTCTACTGTTTTTACTGTTCCTTGGGCATAAGTTACTCCACAGTGTGATTTAATTAAACATGGGCTCCCTTTAGAGGAGGTAGTCTTTGAGGCCAGCCTTTACAGCTTGTTATGACTTCAAGAGTTCTCTCTAAGTTATCTTTTTCTCTGGTTCTCTGTTAAACTACACTTTAACTTGTTGGTCTCATAGAGCTACCAACCTCCTCTTGATTGCTTACCACCCAAATATCCATATATATATCCCATTGCCATCAGGCCAATTCTGACTCATAATGACTCTATAGGACAGAGTAGAACTGCCTCATAGGGTTTCCAAGGAGCAGCTGGTGAATTTGAACTGCCAACCTTTTGGTAAGCAGCCGAACACTTAACCATTACACTACCAGGGCTCCATGTACATATATGTATGTGACTCAAGCATTCTTTGTCTTTGTCCTCTACTAATGCTTGCTTTTGTCTTTTGTTGGTTTATTGTAATGAACCATTTTGGTTCCCTTCGACTTTACTTTTGTGTATGATTTTTAGGCATTTTCTTAGTGGTTACCATTAATATTATATTTAAAGGCTTGTATTTATAACATCTTGGGTTAAGTTGGTGCCAACTTAACTGGAGTAGCATACTAGAAATTCTATACCTATACCATTCCTCCCCCATTTTGTTGTCAAGCTAATTACTTCCTTATATTTCATGTGCCCTGTAAAATAATTTTATCCTTGCTTTTTATACATTTGTTATTAAAAAGCAAGAAGGAAAAAACTATTAGAATTATCAGGCATGAATACCTTATTACTAGCTGTTATACTTGTCCATGCAATTCCTTTATTAGGAAACTTTCTTTTTATGTATGGCTTTGAATTACTTTCTAGTGTCTTTTCCCTTCCATCTGCAGAATTCCCACTAGCATTTTTTGTAGGGGCAGTCTGGTAGATGTGAAGTCTCTCAGCTTCTGTTTGTCTGGGAATGTTTTAATTTTACCCTTATTTTTGAAAGACAGTTTCGCTGGGTATAGTATTCTTGACTGACAGTTTTTTTTGCTTTTTTCCTTCAGCACTTAATAAATCATTCCACTGCCTTCTGGAAAATATTTCTGAGGCGAAATCACATTTAATCTTATTGGGGATCCTTTGTATGTGACTGTGTGCTTCTCTGTCAGTGTTTTCAGGATTCTTTCTTTATCCTTACTCATTGAGAACCTAACTATGATGTTTCTTGATGTGAATCTCTTTAGGTTTATTCTATGTGGGTTTCTTTGAGCTTCTTGGATTTGTAGATTCATGCCCTTTGTCAAACTGGGAAAATTTTCTGTATTATTTCTTTAAATATTCTTTCTCTCTCATCTCCTTCTGGGATTCCAATGATACGTATATTAGGAATCTTTTGACTGTCCCATAATTCCATTAAAGTGTGTCCAGCTTTCTTTTTTTTTAATTGTACTTTAGGTGAAGGTTTACAGAACAAATAGTTTCTCATTAAACAGTCAGTACACACATTGTTTTATGACATTGGTTAACAACCCCACAACATGTCAACCCTCTCCCTTCTCAATGTTTTTTTTTTTTTTTTTTTTGGTGAAAATATACATAGTCAAAGATACCCCTTTTCAAAAATTTCTATGTGCACAATTCAGTGATATCTATTACATTCTTCCTGTTGTACTGTTATTCTCACTTTAGATGAAGGTTTACAGAACAAAATAGTTTCTCATTAAACAGTTGGTACACACGCTGCCCTATGACAATGGTTAACAACGCCACTACATGTTAACACGGTCCTTACTCAACCTTGGGTTCCCTATTACCAGCTTTCCTGTCCCCTTCTGCCTTCTAACCCTTGTCCCTGGACTGCTGTGCCCCATTAGTCCCATTTTGTTTTATGGGGCTGTTCAATCCCTGGCTGAACTGTGAACCTCAGAGATGACTTCACCACTGAATTAAAAGGGTGCTTGGGGGCCATACTCTTGGGGTTTCTCTAGACTCTTTCAGGCCAGTAAATCTGGTCTTTGTGTGTGTGTGTTGGAATTTTGTTCTACATCCTTCACCAGCTCTGTCCAGAACCCTCTGTTGTGATCCCAGTCAGAGCAGTCAGTGGTGGTAGCCAGGCACCATCTAGCTGTACTGGACTCAGTCTGGTGGATGTGCCCAGCTTTCTTGATTCTCTGTTCTTGTTGCTCTTTAGCCTTTGTAATTTTGACTATTGCATTCTCTATTTCTTCTGCCTGATTAAGTCTGTTTTTAAATCCTTCCATTGTGTTTCTCGCTTCAGTCATTGTCCCTTTCAGTTGCAATATTTCTGTTTGGTTTCTTTTTGTCTGTTTTTTAAGGTCTTCATTTAATTCTTGCATTGTTTTCCTCATTTGTGTTAGATCTTTGTCTATGTTTTCCCTTAACTCTTTAATTAAGTTTAACATTGTTAAACTTCCATTCTTTTCATTATTCTATCTTCCTTAGATGTGCTTTCACTCTCTACATCATGTTCATTTGGACGGGCCATCATTTCTCTTCTCTTCGTTTGTCTTATGATTTTTTGTTGGAGCATTGGAATTTCTGATCATGTTAACTTTCTCACTTCTCCCCAGTATTTGGCAGTTTTGCCTGCACTTCTTTCTGTAAGAAACTTTGCTTACGGTTTCCTCACCCTCTCTGTGATACCTCCTTCTCTCTCCCTGATTTAATTAAGATTTGGAATTTCTTGATGTCAGTTTTCAACTTTCAATATTTCCCAAACACACCAGAGAACACGCTGTGGTCAATCTGTCCACCAGCAGGCACCACCACTCAGACAAAATTCCACAATCAATCTATCCACCAGGGGGCACAGTCCTCTCTCTCTCTCTAGTTATTTATCCCTTCCCTGTTTCCACAACCATGTTTTCAGTGGGAAAATCCACACCCAGCAAGTTCCCTTCAGGGCTGGGTGTTGCCCTCCTGTTTTGCCTAAGGCTTTCTTCTCTGGTCTATGGTGGCTGCTTATATCTGAGTTGGCATTCAGAAGACACATAGGCAGCTTTTCCTCCATATCAGGAGGAGGAGGGGCTGGTGCTCCCCATAGCGACGTTGGAGAGATCTATCTCACTGGTTTCAGAGCCCCAGTGACCCTGTGGTGGTTGGGGAAGCAGTCTCCACTTAATGACCAGCCTCTTGGTTCCACTGTAGAGTTTCTTCTGTAGTAGTTCATATCAGTCCAGCAGGTGACAGTTACGGGGGGTGGGAGTGGGGCAGAGTGGTTGTCATGCTCTGAAGAGAACCCCAGGGAAGTCTCCTTTTTGCTATCAGAGCCCACCCCATAGTATGTTGGCTATGGGTGTAGCCTCCACTCAAGATGCCTGCTTCCTAGCATACAGCAGCCTCAGTCAGCAGTCCTCATAGCCAACCACAAAGGGTAGCAGGCAGACTCGAACTGATACCCAGGTTTCAGAGGCTTGAGCCTTGGGGTGCACAGGAAGGCAGGTAGAGTGCTGACTATGGGAGCCGACTGCACTGCAGGGGACTTCTATAGCAATTTGCAGCAGCCTTGCACCTGACAGTGTCTGGGTGGGTATAGGAGCTATCACACTCTGAACAGACCCCCCAGGGAGATCTGTCTTGTTCCTATTTGAGCCCCCCCTCTTCATAGTATGTTGGCTGTAGGTTTAGCCTCCACTTAAGACGTCTGCTTCACAGCTCACAGCAGCCTCAGTCAGTAGTACTCATTGCTGACCAGAAGGGGGAGCAGACAGACTTAAACTGATCTCCAGGAGGTCTCTTGTTTTCCTAACAGAAGCCTGAGCTATGGAGTGGGTAGGTAAGCCAGTACAGAGTGTTGCCTATGGGAACAGACTCCACTGCAGGGGCCTTCTGAAGCAATTTGCAGCAGCCTTGCTGTTGACAGTGTCCAGGTGGAGAAGGTGTGGGCATGTTCCAAACGGAACCCCAGGAGGGTCTGCCTTGTTGATTTTAGAGCAGAAGTTTGGGGTCCTGTCACTTTGTACAGGCAGGGGGTGTGGCGGTTAGGGAAGCAGGCTCCTTTGCTTAGGTTGCTTCAGCCGTTCACAGCAGCCAGCAGCATGTGTGGCTGGGGAAAGAAGTAGGGATGGTGAGAGAAGCAATTTTCCTACTGTATGAGACTTCTTGTTGACTTGTTGATTCTTACCTATCTACTGCTCCCTGCTGCTTTCCTCTGCTCCCCGATTTGGAGTCCCTCAAAGCCAAGCACAATTTCCTTGTGTATTTCTTGTTCTATTTGTGGGGGAGTGTCAAAATGATGGTCTGTTTATGCCATTATCTTCCCAGAATCTCTCCATTGTTTTTGATAGTGCCCCTAGGCTTGAAATTTTCCACTTGCTATTCAGAATAAATTCGTTTCCTTTTGGATAGCTATAATCCTTTCTTTTCTTCAAATCTGCCCCTCTTTCTGGGGGAAAAAAAAAAAAAAAACCCTCCGTGTCTATGCTCCAGAGCTAAGAGTAAAGGCAGTGGTCTCCTTTCTCCTTTCCCCTTTCCCACTTTCTTTCCTAGCAGGACACTGGGAAGGGGTGTAACCTCTGTTTTCTGTTGTTGCTGATGTTGTTGTTGTTTTAAGTTTCCTTAGTGGTTAAGAGCTCAGCTACTAACCAAAATGTTAGTGGTTCGAATTTACCGGCTGCTCCTTGGAAACCCTATGGGGCAGTTCTACTCTGTCCTATAGGGTTGTTATGAGTCAGAATTGACTCAACAGCAACAGGTTAGTTGTATGGAGCAACTGTGAGCTTGGATGAGAGCTATTGCACCCCAATATTCTCAGCCTATTAGACCTGGGTTAGAGTCTCCCCTTACAAGTGAAGATTGGGTCAAGGAAGAGAGTCCCAAATCTTATAGTTGCTTTTGCCAGAAATAAAGCTTCTAAAACATGGAGCTGAGTGGAGAGATTAGAAATGATGTCAACCTGCCCCTTCCTGGGAAATACCATAGGCCAAGACTGAGAACTAGGAGGAGTGGAAGCCCTCCCTGTTTTCTTGGCTGTATTTATCAGCAATAGAGCTTTCATGTTACTGAGTGTGGGCAGAGGAACAGGGAGGGGATTGGCTGTAGTTTAAATGCCACAAACTGCTTGTTTTTACCAAGATTAAGGAAATGGTGTTAAGTAAATTTTTCTCCATTTCCTGTATGTCCTTAAGACAATTTCCAGAGATTTCAATTTTTTAAAATTGTTTTTAATGTAATTTTCACCATTTATTGATTTATTTATTGGTTAGGGAGAAGGTCTGAGGAGAGTCTCCTGTTGTCATTTGGAAGTGGTTAGAAATATACTGCAGACTTAAAAAATAAATATTTGTTAAGAAAATATATTCGAAATAAAAAATAATAAGCATTGATAGATAAAATATATTTAAATACAGAAATATGGAAGAAAACTATCAAAATGTGATGATTGTTTCTGACTAATTCTGAGTTTTGAAAATGTAAAATTGTACCAAATTAAAATTTTACCAAAACAACATAAGTAAGAACAAGAGCAACAACAGCAACAAAAATATTGATAGCATTTCTTCCGGCTCTTCATTACATTTTGTCAAAGATGATAACAGTTATTTCAAAGAGTGAAGCCTGATATAAAAACAATATTATGGTTAGATATTTACTAAAGTAAAAGGAAAGAAAAAGAAAAATGGAAAGAGAAGTCGGAATGTTCTAAAGTCATTCTGATTCATCTACAGATATAAAAATTCATATACATGCATCTCTTAAGTTTTTAAAGTAAACTCTTTAATCTTTACATAAAATAGTCTGAATCTATTTTATTTGCAATGTTGATGTAGCCTTTTACAGGAATACACTTTTAAAATTAAATTTTTATCTACACATTTGGGCAGTCTGATAAATAGCTGGTGGTAAAAATTGTATATCTTAGTATTAAAAAAAAAAAAAGTTGCTGTCGAGTCGATGCTGACTCATAGCGACCTTACAGGACAGTGTACAACTTCCCCATAGGGTTTGCAAGAAGTGGCTGATGGATTCGAACTGCTGACTTTTTGGTTTGCAGCAAAATGGTTAACCACTGCAACACACAGGCTCCCTATACACTTATTTTATTTGTAACATTTTAAATTACTTATCTTTCCTTGGGAATTGTTATTTTTTAGTTACATGATACCATTTCTAGTGGTTATACATGAAGAAACTTTTCTGTAGATTTCTAAATTTATCTTCTTGAACTGAATGCACATGTGGAGGATAGTTGATAAATAAGACACTCGCACAAATTTTACTCCACTATTACCTTTAAAAAATTGAGAGATAAGATTTTTAAAAGTAAAGGAAAAATAAGGGGAATAAAAATTTAAAAACTGGGGAATCTAATTAGAGAAAGTTCTAATAATTTCTGAAAACTTTCTAAATATTTGAATTTAATTTCCATTATCAAAATGGTTTTCCCTCAAGATGGTCAAAATACTTGTACTTCTATGTTTGAGAAGTAATATGTTAACGTCCCTTTGGCATAAAAACATCATGGTCATTAAATAGTATGTATATCCTAACTGCAATTAGTCCTTGTTTTCGGTTGCACGGTTTAACCTGATACTACCTGCTCCAAGGCATACTTGGCAGCATTTCAAAAGAGCAAACCAATGTTTTCTCCTCCCCATAGATAGAAGGAATTTGTGTGTGTGTGTGTGTGTGTGTGTGTGTGTGTGTGTGTGTGTGTGTCTGCATGTGTTGGGGACAGGAGATCTATAACTAACCACTGGGAATTCCAGATGGCTCACAATGCTACCTTCACATTTCTCTTTAGTAGTGTTAAGTATCATTTTATTAACATTATACCTTTTATAGATTTTAACATCATTGGCAAAGGAAATAAGTTGAAGAAGTATTCTTTTTTACCTTGTGAGTATTGAGTGACATATGTTAGAAATATATAAAAGTATGTAACATATTGGAATCTGTTTTTAATATATGTTATATTTATGTATAATATTGAATTTTCTCTACATGAAATTAGAAAAAAACCTGGCAATTAATATGTTATTTGTGCAAACACGCAGAAAGATACACAGAAAGATGCCAGATTTTCATAGGTTCATTTACATAGGGCCGTCTTCCAAAGTGTGGACTTTGTTTTGAAGCTTGCAATATACTGTGAGCAGGATCATATCCATTATTTTAAAGAAGCAAATAACCAAGTGTGTATAAGATCAGCAGGAATGGGTCCCTAATAACACACAGGGAAAAAAAGCTCCTTAAAGCATAAAAGCTAGAAATAATATGAATTCATTAAAATGTTTTGTCAGTGCTTTCAAAACTATAATGAATAACTAAGTTTATATCTCAGCTAGCATTTTTATGGAAAAAAACACTTTTCTTTGATATATACAGCTAATTTTGGTAAACATATAAAAAACTACTTGTCTAAATATTCATTGATAACACCCTTTTCTTACTTATGTTTCCAACATTAAACTTGGTGCTTTAAGTGGCTTTATTTACTGAAATACTGTGTGTGCAAATGGTTTATGCTATAAGAGACATTAAGCGGGAGCATAAAAAAACCAAAAAACCAAACCCACTGTCACTGAGTTGATTCCAACTCATAGTGACCCTATATGAGAGCAGAACTGCCCTATAGGGTTTCCAAGACTACAAATCTTTACAGAAGCAGACTGCCACATCTTTCTCCTGCAGAGCAGCTAGTGGGTTCGAACCACCGACCTTTTGGTTAGCAGCTGAGCACTGTAATCACTGAGCCACGAGGGCTTCTTAGAGGTAGCATAGAACCCCACAAATGCCCATCCTCCAACACTTGATCTTTTGCATATAAAAATATCTCAAGTGAGGCATATTTCCTTCATAAACTACAGGTCAGTTGAGGCCTGCCTGCCCCAAGAGAGCTCAATATGATTGTCTCAAACCCCCAATTTCCCAATGCCGTTGTTTGGTGAAGGCTGAAGTCCTCCTACTCTCAGATTTCTACAGCTCTGAGATATATGTTTCCTGCTCCCTTTCATGTCTGGGCTCCAGAGTCTAAGCTGTCTCTGTCTTCTCCAAACATTAACTACACTCTGCTGCAATCAGCCCTTTATTAATATACATCTGTCAAAAAATTCTCAATACAAACTACCACAGAAATGTGAGACTTTATAGACTGTGTGTGGTGTGTGTGAGTGTTAAGAGAGAGGGTTTGAGGTGATAGGGCAGAGGGATCATATTTCTCACCACAAAGAAAACAAATTTAAAATACATTTTTTTCCCCAGAGAATTAAAATGTAGAATTGAAAAAGAGATATGTATAGAAGTAACTGAATTTTAAGATGAGATATGATTTGTTATTTCAACAGAAGAGATGGATATAAAAATGATATACATAAAAAAGCTCTGAATCTAAATTTAGAAACTGCCCTAGATAAAATCTATCAAAGATTTGTAGAACCTCAACATTTTCCTAGGTTATAAGAGAAACCTAACTAAAGTTAGCTAACACTCCTTAAGATAGCCATTTAGATCTATAGCTATGACTTCAAATATTTGTTAAAATAGATGGAATATGAGAAAGAAATGCATACATTCATCTATACATTCATCCATAAATGTTTACCTACTCTGGAAATTGAGTGAGGTTAATAAAAACAGCAACAAAATACACATGGGAAAAAAGAAACAGTTTGTTCATCTCTGCAATTCCAAAAAATCTCTGCTTCACTTCTAAGAGCTAATAGTCATTGATTGTGTAGAATATGCCACTGTCATAGATATTTTTTCATATACTTTATATAAAAGCTATGGCATATGTCTTAGTAATCTAGTGCTGCTACAACAGAAATACCACAAGTGGATGCTTTAAGAAAGAGAAATTTATTTTCTCACAGTCTCGTAGGCTAGAAGTCCAAATTCAGGGTGTCAGGTCCAGGGGAAGGCCTCTCTCCGTTGGCTCTGGAGGAAGGTCCTCGTCATCATCAGTCTTCCCCCAGACTAGGAGCTTCTCTGCGCAGGAACCTCTGGTCCAAAGGACGCGCTCTGCTCCCAGTGCTGCTTTCTTGGTGGTATGAGTTCCCCAACTCTCTGCTTGCTTCCCTTTCCTTTTCTCTCTTGAGATAAAAGGTGGTGCAGGCCACACCCCAGGGAAACTCCCTTTACATTTGATCAGGGATATGACCTGGTAAGGGTGGTGTTACAATCCCATCCTAATCCTCTTTAACATAAAATAACAATCACAAAGTAGATGACAACCACACAACACTGGGAATCATGGCCTAGCCAAATTGATACACATGTTTTTTGGGGGACACAATTCAATCCATGACAGCATACAAAGTTTATTTGGGATTAAGCTTTATCTCTCCTCTTAACTGAATTCTGTTGAAACCCTGAATACCCAAAGACCCTACAAGTAACTAATGCATTTCTTAAGTTACAGGTTCTTAACTTGGGGTCTATTTTAGTTTCGTAGTAGCGCTGGTATAACAGAAACACCACAAGTGGATGATCTTAACAAAGAAAAATTTATTTTCTCACCATTTAGGAGGCTTGAAGTCTGAATTCTGGGCGCCTGCTCTGGAGAAAGATTTCTGTCTCTGCTGGATCTGGGGAAATATACTTGTTGCTTTCAACTTCTGTTCCTTGGTTTCTTGGTGATCTTTATGTGGCTTTACATCTATCTTCCTTCATTTGTGCTTGATTGCTTCTTTGCCTAGTCTGCTCCTTTTATATCTCAAAATTGATTGGTTTAAAACACACCCTACACTGATACAGCTCATTGACATGACAAAGTAAACCCTATTTCTAGATGGGATTACATTAGCATGTATAGGGGTTAAGATTTATTACACGTATTTTGAGAGGGGAACAAAATTCAATTCATAACAGGGCCCATCTATCAGTTAGAGTAGATTGACAAAAACCTTCACATTTTACGTACACATTATATATTCACATAGAAAGACCTGGAGTTAGAAAACCAAAAGGAAAGGACACGCTCGGCATTTCTCAAGCTGAAAGAACTGAAGAAAAAATTCAAACCTCGAGTTACAGTATTGAAGGATTTTTCATCATAGCCAGATTTGCTTCACTTTGTATTATCATATATTTTTATTTTTCTTTATTTATTCTGCACGTGCTAAATTGGTATAATGGGGAAAGGGAGAACAGATTTTTTTTTTCTTTAAGAATGAATAAAAAGATGGGAATTCTCCTATGAATTATATGAAATCAGTATAATCTTAATTCTTAAATTAAAAAAAAAATCAGAAGAAAACTATAGACCAATCTCTCATACTAATAAAAACTTAAACCTTAAACATAATCCTGAAAAGTAATCCCCCATGTTAAGAGTACATCATGATACTCCATCCAAATTTAATCTAGTGATATGAAAATGATCTAATATAAGAAAATTCACTGATATATTTACATTAGATTGATTAAAAGTATATATTTATATTAGATTGATTAAATTATAAAAGCATTAAATATGTGTGTGTGTGTATATATATATATATATATATATATATATATAAACATTGAGCCCATTGTTGTCAAGTCTATTCTGAGCCATAAGAAGACCCTCAAGGAGATGGATTGACACAGTGGCTGAAACAATGGGCTGAAACATAGCAAGGAATGTGAGGATGATGCAGGATTGTGCAACTTTTTATTCTGTTATACGTATGGTATCTATGAGCCAGAACCGAATCGACGGCACTTAACAACAACCTCTATATTATGGCACCTAACAAGAACAACAACATATATAACGTGTATATATACATATATGCATGCATACATACATACATATACACAAATAATCTGATATTTGATAAAATTTAAGAACCATCCCTAATAAAAATATATAAACAAGAATGAAAACCTTCCTTAGGTGACAAAACTTATGTTAAAGCAAGAGCATTCATTTATATTCTGCGGTAAAATTGCAGAGGAGTTTTTAAATTTTAGGTGCAAAACAAGATCGTCATTATCATTTTGCTATTTAATAGTGTAGACTCTTGTAGTTCACATAATAAAGCATTGAAAAAAGAAATAAAATAAATACATTCTAGAAAGGGAGAAGCAAAATAACCACTATTAAGAGTCATATGAATGGCTAGTTCTTAGATTGTTTTTATTTTCCCAGAATATTTTTAATTTACAATGCTTTTCCAATTTTGTAAAAATTGACTCTAGTTTTCAACAATGATCTTGTTTTTAATATAAAATGATAAAAGAAGTGTCTGTAAAAAATTAGGCTTTTAAGTGATATCCTGCTCTTATTTTTTCCAGATCTTCCCAGTGACAAATTTATACCAAGAACAGTAATTTATCAATGGATGTGTTCTTTTAAAATGCAGAGATTTTAAAAATATTTTTGGTATGTTTCTCAGTTGTCAATACTTGAGAAAGCATGTATCTTTTTTCTGAAACTATGTCTATTTTTTTTTCTGTTAAAATGACTTTTCTGAATGATAGTGATAGCAGATTATAATTTTATTTTTATATCCACAGTTTGTAACATGAAGTAGATGGATACAGATAGATAGATAAGATAGATAGATGATAGAAAGATGGATAATAGAAAATCTAGATCTGTATTTATCTATCTATGGCAAGTATTTATTATCACCCCCACCACCTCCACCCCATTTCTCTCTCCACACTCAATTGGTTTATGAAAAATCTTGGAAATACAGGCTAACTATACCAGTCAGCTTTTCTTGACCAGAAAGTTCAGCCTAACTGAAAGGCCAGGCATTTTGTAGCGAATTCTGTGTAATAAAACAACAAAAAATAATGCATGTGATAATCTTTCACTGACTTTAAAAAGGCAAAAAAGCTCTATGAAAACAGTCCTGAGTTAATTTATCACGTGTGACTCGGAGTCTTGTTGACTGAACGCTGCATTAAAGTGTTGCAGCATCTACAGCTAAATGAACATGCTGCTTTAAGCCACTGAGTGCCAGAGGCTGGTAGATCCTAACAGGATAACTTTCAGGATCAAAAGAATGTTTCATGTTCAGGAAACTTGGAACAAATATGTTATTCTAAAATCATCAATCAACAAAAAGCAATTAAGGCATGGTGCTGATCAAATACTAACAATGCCTGCCTTATTATTTCTATAAATCTGTTAAAGATCTAATTATTTAAATTGAAATACTTAGTGAAAGCTGTAATCTCATTGATCTAATAGTCTTTCCAAATAACAGTTATATAAGATAGACCTGATTTCTTTTTTCTAATGAAAAATACTTGGATTCTTTTTTTCAGTACACATTTTAGAATTACAGTACCCTTCCACCTCACCTGCCACTAGAAAAACAAAACAATCAAGCAAAAAAAAAAAAAAAAAAACAGGATAGAAGAAGTTGAAGGACGTACATACGTGGAGACCTTAGCCAAATGATATCTAACTAAATAGGTACAAATATTTAAAGAGTTTTATAAACACTAAGTTAAAAATAATTATTTAACTACGGTATAAGTAAAAATTTAGGGCAAATTTCAACAAAATAATGCCAAGGTGTGCAACAAGGGGTGAGAGTGAGAATCATTAAATGGTATGATAGAATAGATTCCCATTGTATATGTTTATGTGGTATTGGCTGCACCATTAAAATGTAAATCTGGCTGTAGTGTTAAGTGTTGTCATTTAAAAAAAAAGATTGAACATTATGTAACGAGAGGGGACTTCTGTTGGAAACTCATTTTTTAATTTAAAGCAATTATTTTGTATTTACCTTCTTGAATTAGAAAAGCTGGCTTTTCTAAAGATATAGACTTAAATTATAAACTAAATCTTCATCTGAAAAATACGTAAGATGCTTATGTAACCAACTTTCATATGGACTCATGTTTGTCTGGTTTAATGCAGAAGGATTGATCATAGGATCATGCAAAGTTTCTTCTAGCTCCTATAATTTTATACATGGACATAACTTCTATCTACTGAGGTTTTACATCTTTACATACCAAAGCAAAAATAGTTCCAAATTTGGTGAAAATGTAAATTGGATGAAAACCAAGGTTATTTTTCAAGTATGTTAGTGCTGAAGGAATTCTAATGATTCATAAACAAATGTAAATGAAAATGCTGACAAATTCTTTAGAAAGAGCCAAAATAATGACACTTTATATTATTTATAAGCACTCGCATAAGCACAAACCTATACACACACACACTCACATCTGGCAGTATTAAAATGCTAGGAACTTAGAGTGAAGATTAGCTGAGTTGACACTGAACATAGAAAGGTAAATGATTGGAACTTTAATTACTTTGATCCGTCATGCCTGGTAGTTATGTGTCAACCTAAGCCAACACAACTGACTTGGAACAAAGGTCATGGCTGTTTCAACACTGTAACACATTTCTAATGGTTTATTATAAAGTGTATTGAACAGAATGTGTCCTGAGAACAGAAAATAAAGCTATAGAAATCTGGGACCTATGGAATTTATAAAAATAACATACAGATATATATAGAAAAGTGTATGTCTGACTTGCAAACATATGTCTGATACATGTTAAAAGGAGCAGAAAGAGAGAGCAAGCTATAATTCTTTATTTTATAATTGGTGTATTTAAATGAATAACATAATATGGTCAGTTCAATCCAATGATATTTTTACACTAAGTCATAAAACTAGTTTTTATACTTATACATTAAAACTTTAGCCAAATCATTACAAAATGTCTTAGGGAGGATTGAAACAACCAGTTGGTTGACTGATTTTTTTATGCTTCTCTCAGTGGTTTAGTGTAATGTGCATATAGTAGAATGAAAATGGCAAAGAATTCTGAGCAAGTGAAAAAAATGCTATTAATAACTCACTTCACTCTGTTTCTGCAAACTGCGTGATTTCCTTTAACATTTGCAGACATTTTTAAGAAGCACCAGTGAAAAGGAAAAAAAAAAAAAAAACCTGCCTTCCTTCCTAATAGTATGTAGAATTTTACACCATAAATCAATTTCCAACAATGCTTTGAAGTTTTCAAATTTTAGAGATTTGCCGTTTTGTGTTTCCACAGAAAAGAGCATAACTAAAAATCTGCTTAACTTACATATTAGAAGTTGTAACCAGAAGCCTGTTCATTCTAGGCAACTCCCAGGGTTAAAGGCTGAAATTACGCATCAATATAAACTACTTTTCTAAAGGTTTTAGAATGCTATCAAAGATAATCCTTGGAAACCCTATGGGGCAGTTCTACTCTGTCCTATAGAGACACTATGAGTCTAAATCTATTTGGTGGCAGTGGAATGGGAAGTTTTGGTTTCTCGTCATGGCGGATACTGGTGCAACTGCCTATGAGGGGATGCTTTCCAGAAGAGTGATTGTGTGAAACTTTTGTGTCTTTTGGCTTCTGTACAGCGAGAGAAGGCTTGCAAGTAGGTTTACTATTTCCTTTGTGTTTATTGGGAAGGTGTGGCTACTGGCATTCAGAAATATTCAGGTAAATGAGTTATTTTTTGGGTGAAAACAATTTGTGATGTACTTCCAGGGCCGTGAGACCGATATGTACTGTGTGTGAGGTGCTTCATGGAACATGGGACTGATACAACCCACTTGCATTAGTTGCCTCCCTGATGACATCTTTTATAAAGTGCTTACCTCCTGAAAACAGTTTGTGATGCACTTCCTGGTTCATGGATCTGATACATACCATGTGTGTGATGTACTTCATGGAGCATGGGACCAATATGGCCTGCTTACAATTGGCATCCCATTTTGTCAAATAATGAAATACTGTCAACAAACAATGATTCACACTCATTCCATTAGTGAAAAAGACATGACATCACCAAAAAAAAAAAAAAAAATCCTTTAAAGGGTTAGAATGTGGAAATGGAATATTGAAAATTGACTAGCAGACTTCCCCACCTGTGATGGTTAATATTATGTGTCAGCTTGGCTAGGCTATTACTCTCAGTGATTTGTGAGACACTGGAATGGTTGCTCTTCCTTAATGTAACGTAATAGAATCATCTTCCATGATGTGATCTGATGTGAGCAGCCAATCAGTTGAAAGGGGAATTTCCTTGAGGATGTGGCCTGCCTCCAGTACATAAATGGATGTTCTGGAAAAGCTAGTTCTTTTCTTGACCCTGCACTCTTCTCCTCACCTGAACTCCTGTTCCTGGGACTTAAGCCTGCAGAAGTCTTTGATCTGCTGCCTGACCTACAGATTGTGGATTTGCTAGGCCCCTTGAAATCCTGTGATCCAGGAGAGGTCTCCAGCCTACTGCCTGACCTAGGAATTTGGGACTTGCCAGCCCTCACAATTGCATGAGGCATTTCCTTGAAGAAAATCTCTCTATATACTTTTTTTTTTTTTTTTTTGCAAATAATGCTTCTGCATTTGTTTGCCAGCCATGCCCTCCTCCTACAAGGTATTTTCATAGGCGCCTCTAAGCCATTTTTTTACACGTTGCTGTGAAGAAAAATTAGCATAGCGTGCTTGTGAGGATGCCCACTTCTCCATGTCTCCTTCAGAATTCCACCATAAGATGTTGTTGATTCATTCTTTATATACAAATAGCATCTCTGCTGAGATGTCCGTTTCACACTATTCAACTATCATAATCTTTCACACTATAATAAAAATACTTATCAAACTCTTATAAAGAATTGGCATTTTTATTACTCCACAAATACTTGAGCTTGCTGCCAAAACAATACAAAGGTACATGGTTTACATAGTCAAGGATAAGAGAGTTTATAAATATAATTCATTCCAAGGCACAAGAGTTTAACATAAAACAAATTTTAACTTTCTGCCTTAGAACCACAGGAAGCAATGTGTGAGCAGATTAGATGTAGCTGATATTTTCACCTCAAATCTTCTAGCCGTTGAGAATAAAGAAATGTTGAGGTACCTGAATGTTTAAAATCATTAAATGCAGCTAGAAATAATTTTTTCATCTTTTTAGTTTATGATTAAAATATAGTTAAAAGGAATTCTGCTCCCAGCACTGACAGAGTAGCCTGTATGAGAAAAAAACATTCTGTGAAGAGCAACTAAAAAAACTGGCCAAAATACAAAACAAATAAATAAACAAGAAGGGCTCTTTGAAGTCACTGGATGTTAGGGACCAATATCCAGGTAAGACCGAGAAATGATAGAAACTAGAAAACAATGGAATGACATCTATAAAGTATAAAATAATAACAACAACAATAATAATAAATGCCAGCCTAAAATTCTATCTCCAGTGAACACATTCTACAAAAACAAAGGTCTGAAATAAAGATGTGTTAAACAAATGAAAACAGATAATCGTTTAAAATTAAAAACCTGATTCTAAAATCTACATGGAAATGCAAATGGTCAGGAGTATCTAAAAGATCTTGAAGAAAAGGAAATTGGGGGACATAGCCCACTCTATATCAATTTCTAATTTTAAAGTACATTAATTAAGACAGTGTAGTATTGATGAAAGACCTTAAAAAAAAGATTAATAAATAGTACTGGGTCAATTGGATATCCATATGGAAAAAAATAATTCATCTTAACCTCTACCTGACATCACACACACAGTCAAATCCTTCTCAATTGTAGATTTAAACATGAAAAAGACAACAGTAAAGTTTCCCAGAGATAACATAAGAAGATATATCCACGACCTTTAGGGAAGGCAAATACATCTTAAACTAGACACTGAAACAGTAATTATAAAGGAAAAGATTGACAAATATCTCTTCATTAAATGTAATTACCACTCTGTTTGGGGAGCCAAGGGGAGGGCATATTGTGCAACCCAGGGCAATGTTTTGTCACAGTCGTTTTGCAAAACAGTCAACGCTACAGTGAGATGGAGTAGAATAGATTGGCTCTAGACGTCTTTGCTTTGTCTTATTCCTCACATAGGGTAATCCTCCTGGACAATTCCCAGCCTCCTACACAACTTAACGTCTTACTCTGCTAGAACACATTTGCATGGATTTATGACATTCTTTTTTTTTTTTTTTTTAAAGATATTCTTAAAGAATTTCTCTCCTGACCAGAGGTGGCTATTGAGGAAAGCCTTTTTTCTTTGTTTATTTATTTTGAGTTTTCACTTAATTCCACTTTTTTATGAACTCAAAAATCCTGTTTGACTCCCTGAGGGACTGAATTGCTGGGCGGAGGGCAGTGGGGACCATGGTCTCGGGGAATATCTAGCTTAATTGGCATAAAACAGTTTATAAAGACAATGTTCTACATTCTACCTTGGTGAGCAGCATCTCCAGTCTTAAAAGCCTGTGAGCAGCCATCTAAGATACTCCACTGGTCTCACCCCTTTGGGAGCAAGGGAGAATGGAGAGAACAGGATACAAGGAAAAGATTTAGTCCAAAGGACTAATGGACCACAGCTACCACGGCTTCCACCAGACTGAGTCCAATACAGCTAGATGGTGCCCTGCTACCACCACGGACTGCTCTGACCAGGATCACAACAGAGGGTTCTGGATAGAGCTGGAGAAGGATGTAGAACAAAATTCTAACTCACAAAAAAAAGACCAGATTTACTGGCCTGAAAGAGACTGGAGAAACCCCGAGAGTATGGCCCCCAGACGCCCTTTTGGCTCAGTGGTGAAGTCATCTCTGAGGGTCACCGTTCAGCTGGGGACTGGACAACCCCATAAAACCAAACGGGACTAATGAGGCACAGCAGTCCAGGGACAAGGACAAGAAGGCAGAAGGGGACAGGAAAGCTGGTGATAGGGAACCCAAGGTTGAGTAAGGACAGTGTTAACATGTAGTGGCGTTGTTAACCATTGTCATAGGGCAGCATGTGTACTAACTGTTTAATGAGAAACTGTTTTGTTCTGTAAATCTTCATCTAAAGTGAGAATAATAGCACAACTGGAAGAATGTAATCGATATCACTGAATTGTGCACGTAGAAATTTTTGAAATGGTGTATCTTTGGCTATGTATATTTACACACACACACAAATAAAAAGGTCAAGAAGGGAGAGTGTTGACATGTCGTGGGGTTGTTGACCAATGTCATAAAACAATATGTATACTGACTGTTTAATAAGAAACTATTTGTTCTGTAAACCTTCACCTAAAGTACAATTTAAAAAAAAAAAGAGGCAAAAAAAAAAAGAAATCCTGTTTGAAATCACATCATAGATAGAATCCAGCATCTACATAGGAGGCAGGTGGCAAGTAGATACCCCACTGCCCATGACTGCTTTATACTGAGTACACAGAAGTTACATATTAGTGTATTTTTAAAAGAATTGTCTAGTTAATTTGCTGTTATTTTTGTATTTAGGAAATTGATTTAATCAATTGATTATTTTTGTATGATTCATTAATTATTCTACCAATATTTATTTAGAACTTGACAACAATCATCAAGGCAGAACCCTTGTCCTCTCTCGATCTGACATGAATTTAGATACAGTGTTATTTTTCATGGTATTTTAAGCATAAAAAAAGAATACTCTAAAGGAGTAGGTTCACATACAGGGAGCTGCAAACAGGGAAAGACATCTAAACAGAAACCAAAAGGCTGAAACAAAGGACAATACAGGCTTGTTGTTGTGTGCCGTCGATTATGAGTCAATTATGACTCATAGAAATCCTACAGGACACAGTATAACTGTCCCACAGGGTTTCCTAGGCTGTAATTTTTACAGGAGAAGATGGCCAAGTCTTTTTTCCCAACGAGCCACAGGTGGGTTCAAACTGCTGACCTTTTGGTTAACAGCCAGTTGCTTAACCATTGTGCAACTAGAGCTCCTTGAACATAGCCTTAATAAGTAGCAAATTGTAATTTATTTTTAAGCACGTGGGCTAGATTAATTTGTCACTTCTGTGTCGTCAATCCTTAATCTAACTTTTGTAGTACCTAGTTCCCATTAAAGCAATCAAACTTAGTAATTTCCTTCTTATATCCTTCCTTATATCATTAAAGACTTCTACTTCAGTGAATAGATAGAAACTTCCACCTGAGAATCTTGAAATATATTTTGAACTTATATAGTTTGCTCTTTGTGAAGAAATAGTGGTCTGCAAATTGAATAATAAATATACGTAATTGAAGTAGACAAGAAGAGTGACAAGGATGAGCTTATAAAGACAACAAAGAAAAAAAGCTGTGCAATAATGATGCAAAATGTCATGGAGAAAAGAGCTTTGGAGACAGGGAGAAGAAATGGAAACTCCGCCATGTGGATGCTGCATTGCAATTCAGGCTATCACTGGGGAAATAACTTTAATGACCATTGTCTATATTACTTTTATTTGGGTGTTTCTTTTTGCTGTGCTATTCCAAGCTGTAGGATTTTTTTTAAAGTTGTATTTTCAAGTACCACAAGATTAATAAAGCAAACATATGTACTCCCAAGCAAAGATGTTTTCTAAGCAATTTGTTCCTTAATTTTTATAGGTTAATTTTTATTTTTCTTGTAGAAAATTACGTATTTCTTTATTCTAACTGAAATTATGGTAAAGTGCTACTAAAATTCAAATCAAATAGTAAAGAATTTACTTTTTAAGCAGAATAATTAGTGAAGTGGCGAATCTATAGAATCACACTGATGGAAATCTATACCTAGAGAATTTAATGCAACTTGTAAAAAGGTTGAGTAATAACAATATTGGGAAATGTTTAAATAATGAAAATGTCTTAAAGTAGGAGATATGTGCTGAGAAGGAACACCTCTTCACCCTTTATGCAAATTAGTTATCCCCATATTAGGAAAAAAAGTCAACAATTAATTGAGGAATTTGAGTAATCCATTTGATTACTCTGCAGTATCTAAAGAACTTCATCCTAAGATATAAACAACATACATGGGAAATTGAGTTTAATATTATTTGCCTATTTTAAAATATTAATATAGACCATCAACAGATGAATGAATAAACAAAATATGGTACATACATACAATGGAATTCCACCCAGCCAGTAGGAGAAATAAAGTCTTGATACATGCTACAATACGGATGAAACTGGAGGACGTTACGCTGAGTAAGTCAATCATAGAAGAACAAATATTGTATGACCTCACTTACATAAAAAGAAAAGAAGAGGCAAATGTACAGAGACCAAAGTTTGTTAGTGGCTACCAGGGGAAGGATAGAGGGGAAATGGGGGAGTTAGCAGTGATGGAAATACCACTTTGATTAAGGGTAGGGTTGTACAGCCAATTATTGTAATTGCTATCAATATGTTGCACACCTGTAAAAAGTTGAATTGGTAAAAGTTGTGTAATAGGTATATTTAGAACAATGACAGAAAAAGAAAAAGTAGCTGCTGAAGCTGCTTATGTACAACTAAAAACCTCAGAGAATTTGGTTTCTTGGTTTGGATGTTTAGGGTCATGGTTTCAAGGGACATCCCAGTTAACTGGCCTAATAACATGTTTAGTGCTTCTGTTTTACCTCCTAGTTTGATGCATAGTGCCTGGGGTCTTACAAGCTTGCAAATGACTATCCAAGGTACAACAATCAGTCTCTATTTGCCTGGAACAACAGAGCAAGAAGCAGAGTCAGGAAAAGGAGGAGGATATGGATAGTGTGGCTAATTGCCTCCATGAATAACTGCCTCTTTTGCTGTGAGACCAGAAGAACTCAATTGTGCCTGGCTACTATTGCTAAACATTTTGATCAAAGATTCCACGGAAGCATCTGATCAAAAGGGGGTAAAAAGTAGAACAGAATTTAAAATTTTCATGGGTTCCAGACTTCCTGGGACCAAGAAGGCTGGAAGAACCCCTGAAACTATTGCCCTGACATAATTTTAAACCTTAAACTAAAAATATCCCTTGAATCTTCTTAAGACCAAATAATAGTTTAGCTTACTACTAAAAAAATTTTGCCTTGAGCATTATGCTCTTTTAAGAACTATCTCTATGGGATAAAATTGACAACAGCAACTGGAAAGATTAAACAGGAAACTTAGGGGGGCAGTGTGTGTGTGTTAATGGTGGAGGAACAACTCAGAAAAGGAGGATGAGAATGGTTGCACAACTCAAAGAATGTAATCAATGTCACTAAACGGTACATGTAAAAACAGTTGCATTGGTGTATGTTTTGCTGTGTGTATTCTCAACAACAAAATAAATAAAATTATATAAAAAAAATTAATATAGAGAGTAATACTTGCTCAGCTAAGGTTAATAACCCAGATATGAAACCATTTTGATTGCAAAGGGAAATGAATAAGCTCGGGGATTCCAGTTAACCAAAGATCTTGAAAGCAATTGGGCCCTGGTGGTATAGTGGTTAAAGAGCTTGGCTGCTAAACAAAAGGTCAGCTTTCAAATCTACCGGTTTCTCCTTGGAAACCCTACAGGGTAGTTCTAATCTGTCCTATATGGTTGCTATGAGTTGGAACCGACTTGACGGCAATGGGTTTGGTTTTTGAGTTTTTTATAGAGGAAGATCCCAAACTGAGAGTTTGATTCCTGAAAAGAGGTTACATTAACGAGGTAAGATGGTTAAAACTGGAGAAACATTGGCTATGATTAATGTAAGATATTTCAAGGAAGTACAGTGAACCATCTATAACAATAAACTTAAAGGTACTATCAAAAAAGGTAAACACAGATTAATAATTAAAACAGAAGAAGAAAAGTATATTTCCTGCATATAAGATTAAACAGAATCAGGAGATTCAGAAACATGGAGAAAGGACCTAGCTAAATAAATATATATCCATAGTAATATTAAGTTATTAATATACTGCAATGAAGTGACATGAAATCTATTGTAAGTTCCATAATAGAGAAATGAGAGAATAAACTTTCAACAGATGATATAACTCAAAATGTATTAGCACCTCTGTTACATATCATTTTTTGTGAAGGGTTGCTTTGCAATAACTAATACAGTAAGGTATTAGTAACAGTACAGTGAAAGAAGAAGGTTCTATTATAGTTCTTAATTACATCAAGCACGCTGGGATGTCTTATGGAATTCAACATTTAGACAATAATTTTTAATAAAGAGCACTTCTTATTTCCCAGATAATACCAAAACTGGTTGCCATAGAGTCGATTCTGATTCATAGGAACCCTATCGGAAAGAGTAGAACAGTCCCAAAGGGTTTCTAAAGCTGTAATCTTTATGGAAGCAGACTGTCACATCATTCCCTGGAGGAGCGACTGGTGGTTTTGAACCACTGACCTTTCGGTTAGCAGCTGCACACTTAACCACTGTGCCACCAGATAATAGTAAGGTTATATCAAATTAGATGACTATCCACTCCTTTCTCTTTAATAACTCTTACAATCACTAACCACCCAAGTGCACAGAGTTACCATTATAAATAGGATTGAAAATAAAAAGTGGGAATAACACTGCTAAGTGGAGCAGGAAGTTGACAATGAACAGGTGGTAACAAGATTGCAATATTTCACAGACATAGTCTATAGAATATCATTTCCACAATCACAGGAAATTAGCCTAAGGGAGTTAAGCGAATGTTAGCAAAAGATTAAGGGTTCCATGAAGACTGCCAAAAAATATACCCACCATTTCTGAGAAGCCAAGTCACTGGAATAATAAAAGCGAGTCCTTTGATGTCATACAATATGTCCCTTACCTATAATAAAAGTTTGTGTTTAGCTTCTTATAAGATGTATATGTTTTTGTTGATTCTTTCTATTGTTCTTCTGTTCTCTATTTTGTTTATTTCCTCTGATCTTTACTATTTCCTTTCTTCCAGTGGTTGTGGGCTTTTTTTGCTACTCTCTTTCTATTTGTTTGAGTTCTGTAGTTAATGTTGGGATTTTGTTCCTTTCTTCTTTTTTGATATGTGCATCTATTGCTATAAATTGTCCTCTGAGGACTGCCTTAGCTGTGTCCCAAAGGTTTTGGTATGATATGTTTTCATTCTCATTTGATTCTAGGAATTTTTGGATTCCATCTCTGATTTTTTCTATTACCCAGTGATGTGTAAGGAGGGTATTATTCAGTTTCCATGTAATTGATTTTTTTTCCTTGCTCTTTCTGTTGTTAATTTCTACCTTGATGGCATTGTGGTCAGAGAAGATACTTTGAATTATCTCA
>NW_004443972.1:337350-361053 GCF_000243295.1 Trichechus manatus latirostris | reverse complement strand
CTGTGTGTTCTTTGTTGTTTGCTCATCTGTGGGTACAATACTTTTCGCCTCCTCCAACTGGCAGGGTCAGTCACTCAGATATGGTACGGCAGGGTAGGTCTAGCTGAAGACGAGTTACTGGGACGGGTTGTTTGTGGCACTTACTACAGCCACCAGAGCGGGTCAGTAATCAGTGCAGGGCAGGTTCCAGTAGGCCGTGCCTGCGCTGCTTGGTGGTGTGATGTTAAGCGCACAGTGCAGGTAGCCAGGATGCAGCGGGCAGATTGTTATGTGTGGAGCTAAGATGGATATGGGAGAGAGGAGAAAGGAACAGGAGCCAAAAACATACAAACAAACAAAAAAGAATGCTAGTGGAGCTTGTCGTTGGAGTGGAGAGATGAGAGGCTATGAAATGGAGAAAGACAAAAAGGGGAAGAGGAAGAAACGAAAAGAGAAGAATGAATAAATAAAAATCAGAAAGGTTAAAAACAACAAAGTTCCCAGGGATTCCACTGGTGCAGCTATGAGTTCTGGGGAAGTCGCTCTCAGATGTTGCAGTACAGCCTGGCTAGAAGGGGTAGAGGTATACAACACCAGGTATTCAGGGAACAGAAAGAAAACAAAGATATAGAGAGACAAGAAACTGAGCAATGAAGAATGACAAAAAGGGAAAAAGAGGGAAAAAAAAAACAAAACAAATTAAAAAAAAAAAAAGAACAAGAAAGACCCCCCAAAAAACAGAAATAACAACAACAAAAAAGAAATGTCCTCAGGGATCCCTCTGCACTTCTGTGCAGGCCGAGTGGGATGTCTCCTTGCCACGCAGCACCACCTGGCCAGAAAGTGCTCCCAACTCAAGAAAAAGAAAAGAAAACAAACAAACAATTGAAAACAAATGAACAAAAGCCTCAGGATCCCAGCAGTGCGGCAGCCCAGACTGGACAGCAGCTCCACACTGGAGTGGAACTCCACAGCCCCTCAGGAAGAAGCAAAGATGGCGCACGGAGCCAGGTATTTGAGTGAAATGAGGGGGAGATGGCCAGAGGCAAGGAAGAAATCAAAAGAAGCAGAAAAAAGCAACACCGGCAGCCAACAAATGGCACTCAGAGAGCAGGCCCGTTCGGGTGTGTGGAATCCAAGCAGCTGGTGTTTCCCAGTCAAGAGACTGTGGCCGCAAGAAGCAGAGGAAGCAGAGTGGGGGTGAAGAAGGGTGGGGGGTGGGAAAGCATATATCACAAATTAACAGTCGTTTTGTCTCCCGCTGGATGCTCCGTGAGGCTCCTTTCTCATACCCTTTGTTTGCTGGTCTCCAATAGGAGTCCAATATGGCGGATCCATGCTGTTTTAGCTGGTAGGGGACCCTTGCATGAATCTTTCCTCGCTCTCTGTTCTCTGTCAGTTTTCTCACTCTGTTTGGTGCTTGGCTGAGTTCTTTATCTCTTCATTTGATGTTTTAGGGTTTCAGGATTGTTGTAGTCTCTGTTCGGCTTAGTTTTTTGGATCTTTGCTGTGGAGGGACGGTGTGGTGCTTCTGCCTAGAGTGCCGTTATGCCAGAACTCGCTAAGATGCATATATTTTTGATGCTCTATATTTTGTAACAATTGATCAAGTCATAGTGAAATATCTCAGCATTCATAGAGCGTATCCAAACTATAGTTGAGTAAGCATTAATAAGTGTTGAATATTAACCTTCTCTCCTCCGTTCAGATATCTCTGTCTCTATTTCTACCTATCTGTATATTTTTTCCCAAATTTTTGTGAAATCACAGATTAGCAGGTGAGAATGTGCTCCTGCTGAAATGGGACAAAAGGCAGAATATTCTGAAAGTTCTGAATGTGAATGGAAAGGTGTCAACCAACAGTGGCATGACTGGAAGGGCACAGCAGAACGGGAAGATTAGCAGTGTTTGGCAGTAGAGTCAACAAAAGAAGTTGTCAAGGCCTAAAATGAAAAGTGGAAAAGAGTAAGAAAAATGCTTACTTACTTGTGAGTATGATGTGGTACAACTAATCATAAGAGTAAAAAACACCTGGGTTTTATCTCCTGATTAATGTGGTATGCCATTTGGTAAGAAAATCAATCCCCTGAATCACACTGTCTTCATACGCTAATAGGGATAAAAACAATAAACTCTTAGACTGGTCTAAGAATTAAACATGAAAATCAAGGTGAACTTGGCTAGCACAACACCTGATATATAGTAGTAGGTGGTCAATTGCTATTACTTCTCCCTATTTACATCCTGGTTTGTACCACTTTTTCATTTCAACATCAGAGAAGCTCTAATCTACAGCTGGCATGAAAACCTCAATTAAAAAAATCCTTCAGTATAATATACATTGAAGCAAATGATCAATTTTTATGTAGCATTTTTTTAATATACATTTTCTGTATTAGTGCAGAAATTTATATTGATACAATCAGCTAATATGCTAACGTCATGGAATACAAGATGAATATTTTTGTAGATACCTCGTTTAATTCTGCTACATTTAAAAATTAAAAATTATTCTTTTTCTTTGACATGTAGCTCAGCTGTCTAATGTATACAACTTTAAAATGTTGCAATCAGATATGAAGATATTCAAGATTCATGGTCAAATTTTAAGAAAATAATTTGCTTTCCTTTGCTAAATTTTGAACTGTTCTATATTTCTTCCGGAATAAAATCATTTTGCTAAAGTGTTGTATACCCATACTTGCATGCAGAATTTGTGGTGATTGCTGAGATTTTAGTAGTGGATTTATTATTGTTAATTCCATTTATTCACGGCTTATGACTATTTCAAATACTGTAGCGCTGAGCAACTTTTTTAATTTCAACATTTTTAGTTTTGGTACTATAAAGAAAATCACTGTGTTTCCCCTTGTGCTGCCACAAGAATGCCTGCAGTCAAATTGACAGCCCTCAGCTAAATACATGGAATATTATTGAATGTGTTATGGTTTTTACTGTGGTTTTATTTTTAATTTTCGTACACCCTTCTTCTTTGTCCCAATTTTGTTTACTTACTTTATAATTAATAGCTGGCATACAACATTATTTAAGAATGAAGTGGATGAAAAAATAAATATTTTTTTATAAGAACACTTCTGTCAGAAGGGAAATTTAAACTTTTATATGAAATTTAAAATGGAAACATCAGATTATGCATTCTTATTTCTCCTGTACAAACTCAAATGCTTTGAGGCAAAATGATGATTTCTTTTCTTTTGTAGTTATTTATTTACTACTATAATCTGTTTCTTTCTCTTCTTTTCTATTTAATTAAAAATGTACTACCTCTACAGATAAGAGGTAGTGTATTATCAAGTGTATTCATGTGTATTATCAAGCCTATGTATACGATATGAAATTTAAATGTTATCTGCAACATAAAATAATATCTGCTCAAAATTTTCTTGAAATGCTTAAATTAAATGATGCTATACTCCTAACCTAATCCCTATTACTGTTTTTTTTTTTTAATTCTCTTGAGTGTGTAAATCTTGGGTGAACTTCGATCTTTTATTATTAGCTTAATAAAGACATATGATGATGAAATTAAATATAAGGGAAAATTAATAATGGCAAGATTAAAAGATAAAAGTTTATAAATTTTGCCCTGAGCATTTTATGCAGAATATATTGTCCCTTCTCTCTCCAATATTTTATTTTAACAACATTACTTGCACACTATTTATAGTTCTTGGATGAAAGTAAACACAGTCAGCAAATAAATGACAGTTATTCTAAAATACCCATTAAAAAATAAGATAAAAACCCAGGTTATTTTTTTTCCAAATCATGCAATTTAGTGTACATATTATAAATTTGGCAATTATCATCAGTCCTATTCATTACATTTCAAGGTAGAAGAAATAATAAGTCAAACTGTCATTTATTTATCCATAGTCCTAGGGAGGAAAATAATCAGTTACCTGTCTGACAGATCCTGATCATTGTTTAGGCCCACCTGTACCTGTGAACATGTACAAAACTGTCCACTCACATCAAAAGACAGTTGCTGCACCATTACATTTTTAAATTAAATTTTAAAATTAATGAAGCAATGTCTACATTTTCAAGAATCGTACCATAAGGTAGTCTCTTCCTTCCCCAATATGGATGGAATTTAAAAGGATTACCCAAATTCAAAGAAAGACATGTGTTGATTGTGCTCTTTCTTAAACTTCTTTTAGATTAATAAAATAAAAAAGAATAAAGAATAAAGCTTAATGCTAGTATTCTCTACGTATGTGAAAATGCCTATCAAGGAAAGAAATTCCACAAAATAATAGTAATAAAAATAAAAAAAGCAAAAACAGAAAGAACAACCAAAAAGTAAACTCTTTTATGACTATTGTATTAGTAATAATGGCATCAATCTGATGAATTGACAGCCTCTCCCTAAAAGTATGTATGTACCTTTAGATCACAGTTTCAAATGTGGACAGACATCTTCTGGCGGTTTACGTAGATCTGTCAAACTCTTTCTTTTGAAGTGGCTCATCTATCATGTGCTTCATGGAGCTGAGGCTGGCTGCCATCTTGTGATCAGAGGAATTGCTGCCAAAATGTTTACTTTGACAGTGACGGTACTGTGTTGAGAACAGGAATTGAGAAGGAGACTTCAGATATGGCTGAAGCTTGTTGCCTGCCTCCGCAGTAGGGGAGAGGGCAGTTCCTCTCAGATAAACCAATAGCAAGATCAGTGAAGTAATATGACATTTTGACTAATGAAATAATTACAGATGAGTTTTCTAATACCAAAAATGTCCATTTTCCAACAGAGTTTCACACTTCCAATACAAACTTCATTTCAAATTTGAGATTAAGAGATAGAAATGCTGAACTTTGAAACAAAAGCAGACTAGAAGCTGGTAGTTCAGACTTCGACATATTTAGAGTAGGTTTACAAATTTGCTATTTGAAACCTCCTCCTTGCTAGCTTCTCTGTTCCTTAACAAGATATTTGTAGGTATCAGAAATAGAAAGATTACTGGCATACTTTAAGATGTGGTTGTCCTATGATGATGAAGAAGTGTTTATGTGTGTTTGACTGGATACATTCTTCACTTTGGTACCATATGTGCAACATGGTCAGATGGTTAATGAGTTTTCAGGGCTGAAATGCATCTGGTCCAACTTTAAACTTATGGTTTATAATACTTCACTGGAAAGCATGTAATTAATCTTTCTGTGGATAATCTACCATAACTCCTAAACTAATTAAGAATAGATATTCTTTATAACAGGGTTTGAAAATTAAGTTTTATATAGGTTAAGGAAAAAAAGCCTATGCATCGATAGAATAACATTCTCAGACAAAATTAGTCCCTCCTCCCTCTCCCTCCTCCACCAAATCTTGTTGACAGAAATGTGCCCTTTCACTGATTATATGCTTTCAAATAGTCTTCCCCTTAAGGAGAAGTACAGTCTCTTATTCATCTTTGAATCCTAAGCATCTGACTTAGAGTAAAATTGTAAAAAAAAGTGTTTATTTTGCAAAATATGATGGGTGTTATGAGAAAGATATAAGTCGAAAAGACTTTATCTTCTAATCCATAAAGTTACATAAATATCTGGGCAAATATGTATACAATTATATCTATGCATGTATGTTTGTATGCATGCATGAATGTGTATGTGTGTGTATGTGTGCATATACTTGCTATAATGCTGTGAGGTGTGTACTACATGTATCCACATTTAACAATGAATAAGCTGAGGTTCAGAATTTTTTAAAAAATGCATATCAGACTGACAGTTAAATGCTAGAGCTGTGAATCAAATGAAGGAAATCTGATGCTGAAGCTCAAGTTCTTAACATTATGACTGATGAGTCTCTTAGTAGTTCCTCATGTGGATGTAACATGATTACCTTAGTCATTCTTACCTTTCTAATTGCATTGTATTTTCTAATTTATTATAATTATAAATAATTATGAATGATATATTTGTCATAATTTACAAATTATGAGTTAGAAATCATTTTCAAGTGATACACACAAGTGGTACTATAGAATCAAATGATATATACCAGGGTTTTTTTTTTCACTCAAAAGGCAAAATTTCTTAACAAAATATAATAACTTACACTTTCAGTCACATTGTAAATGTCTCAGATTTCTTCATACATTTGGTAGCATTGGGCATGTAAGTTTGTTTTCCTCCAACAGTTTGCTATTGATGAAAATAAATTTATTATTGTCTTAATTCACATATTTTATGTTAGGTTAAAAATTCCCCATATGTTTACTTATTGCTTGCATTTTTGCTTTAATTTTATGTTCAGGCTATTTGAAAATGTATCTACCCATGCTTTAGCTGTATCACATCAATTTTTATAAATTAATTAATTGGCAATGAGAGTATGTCTCTATTATAGTGGCTGCAGATTTCCCTTCATCTTCTTAAAATTTTATTTTTTTAATGCACAGAATTTCAGATCATGTTTAATTTTCAAATCAACTTGTTTTCCTTCAAGAATTTTACTATTTTGTTTAAGATAAAAATATTTTCCACTCTGTAGAAATTTAAGTATTTATTAATTTTTTTCTATTTGAATTGTTTTTCCACTTTAATAGGAATGTATTTTAGTTTATTAGATGAAATGACTCTCCTTTATTTTAATATAGAACTTGAAATTATTTAAGCTCTTCTGTTCATCAGAAAGTTGTCTACCATAATACGTTGCACAGCATCTGTGGCAGAAAACATCCTCGACAAATATTTGATGAATTGACTTTGATGCAATGTCTGGCATATTGAAGATCCTCAACAAATATATGTTTATGAATTCACTTATTTATTCATTAATTCATTCAACAATTACTTATTGAAAACCAGCTTCTCATAAAACAGAACCTTTGTCTTGAGTACTTCAAATTTTAAGTACAGTTACATCTATGTGTTAACATTTCTGTGTAATCTTCCTGAGTGATCAGTTTTGGATGAATGGATGAATAATTATAGCATATTTTATGGAATATATGAAAATAGAAAACTATAATTTAAACAATAGAAATGTCATTAAAGGCTTAGTCTCATTTGGAGGAAATGAGAAAATTAAAACCTATACCATCTCTCAGCATCTAAATTATCTTCCAACTATTTAGATGCTATTAGATACTTTAAAACATGTTTATCATTTTATTAAATCATCAGAAATGAAAAGTCAATATATGTATATTATTATTATCATTATTATTTTTATTGTTATTTACCTAGATTTCTGTATACTGTGTTAATTTCTTTAATATTCAGCTTCTGGGTCCCCATAATAATAAGTTTTAACCATTCAGCAAATCAAAGGAAAAAGCTTAACACATAAAAATGAGTCTAACTCAATTCCCTGAGGCAATGCAGTGTGGCATCAAAGACCTTAGTAACCCTTGAGCTTTTAATCCAAAATGGGTGTTAATTTGAAAAGTAAGTCACAATTCACTTGGAGGTTTCTCTGTTGGGGGACTTCAATCTTGCACATAGTAAGTTTTTAAGAAATGCGTATGAGAATCAAATAATCTTACCAGAACAGGCAATCAGTGCTAAAATCCTCAATATTTTTGCTGAAAATTAACAGGGTAAAACATTATGGGCAGAAAACTGAGTCGGTCAGTTACCAGGAAATCAAGAAACTATACAAAGATTAATATATGTTCTCCTTACTCTGAATACTCCTCTTTATTTTCAGAGAGTGTTTGGGAGAGCAGTCAAGGTTTATGTTGTGGCAAAGAACAATATCACAGAGATTTGGTTGACCGTTAGAGATTTATTGTAATTATTACTCTTAATTTTGCTGATCTTCTTTTGTTGTATATTGAAGTAGTTTGGTCTATAAGCTCACCTCTCTCTGGCTGCCCAGAAGCTTGTTTTTTACATGCTCTTTAAAATGGATATTTCCAAAAATATAGAAGTTATTCAGATCTTCTAAGTAATGCAGTTACTGGACAGTTTTTCTGATCTCAGTCTCCCTCAAAAGATTAAGTAACTTTCATTAGTTATACTAATTCCTTTTTCCTTTTAAGTAATACTACAGTTGAAACTAAATAATAATAATAACTTGAAGACTCTTGACTGGATTATTCTGGCTTTTCACATTACCAATATATCACTTCATTTGCTTGCCTTTCTGTATACCCTGCAATGACTCTGGTCAGTTATTTTAATAATGCACACACCAAAAAACAAAAACAGTTGTCATCAGGTCCATTCAACTCACAGTGACCTCATGTGTGTCATAATACAACTGTGCTCCATAGAATTTTCAATGGCTGATTTTTTCAGAAGTAGATTGCCAGGCCTTTCTTCTGAAGTACCTCTAGGTGGACTAAAGTCTACAAATTAATAAGCCAAGCTCATTAATCATTTGCAGCACCAAAGGATGCTGTAATATGCATACAAGTTGTTCTAAAATCCCAGTCTCTTTGACCCTTTTTTAATGTTAAATTTTTTCTTTGACTTTTTAATGTATCTACAATATCAATGCACAACTATGAAAAAAGAGACTATGTAAAACCACTTATTTATTTAAGCCCTCAATAGCAATAACAACCAAAATCTCTGCTCACCATCACCATCCCTAGTATAAGTCTTTTTGTCCCCTGCTTTAGTAAAATTATCAGTTTTCAAGACAACATCTAATATCAGCATACTTATTTAATTTGTTGTTAATTAGTTTAAAATCATTTTCTAAAGTAAGTTAACAGTTAATTAAGCAATTTGATCCCAAGAATCATTAGAGAAATGGATGTAAAATAAGTAATAAAACACATAAGGTTATAGATTGCATCTGTCTAGTATGGAAGATAGATATTGAGTAAGTAGTTACAGAACTTCTGCTTCCAGATAGAAGAAAGTAACAAGGTCAAGACTTATTCTGTCTGCAAACAACTAGAAAGCTGGACAACATATATAAAATAACTGTTTTTAGACATTGGACAACAAGTAGCTCAGGGCTGATCAGTGAGAGAAGAGAAACAAATGAAGGAAGGCTTGTAATTGCAAAGGTTTTCTGACTGGAGCCAATTTCAAACTGTGGTACTGGTTTTGTATAACTGAACAGAGACCCTTATGCTAGTTGAGATAAGGAGGCAGAATTTGGAGTTCAGGAGGGCTATAATGTGGCACGACTCAAAATTTGAAGAAACAGCTGCAAACATCCATTAATAATTGGAACGTGGAAAGTATGAAGTATGAATCTAGGAAAACTGGAAATTGTCAAAAATGAAATAGAATGCATAAACATTGATATCCTAGGCATTAATGAGCTGAAATGGACTGGTATTGGCCATTTCGAATCAGACCATCATAGGGTCTACTATGCCAGGAATGACAGCTTGAAGAGGAATGGCATTGCATTCATTGTCAAAAGAACATTTCAAGATATATCCTGAAATACAACGTTGTCAGTGATAGGATAATATCCATATGCCTACAAGGAAGACCAGTCAATACAACTATTATTCAAATTTATGCACCAATCACTAAAGCCAAAGATGAAGAAACTGAAGATTTTTACCAACTTCCGCAGTCTGAAATTGATAGAACATGCAACCAGGATGCATTGATAATTACTGGTGATTCGAATGAGAAAATTTGAAACAAAGTAGAAAGGTCGGTAGTTGGAAAATATGACCTTGGTGATAGAAACAATGCCGGAAATTGCATGATAGAATTTTGCAAGACCACCTTCTTTATTGCAAATACCTTTTTCCACCAACATAAATGGCGACGATACACGTGGACCTCACAATATGGAATACACAGCAATCAAATCGACTGTATCTGTAGAAAGAGATGAAGAAAAGCTCAATATCGTCAGTCAGAACAAGGCCAGGGGCTGACTGCAGAACAGATCATCACTTGCTCATATGCAAGTTCAAGTTGAAACTGAAGAAAATTAGGACAAGTCCACGAGAGCCACAGTAGGACCTTGAGGGTATCCCATCTGAATTTAGAGACCATCTCAATAATAGATTTGACACATTGAACACTAATGACTGAAGATCAGATGAGTTGTGGAATGACATCAAGGACATGATACATGGAGAAAGACAGAGGTCATTAGAAAGACGGGAAAGAAAGAAAAGACCAAAAGGGATGTCAGAAGAGACTCTGTAACCTGCTCTCGAATGTCAAGTAGCTAAAACAAAAAGAAGAAATGATGAAATCAAAGAGCTGAACAGAAGATTCCAAAAGGCAGCTCAAGAAGGCAAAGTAAAGTACTACAATGACATGTGCAAAGACCTGGAGATGGAAAACCAAAAGGAAAGAACACGCTCAGCATTTCTCAAACTGAAAAAACTGAAGAAAAAATTCAAGCCTCGAGTCGCAATATTGAACAATTCTCTGGGGAAAATATTAAACAATGCAGGAAGCATCAAAAGAAGATGGGAGGAATACACAGAGTCACTATGCCAAAAAGAATTGGTCGACGTTCAACCATTTCAGGAGGTAGCATATGATCAGGAACCGATGGTACTGAAGGAAGAAGTCCAAGCTGCACTGAAGGCATTAGCAAAAAATAAGGCTCCAGGAATTGACGGAATAGCAATTAAGATGTTTCCACAAATGGATGCAGCTCTGGAAGTGCTCACTCATCTATGCCAAGAGATTTAGAAGACAGCTACCTGGCCAACCAACTGGAAGAGAGCTATATTTATGCCTATTCCCAAGAAAGGTGATCCAATCGAATGTGGAAATTATCAAATAATATCATTAATATCACACGCAAGTAAAATTTTGCTTAAGGTTATTCAAAAGTGGCTGCAGCAGTATATTGACAAGGAACTACCAGAAATTCAAGCTGGATTCAGAAGAGAATGTGGAACCAGGGATATCATTGCTAATGTCAGATGGATCTTGGCTGAAAGCAGAGAATACCAGAAAGATGATTACCAATGTTTTATTGACTATGCAAAGGCATTTGACTTTGTGGATCATAACAAATTATGGATAACATTGCAAAGAATGGGAATTCCAGAGCACTTAACTGTGCTCGTGAGGAACCTGTACATAGATCAAGTGGCAGTCATTCGAACAGAACAAGGGGATACTGCATGGTTTAAAATCAGAAAAGGTGTACTTCAGAGTTGAATCATTTCACCCTACCTATTCAATCTGTATGCTAAGACTACATGAAGAAGAACAGGGCATCAGGATTGGAGGAAGACACACGAACAACCTGGCATATGCTTGCTGAAAGTGAAGAGGACTTGAAGCACTTACTGATGAAGATCGAAGACCATAGCTTATGTATGGATTACACCTCAACATAAAGAAAACAAAAATCCTCACAACTGGACCAATAAGCAACATCATGACAAATGGAGAAAAGATTGAAATTGTCAAGGATTTCATTTTACTTGGATCCACAATCAATAGTCATCGTAGCAGTAGTTGAGAAATCAAAAGACGCATTGCATTGGGCAAATCTGCTGCAAAAGACTTCTTTAAAGTGTTGAAAAACAAAGATGTCACCTTAAAGACTAAGGTGCACCTGACCCAAGCCACGTATTTTCAATGGCCTCATGTGCACGTGAAAGCTGGATGTTGAAATAAGGAAGACAGAAGAAGAATTGAAGCCTTTGAATTGTGGTTTTGGAGAAGCATATTGAATAATATACCATGGACTGCCAAAACAACAACCAAATCTGTCTTGGAAGAAGTATGACTAGAATGGTTCTTAGAACCAAGAATGGTGAGAATACATCTCACATACTGTCATGGATTGAATTATGTCCCCCAAAAAATGTGTGTATCAGTTTGGCTGGGCCATGATTCCTGGTATTGTGTGATTTTCCTATATGCTGTAAATCCTGCCTCTATGATGATAATGAGGGAGGATGGGTGACAGTTGTATTAGTAAGGCAGGACTCAATCTACAAGATTGGATTGTGTCCTGATGCAATCTCTTGAGATATAAAAGAGAGAAGTGAGCAGAGAGACAGGGGGACCGCATACCACCAAGAAAGCAGTGCCAGGAGCAGAGTGCTTCCTTTGGAGCCAGGGTCCCTGCAAGGAGAAGCTCCTAATCCGGGGGAACATTGATGAGAAGGCTGACAGAGAGAGAAAGCCTTCTCCTGGAGCTGACACCCTGAATTTGGACTCTACTGTGAGGAAATAAATTTCTCTTTGTTAAAGTCATGCACTTATGGTATTTCTGTTGTAGTAGCACTAGATGGCTAAGACACATACTTTGGACCTGTTATCAGGAGAGATCAGCCCCTGGAGAAGGACATCATGCTGGGTAGAGGGTCAGCAAAAAAGAGGAAGACCCTCAAGGAGATGAATTGACACAGTGGCTGCAACATTGGGCTTAAGCGTAACAACAATTGTGAAGATGGTGCAGGACCAGGCATTGTTTGGTTCTGTTGTACATGCGGTCACTATGAGTTGGAATCAACTCAATAGCACCTAACAACAACAACATGCTTTATATAATAGTCAGGGCTCAGTGTTGGAGCAGAGGAAGTTATGCAGAGAAAAGTCCCAGTAATCTGTATAGTCACTCCCTTAAGTCATTGAGGATTAGTATGTGTGTGCAAATTGTGAAACTCTACAAGCTGTGTAAAAAACAATATGGGGAAAATACAACTACTAGAGATATAACCAAAAGTTCCCTGAGCTCAAAAAGGCCAGGAAAAATTCATGTTCTTACCAACTGAAGCGAAGAGACCTTGTTGAATGCATGGACTATTGAATACCTTCTGAGGATCATACCTTAGCAGATGGGCAAACTCTCCCTGGGTTAAAGGCTACTCTGTGAACACCCAAACAAAGCTTAAACAACAAGTCTGAAAAGAATGAATATGATTTACAAAGAATCTAACTATGTGTGAAAGCAAAGTCAAATAATTAAATACAGTAATTCAGCACTCAATAACAAAAAATCCACTATGCTTAGGTTCCAATTTAAAAAACAAACAAAACTTTACCTGTTGCTGTTGAGTCAATTCCAACGCATAGCAACCCTATAGGACAGGGTAGAACTGCTCATAGGGTTTCCAAGTCTTGTAACAGTATAAGAAAAAGAAAGTGGAGGAGACAAGATGGCAGCTTAGTCAGACACACTATGCCATCTGTCCTGGATTGAATTGTGTCCCCCCCAAAATGTGTGTATCAGGCCATGATTCCCATTATTGTGTGGATGTCCTCCATTTTGTGTTTGTAACTTTATGTTAAAGAGGATTAGAGTGAGATTATAACACCCTAACTGAGGTCATATCCCTGATCCAATGTAAAGGGAGTTTCCCTGCGGTGTGGCCCGCATCATCTTTTATCTTACAAGAGATAAAGGAAAGGGAAGCAAGCATAAAGTGAGGGACCTCATATTACCAAGAAAGCAGCGCCAGGAACAGAGTGCGTCTTCAGGACCCGAGGTTCCTGCACTAAGATGCTCCCAGACCAAGGGATGACTGATGACAAGGACCTTCCTCCAGAGCTACCAGAGACAGAAAGCCTTCCCCTGGAGCTACTACCCTGAATTTGGACTTGTAGCCTACTAGACTGTGAAAAAAATAAATTTCTCTTTGTTAAAGCCATCCACTTGTGCTATTTCTGTTATAGCAGCACTAGATGACTAAGACACCATCCTCTACAGCAAAGAACCCAGGGACTAAGTGAAAGAGTTAAAAATGACAATTCTGGAACCCTGAGCATCAAATGAAAAGATAAAGAGTTAGATCAAACATTGATTGAAAGAAGTAGCTGTAAGAACTGTGAATGAGGAGAGAAACAGAACGGAGGTGCCTTTCCAGCCAGCCTGGTACAGCATGGCCGTCTTGAGACAAAGCCAGCAGCAATTTCAGGTGAGGAGCACAGAAAGACAACTTCACATAACTCCTGATAGGAGACAGAGACACTGTGTAGACATAGCCAGAGTAAACTAAAGAGAGCAGGATATGAACTGGAGCTAAGGAGGGGAAGTACAGAAAACAGAGCAAGAGCTTCAGGGATCCCAGTGCCACGGAGCAAGGAGGCAGCTTGGATCAGGAAGACAGGGAAACTCTCCAGTGGTAGTCTTTGACCATTAGGATAGGTGGCATGCATGGAGTAATAGAACCATAGACAACAGGAGGTCACCCAACTGATTGGACCTTGGATAGCCGCCTCTTCCTTATATTTGGTTGGGGTTACATCTTGATTACTGGCTGCACCCAACAAGAAGCACCCTGACCACCAGCAACCATAGTATGAGCATCTCCTTCTTCTGCCCACTCAGCCCCATCTGCCACCTCCTGACAACACAGCAGCAGAGAGAGAGTGCTATCTGTATGATCGCTTGGCCCCGCTCCTCATCTGCCTCCCCTCTAAGCAGGTGCAGTGAGCACATCATTGTGCTCCCTGACTGCCTGCCCCACCCCTCACTCACTGCCCCACCAAGCAGGAAGGGAGAGCATCTCCTCTACTATGAACATTCCCACATTGCTGGACTTATGAATGATGATGGCCAGCTCTTGCCCAGCATTCCCTCAGCCATCTCATATGCACAGGGAACACTGAGGTGGGCTTTCCCTGCCCGCTTCAGCCACACCCACCTCGAGACAGGTGGTGAACGTTCCTGTGCTTCCAGAAAAGTGATCAGTGAAATATGTTGACCCACTCATACCAATATATGAAAACAAAACTAAACAAAAAATCACAAATGAATAAAATAACATCTTAATGCCTCAGGGACAGCAGACACTAAGAAATCATATAAAGAAACAACACTAGATGGCTCAAGAAAGTGACCAAAATAAAGAGGCAGAAAACCTTCCTGAGGAAGAAATGGTAATGAAACTACCTAATAAGGAATTCAAAAGACTTATTATACATAGGGTCCTCAAACAGATCAAGGAAAACACAGACAAAACTAAGCAAAACACAAACAAAACCCTAGAAGAATTGATGAAACTAATAGAAGACCAAAATAAATAGACAACTAAAAGCCATATGAAAATAACAACTAGAAATCCCGAAGATTAACAAAAAAATTTCACAAATAGATAACTCAGTAGAAGGACATAGGAATAGAATTGAATCAATGGAAGACAGACTCAGCAAAATAGAGGACAAATCTCTTGATACTGATTTGTTAGATGAACATTCAGAAAAAGAATGAATAAAAAGGAAGAAAGCCTAGGAGTTATATGGAAAACTATCAAGAAAAAAAACTTAAACATGACAGGAATTCCAGAACAGGAGGAGACAAAAATAAATAAACAAATTTTAAAAAGCACAAACCAAATTTTTGACAATTTGCGGGAAGAAAACTTCTTTGACATCATGAAAGATGAGACGATATCCATCCGGAAGACCAATGAATTCCATATAGGATAGACCCCAAAAGAAAGTCACCAAGACATATCATAATCAACTTTCCAATTGCAAAGACAAAGAAAGAATTCTGAGAGCAGCTTGGGAAAAATGAGCTGTCAATTACAAAGGGGAACCAATAAGACTAGGCTCTGATTTCTCAGAAGAAACCATGTTGGCAAGAAACCAATGAGATGACATATATAAAACCCTGAAAGAAAAAAAAAAAGAATGCCAACCAAGAATTATATATTTGGCAAAATTGTCTCTCAAATGTGATGATGAAACTAGGACATTACCAGATAAACAGAAATTAAGGGAACTTGTAAAAACCAGACCAATATTATAAGAAATATTAAAGGGAGTCCTATGAGCAGAGAAACGACAACAACCTGAGATTAAGACATGTGACAGTATCACCCAGATAACAACCAAGATAAACAATTCTAAAAAGTAAAATAAAGCTACAAAACTGAATAAAAGGAACTAGAGTCTTCAATGTGTAAAGGATGACAAATTCAAAATAAAAAGAGGGAATAAATGGTGTAGTTACTGAATCTCCATATGGAGAGGAAGTCAAGGTGATATCAAGATATAACAGATTGTTCTAAACTTAGGAAGACAAAGGTAAATTTTAGGGGTAACCACAAAGAAAATAAACCTACACACCAAAATAAAAAAGAAGAAAATCATACATAAACACAAAATCAGCAACAACAAAGGAAATGAAAAGAAACTCTATAAGCAAAAAGAACTCAGTAAAGAAAAGTAAGAGGAACAAAGAAACCATCAACACAATTTAAAAAAATCACAACAAAATGACAACAGTTAATTCATACCTGTCAATCACACTGAATATAAATGGGTTAAATGCATCAGTCTAGAGACAGAGAGTAACAGAATAGATTAAAAAAATGACCCATCAATATGTTGTCTACCAAGAAAACCAAAACAAACCTGTTACCATCAAGTCGATTCCAACTTATATCCACCCTATAAGACTGAGCAGAACGTTTCCATAGGGTTGCAAAGGAGTGGCTGGTGGATTTGAACTGCCAATCCTTTTGGTTCACAGCCATAGCACATCATGGCTCTTAACCACTGTACCACCAGGACCCCACGTTGTCTACAAGAGACACTTCTCAAGAGACTGACTTTTAGCTTATTTATATGTTTGTGTCAAAAAGCATGGAAAAAATATATCAAGTAAACAGTAACCAAAAAACATCAGGAGTGGCAATATTAAGCTTTGATAAAATAGACTTTAGAGCAAAATCCACCAAAAAAGGCAAGGAGGGGCAATATACAATGATTAAAGTTTCAATTCACCAAGAGGATATAACCATAATAAATATTTATGCACCCAATGACAGAGCTCCAAAATACATAAAACAAACATTAACAGTGTTGAAAAGAGAAATAGACAACTCCACAAAAGTAGTAGGAAACTTTAACACATCACTTTCGATGAAGGACAGAACAACTAGGAAAAAACTCAACAAAGATACAGAAAATCAAAACATCACAATCACAACCTTACCTCATAGATATATACAGAACACTCCACCCAACAGCAGCAAAGTACACATTCTTCTCAATGCACATGAATCATTCTCCAGAAGAGACCATCTTTCAGGCCACAAAACAAACCTCAATAAATTAAAAAGTATCAAAATAATACAAATCATCTTTTCTGATCACAATGCTATAAAATTAGAAATTAATAACAGGAAGAACAAGGACAATAATCAAACACATGGAAACTGAATAACACCTTGCTTAAAAACCACTGGATAATAGATGGAATTAAAAATGAACTAAAAAAAGTTCCTAGAATCAAATGAGAATGAAATCACAACATATGAAAACCTTTGGGACACAGCAAAAGCAGTACTCCGAGGCCAATTTATAGCAATAAACACACACATCAAAAAAAGGAAGAAAGGGTCAAAATCAATACCTTAGCCTGATAACTGGAACAAAAGGAAAACAAGCAGCAGAAGAAGCCCACAGCTGCAAGAAGAAAGGATATAATAAAGATTAGAGTAGAAATCACCAAGTCAGAAAACAGAAAAACAATTGAAAGAATAAATAAGATAAAAGTTGTTTCTTTAAAAGATCAATAAAATTGGCAAACCTTTGGCCACTTTGACAAAAGAAAAGAAGGAGAAGATGCAATAAGAAATAAGATGAGTGACACTACAACACAACCAAAAGATAAAAAAAGATTATAACAATATTATGAAAAATTATACTCCAACAAATTTGAAAACCTAGAAGAAATGAATAAATTTCTAGAAACATTCTACCTACCTGAACTAACACAAACTGAGGTAGAAAATCTGAACAGACCCAAAACAAAAGAAGAAATTGAAGAAGTCATTAAAAAAAAAAACTAAAAAACTCTCAACCAAAAAAAGCCCTGGCCCAGATGGCTTCACTGAAGAATGCTACCAACTATTCAAAGAAAACTTGACACCAATGCTACTCAAATTATTCCAGAACATAGAAAAGGAAGGAATACTCCTGAATTCATTCTGTGAAGCCAGTATAACCCTGATACCAAAGCAGGACAAACACACCACTAAAAAATAAAATTACAGACCAAAATCTCTCATGAATATGCACACAAAAATTCTCAACAGAATTCAACAGCATATCAAAAAGATAATACATTGTGACCAAGTGGGCTTCATACTAAGTATGGTTCGACACTAGAAAATCCATCAATGTAATCCACCACAAGAATCACATGATCATCCCAATTGGTACAGAAAAGGCATTTGATAAAGTCCAACATCCATTCCTAATAAAAACTCTCAGCAAAATAGGAATAGAAGGGAAATTCTTCAACATAATTAAGGGCAAATATATGAAACAAGTAGCCAACATTATTCTCAATGGAGAGAGACTGTAAAAGGATTCCCCTTGAGAATAGGAACCAGATAAGGATGTCTTTTGTCACCACTCTTATTCAATACTGTACTGGAAGTCCTAGCTAGAATAATAAGGCAAGAAAGTAAAGTAAAGAGCATACAAAATTGGTAAGGAAAAAGTAAAACTATCCCTATTCACAGATGACATGATATTATACATAGAAAATCCCAGAGACTCCACAAGAAAGCTACTGGAACCAATAGAAGGATTCAGCAAAGTGACAGGGTACAAGATCAACATACAAAAATTAGTTGGATTCTTCTACAATAACAAAGAGAACTTCAAAAAGGAAATCAGAAAAATAATACCATTTAAACAGTACTCAAAAAGATGAAATATTTAGAAGTAAATCTAATTAGGGATGTAAAATTCTTATACAAAGAAAATTATTAAACACTACTGCAAGAAACAAAAAGAGACCTATATAATGGAAAAACATACTATGCTCATGGATAGGAAGACTTAACATGGTGAAAATGTCACTATTGCCCAAAGTAAGCTACAAATATAATGTAATCCCAATCCAAATTCCAACAACATTCTTTAATGAGATTGAAAAACTAATCACCAACTTTATATGGAAAGGAAAGAGGCAACAGATAAGCAAAGCAGTTTTGAAGAAGAAGAACAAAGTAGGAAGCCTCACACTCCCAGATCTCAGAACCTACTATACAGCCATGGTAGTTAAAACAGACACATAGACCATTGGAACAGAATTGAGAATCTAGAAGTAAATCTATCTACCTATGGACAGCTGATCTTCAACAAAGAGTCAAAGTCCATTAAATAGGAAAGAGAACGTCTCTTTAACAAATGGTGCTAGAAAAACTGAATATCCATTTGCAGAAAAATGAAACAAGATCCATACCTCACACCATACACAAAAACTAACTTAAAATGGATCAAAGACCTGAATGTAAAACCTAAAACATGGAAGAAAACATAGGGACAATGCTAGGGGCCCTAATATCTAGCATAAATAGAACAAAAAAACTTAACTAAAAACACACAAACACCGGATGATAAGCTAGATAACTAGGATCTCCTAAAAATTAAACATTTATGCTCATCAAAAGAATTTGCCAAAAGAGTAAAAAGAGAGCTTACAGACTGGGAAACAGGGTGTAATCTCTAAAGTTTATAGAAAACATCAGCACCTCAACAACAAAAAGACAAACAATCCAATTAAAAAATGGGCAAATGACATGAATAGACACTTCACCAAAGAAGACATTCAGGCAGCTAACAAACACGTAAAGAGATGCTTACAATCATTAGCTGTTAGAGAGATGCAAATCAAAACTACCATGAGTAACATCCCACCCTGACATTACTGGCTCTAATCAAAAAAAAAAAAAAAAACAGAAAACAACAGAAGCTGGCAAGGTTGTGGGGAGATTGGAACTCTTATACACTGCTGTTGGGAATATAAAATGGTAAAATCACTATGGAAAATGGTACAGTGTTTCCTTAAAAATCTAGAAATAGGATTATCATATGATCCAGCAATCCCACTACTAGAAATATATCCTAGAGAAATAAGAGCCATCACACGAATAGACATATGCACACCCATGTTCATTGCAGCATTATTCACAATAGCAAAAAGATGGAAACAACCTAAATGCCCATCAACAGATGAATAGACAAACAAAATGGAACATACACACAATGGAACACTACACTACACTAAAGAATAATGATAAATCTGTGAAACATCTCACAACATGGATGAATCTGGAGGACATTATGCTGAGTGAAATAAGTCAATGATGAAAAGACAAATATGGTATGAGACAACTATTGTAAAGTCAAGAATAAGTTTACACACAGAAAGAAACGTTCTTTGATGGTTACCAGGGATGGAAGGCGGAGGGAGGGGGAAAGCACTTACTAGATAGTAGACAAGTGTTAATTCTGGTGACATGAAAGGCAATACACAACATGGGGGAAGTCAAGACAACATTGCTAAGGCAAAGGAGGACACTGAGAGGTACACAAGAATAAAAGCAACTATGGTAAGTACTAAAACATATATAATCCTGCAACAACAGTAATAACAAACAATAATTTGTGAGTAGATACATAGACTAATATGTATGCTAAATAGGTAAGAGTGGTCATACAGGAGTACACCTGCATACATATATAGGTATAGTTGTGGATATTTATATATACATATTTATAAATGCTGCATATATAGTCACACATATGAGAGAGAACATAGGGTCACAGTTATAGAAACTACTTGGACATCAGGGCTGAACTACTGGCCTGGAAGGCTAAGGACCATAGTCTCTGGGGACATCTAGGTCAATTGGCAAAACATGGTTCATAAAGATACTGTTTTACATCCTAGCCTTGTGAGCAGTATCTGCAGTCTTAAAAACTTGCGAGTGGCAATCTAAGAAACAACTATTGGTCTCCTTGCCTGGAGCAAAGCAGAACAAAGAAAATCAAGACTCAAAAAAGTAATAAGTCCAAAGGACTAATGCCCACAGGAATCACAGCTTCCTCTAACTTGAGACCAGAAGAACTAGATGGTGCCCAGGTACAACTACCAACCACTCTGACCAGGATCACAGATTTACTGGTCTGAAAGAGAATAGAGTAACCCCGGAGACTATTGCCCTAAAACAGGATTCTAACTTGAAACTGAAGACACTCCAGATGCCACCTTTCAGTCAAATAATAAATGGGACTATAAAATAAACAATAACACCTGTGAAGAATGTGATTCTTAGAACAATTAAATACGTGAGCTAAAAAGGGCAACATTTGCTCAAAACCAAAGATGAGAAGGCAAGGAGGACAGGGAAATCAGACTAATGGAAACAGGGAACCCAAGGAGTATCTGGGGAGAGTGCTGACACTTTGTGGGGATTGCAACCAATGTCATAGAACAATTTGTGTAAGAATCATCAATAGGAAAACTAATCTGCTATGTAAACTTTCACCTAAAGCACAATAAAATGTTCAAAAACAAAAAAAGAAAATCTAGTCGACAAAGCAGAAATGACATAGACAATGAAATTACCAAATAACAATATTAAAGAATGACTATAATTGTTCAAAATGTTCAAAGATTTAAAGGAAAACATAAGCATAATGAGCAGAGAAATGAAGTCTATAGAGAAAAAATAAATTGAACTTCTAGACATAAAAATAAGAAGTTTGAAATAAAATTTCATAGGATGGTAATAACAGGTGAGTAGACACTACAAAAGAAAAGATTATCAACAGAAAAAATTAAGGGAAACCACAGACAGGAAAGGCTGAAAAAAGAACAGAACCTCAGTGATCTGTGGGAAAGTAGCAAGGAGTAACAAATATAACTGCAATCCCTGATAGAAAGAGAGGAGAGGTTGTGGCTGGTGGTGGGTGGGAAGGTGGGTTGTAGGTCTAAATAATGAAAAAATAATGGCTGAATTTTCCGCAAATTTAATGAAACTATAAATCCATTAATTTAAGAAACAATAAACTCAAAGCAAGATAAACAAAAGAAAACCAAACCAAGTTAAATCATAATCAAATTCTTGAAATAATTGATAAAGGGTAACTTTAAAGGCTTAAAAAGCAGTCAAGGAAAAAAAGCGTGTTATATACAGATAAAAGAAAGTAAGAAAGACTATAAACTTCTATTCAGAAACTGTGCAAACCAAAAGAAATGTAATGATATGCTTATAGCGTTGAAAACAAAATTCAACTGTTCAATATTAATTCCATGCCACTGAAAATATCTCAAAACAAATAAATCAAAAAGTATTACAAATGAAAGTGAAATTGACAAATCTGCAATTATATTTGGAAACTTTACCACTTCTGTTTCAAAAATTTATAGAACAAATCAGGAGAAAATTGATTGGGGTATACAATACAGAAATGACACTTTTCACCATTCTCATGTAATTGACATTTATGAATATTTTATGATCATTTTCAGAATAGACATTATTTTCAAAGACACTTAAAACATTCACCAAACTAGACTATTGGCTGGACCATACATAACATAAATTTTCATAAATTTACAAAGATCTAAATAATACAAAGAATATTTTCTAATCACAAAACCATGAAATTAGAAGGTAACTACAGAAAGGTATCAGGAAAATCTCCAAATATTTTGAAAATTAAATATAATATTTCTACATAAGACACAGGACAATGAAGAAATTTCAAGAAAAATAAGAAAATACTTTGATGTGAATGGAAATTAAGGCACAGCATATCAAAATTTGTAGTTTGCAGCTAATGTAGTCAATAGAGAAAATTAAATGGTTATAAAAGAAAAAAATTCTAATATCAATAATCTAAACTTCCACTTAAAAATGTAGTAAAAGAAGAGCAAATTGAGTCACAATTAAGTAGAAGAAAAGAAATAAAAAAGATAAGAACAGAAACTAAATTAAAAAATAGAGAAAAGTCAATGAAACAAAAATTTGATTTTCAATGTTTTCAAAATGCTCTCACTAACAGAATAATGAAAAAAACAAAGTAGAAAAAGAAGGTAGACCAAAATATTTAATATCAGAAAAGAAAAGGTGCACAACACTACAGCTCCTACAGATATTTAAAAGACATTAAGGAGACATTATGAAACAAATTTATGTGAATATATTTAAAAACCTTGAGAAAATGAACAGATTTTTAAGACACAAATTACAAAAACTGAGACACAAAGCAATAGATGACATGAATAGCCTTAGAGAAAATAAAGAAATTGAATTTGTAATTGAAACATTCCCAGGAAGAAAACGCTGGACCCAGATAGTGTCACTGGTACACTCCATTGGGTTAATTTCCTAGGGTGGCTGAAACAAAATACCACATACCAGGTGACTTATAAGAACAGAAATTTATTGTCTCACAGTTTTGTATGCTAGAAGTCTAAATCAGGGTATGCACTGTGTTGATTCTTCCTCAGGGCTCCAACAGAGAAACTGTTGCATGCCTCTCTCCATGCTTCTGGTACCTTCAGACATTCCTTGGCTGTATATGGTCTCCCCTTTAAACGAACACCAGTGATATAGGACTAGGATCCACTCTACTTCAGTGTGAACTCATGTTAATCTAACTGATAATATCTTCAAACACCCTATTTCCAAAGAAGGCCGTGTTCATGGGTAGCTGAGGTTAGGAGTTTATGTATTTTCTGGGGGAGACACAATTCAATCCATAACATCTCTCAAATATTTAAGGAAGATATAAACATGACCTTACACAACATGACCTTATACAAGATCTTTCAGAAAATAGAGAAGGAGGGAAAACGCATGATTAGTTTTAGGAATTTAGCATTACCCTGATAAGGCCAGTATTGCCAAAATAAAGATACTACAAGAAACAAAGTTACAGACCAATATTCCTCATTAACGTAGATGCAAAAATCATTAATACAAATATTAGCAAATGAATTCAGCAGTATGCATCTCTTGTGTGCACTGTGTGTGTATGTGTGTATGTATAGATATATGTATATATATATATATATATATCTAT
>NW_004443972.1:318747-337250 GCF_000243295.1 Trichechus manatus latirostris | reverse complement strand
ATATATATCTATCTATACGGAAACCCTGGTGGCAGTGATTAAGAGCTATGTCTGTTAACTGAAAAGTTGGCAGTTTGAATCCACCAGGTACTCCTTGGAAACCCTATGGAGCAGTTCTACTCTGTCCTATAAAGTTGCTATGAGTTGGAATCGACTCAGTGGCAAAAGGTTTTTTTTTTGTTTTTTTTTTTTAATGTATATAAAGCAAAACCAAACTTGTTCACTTGTAGTCGATTCCGACTCCTGGCCACCCTATAGCAACTCTATAGGACAGAGTAAAACTGCCCCATAGGGTTTCCAAGGAGTGGCTGGTGGATTCGAACTGCAGACCTTTTGGTTAGTAGCCAAAGGCTTAACCACTATGGGGCAGTTCTACTCTGTCCTATAGGGTCGCAATGAGTCGAAATCAACTCGATGGCAACAGGTTTGTTTATATATACATATATATACTTATACTTTAAGGAGGAAATGATGTCCATTCCCCACAATCACAGGAAGTAGAAACTAGGGAATGCTTGCTGACCCACTCTATGAGGCAACCTTGCACTATTACCAAAACCAGGTGAAGACATTCCAGGAAAAGAAAACTACAGACCAATATGGCCCATAAACATTGATATAATAATCCTCAACAAAATATTAGCAAATCAAATTCAACAATGTTTATAAAGATGTATACAGTGGCCAAGTAGAATTTTTTCCTGGTAGATAAGGAGGGTTCAATATTTGAAAAATTCATCAATGCAATCCACCATATAAGTAGATTTTTTAAAAAAATCATATGATTATATCAATTAATACAGAGCAGCATTTCAAAAACCTGTATCTCTACAGAGAGTGGCTAACCAAGTCTCTGCTTCTGATGGGGCTAAAGAAAAGATCATTGGGAAAGACATGCAATGAAGAATTTATATCTGGAGAGCTCATTTCTGATAAAGTCTCAATATGCACAATCCCAAGCATTCAGTACCATATTTTATTACACCTGGAAGGAAAATAAAAAATGTGGTTTGGTTCTGTGATATTGTACTTATTTAGTTTTTTCATTTTTATCTTGTTTTATTTCAAGGAAAAAGGGAAAGCTTCAAAGAAAGGGAGAAAAGGAAGTAAAACACTTTTTATTCTGTTACATTTCAATGAAATTTTTATGAACACTTCCCTAATTCTTCATATAGAACTATATTTCTGACTGTTCACAAACTCAAAACACTAGAGAATTTTGCTGTTTTTTTCCTCCAACTTTCCCCAGTACTTTTGTTGCGTAGTTTCTAAAAAAAAAATATTAATGTCCTAAGCCTTTCCTCTTTTTTCCTTGCCAGGCCTTTATTTTTCTTTCCTCTACTCTTAAAACTTTGCTTCTCTCGCTTTAATCACTCGCCTTCTAATTTATTCCAAATATTACTTGCCAATGAATTTCCCCCAAACGATGCTGTTCCCAAACACACAGCCTATTCATTGCCTAACACAAAGTTAATCTTCATGCTTTTGTCTAAGCACACTTGGGCAAAAAATCTAATTTAGGTGGGGTTTATGCTATATGAATACGAAAGCAGATTGAGGTTAAATTTTAGAGAACTTTAAATGTTCGGCTAAGAAACTTAGACTTCAGAGACCATCTATCTATCTATCTGTCTTTCTCTCTCTATCTATCCTGTCTGTCTACTTACTTATCTACCTGTGTGTCTATCTATCTGTCTGTCTAGCTAGCTAGCTAGCTATCAATGAGGAACAGAGAGAATGTTCCCTAATGACTAGAGTCAGAAACAAAATCTCTCGCCTCTGAACTCCAATAGCATTTCCTTGATTATATTTTTTAAAGTGGATTTTAAAGCACTTTTTGCATTTTGTTAAGGTCAATCTAATTCAGCTATATAAAGATTAATGAATGATAGAAGGAGAAACATAATACTGATGTCTTATAGTTGTTTAAAATTGTAATAGAAAAGAGATAATTTAATCTTTATTAATAATATATTTCGTTGTTTGCTTCTTTATCCACTTCTCCTTTTCATTTAAAGGGTGTCTTAGAAAATAGTTACAATTTTTTCAATAATTATTGACAGAACCAGAGCCATTTGCCATGAAGTTGATTCCAACTCATGGCAATCCCATGAGGGTCAGAGTAGAACTGTGCTCTAAAGGGTTTTTGATGACTGATATTTTGGATGCATATGTCCAGGCTTTTCTTCTGGGATGCCTTGCAGTGGATTTGAACCTTCATCTTTTGGGTTAACAGCCTTGGGCATTAACCATTTGCACCACCCAGGGACTCCAGTTATTGACAAGGTGAGCTTAAATTTGCTACTCATCCTTTATTTTCCCTCTTGATCTTCTTTCTGAATCGGAAACTCTACATGCTTTCTGTCATGGCAAGAAATATTTTCGCAAATCTTTTTTCTTTTTCCTAAAAATTCCTAGCATAGAGTCATAGAATATTACAGCTGCATAACGTGGGTTTACTATCACTAAAAACTAATTTCATTGCCTCTAAGTTATTATCATTTTATTCCTTTCAATTATTACTATTTCACATATGCAGTAAAAATACAATTTGGGCAGCAATGTGCACATTGTTTAATTAAGTTTGATTCAGTGTAGAGCCCTCCAATATACCCTTTTAACAATTTAAGCTATAACAATGATCTATTAATAATATTCTTTTATAGTTAAAATGAGATGGCTATGTTCTTCCCTTATGACTTTTTTCCTCCACATCTTTGTTTTTGCTAAGGATAATTATGAATCTCTGGAATTTAAGAGGTTTATCAAGCAGATTTGGTGGTGCAGTGGTTAAGCACTCAGCTACTAACCATAAGATTGGTGGTTCAAACCCACCAGTCGTTCCACAGGAGAAAGATGTGGCACTTGACTTTCATAAAGATTTATAGTCTTGGAAACCCTCTGATGCAGTTCTACCCTGTCCAATAGGCTCTCTATGAGTTGGAATTGACTGGCTCGATGGCAGTGGGTTTGGTTTACAGGGTATCAACTATTAAGGTGTTTTATAATTTATGACTTTTAAAATTTCCACTATCAACAGAAGATTTTCTTCCAAATAAACTGTTAGGCTTATTTTTTCCTGTACTTAAATGGCCGTGTCTTTAAGATTAGTTTTAGAAATGAGCCAGTCTGCCTTGGAATGACTCAGAAGTACCACCAAACCATCCATAGTCTGATCTCCAATACTAAGATTTCCTGGTCTTAAGACCTTTTTTGTGTATTGCAAACGACATGTTATGAGGATGTCATGAGAAGGGTGTAACATTTTATACATTAAGCATTCAACAAATAATTAGTATCTATTTTATGCCAGATATTTTTAATAGCCCATTGATGTTATGTGAGAAAGTAGGAGAGAGTGCAAAAAAATTGGGTACCCAAAATAATGCTGGCCAATATTTTCTAAGTCATGGGACACATAGAAATTGATAATATCCATGCAGCTCACTGGTTCCACTAGTTACTTGGTTAGTTCAATTTATTAGTTTCCTCGGGTAGTCATAACAACATATCACAAATTAGGTGGCTTAATCAACAGAAATTTATTGTCTCACAGTTCTGGAGGCTAGAAGTCAGAATTCAAGGTGTCATCAGGGCCATGTACTCTCCAAAGGCACTAAAGGAAGATCATACTTTGCCTTTGTCCAGCTGCTGGTGGTTTCTGGCAAAACTTGACATTCTGTGGTTTGTAGATCTATACTCCAATATCTGCCTCTGTCTTCATATAGCAGTCTTCTCTTAGTCTCTCTACGTCTCTTCTTTTTTATAAGGACACCACTCATATTGGATTAGGACCCACTCTACTCCAGTATGACTTCATGTTGACATCTTCAAAGACCTTATTTCCAAACAAGGTCATTTACAGTTACAGAGGGCTAGGGCTTGAACAGATCCTTTAATCATAACCGTAGATGTTACTTGAGTAACTGGATGTGCATACACAAAGCTGATCGTACGCAGCTGTGACTCCAGCCGCACAAAGTCCTATCAGCTGCCCTAAGGCCTGAGTGGGTTATAATCATGGCGCAGCTGCTGTCTATTCACAGGACAATGGTGAAAATCTCTAACTCAAGGGAAGCTGATAGTGAGAAAGGTGAAGCCCAGGGAGGCAAAACACACGTGAGACAACTGTTACTGACACTTACGACTCAGCTGTCTAGTCACATATGTGCAGCTACTGGGTCCATAACTCCTTATCTAAAACCCTTGGTGCAAAATGTGTCTCGGAAAACAACTTTTTCCACTTGAAAAAGTTAATTTGGTATACCTAGCATAAATGATTTGGTTCCCCAAGTGGGATCTGGGCAGTCTCCCGTAAGAATATTCACACAAAGTAGGATAATTAAAGACTTTGAATAGCCTACTGCCAGTTCAGGTCAGTTTTGCTACCAAATAAATTGCCTTTTCCCAAAATGAGTTCGTGTGGGGCCACCTTGCCACCGAATGAGTTACAAAAAAGTTTGCACTTTAAAGCTGTTTTGATTTCAGAATTGTGGAAGAATCGTGTCTAATATTAGATATTATCTATATTTATAATTATCTGTACTTAATAATATTTGTATTATAAATTGAGGTGAGTTTTAAGAATTAATCACTAAAAGGTATGTATAGAATTATGGAGGATTTGAAATATCAAGGTATCACACAATTATGCAAAGACATGATTTGTGGATCATAACAAATTATGGATATCATTGCAAAAAATGGGAATCCCAGAACACTTAAGTGTACTCGTAAGGAAACTGAATAGATCAAGAGGCAGTCGTTCAAACAGAACAAGGAGAAACTGCGTGGTTTAAAGTCAGAAAATGTGTGCATCAGGGTTATATCCTTTCACCATACTTATTCAGTCTGTAGGCTGAACAAATAATCTGGGAAACTGGACTATATGAAGAAGAACAGGGCATCAGGTTTGGAGGAGGGCTAATTAACAACCTGCATTATGCAGATGACACAACCTTGCTTGCTGTGAGTGAAGAGGACTTGAAGCACTCACTGATGAAGATCAAAGACTACAGCCTTCAGTATGGTTTACACCTCAATATAAGAAAACTAAAATCCTTACAACTGGACCAATAACCAACATCATGATAAATGGAGAAAAGACTGAAGTTGTCAAAGATTTCATTTTACTTGGTTCCACAATCGATGCCCATGGAAGCAGCAATCAAGAAATTAAATGGTGCATTACATTAGGCAAATCTGCTGCAAAGACCTCTTTCAAGTGTTAAAAAGCAAAGATGTCACCTTGAAGACTAAGGTGTACCTGACCGAAGCCAAGGGTCAATCGCCTTACATGTTTGAGAAAGCCGGACAATGAATAAGGAAGACTGAAGAAGAATTGATGCCTTTGAATTACAGTGTTGGCAAAGAGTATTGAATATACTATGGCTGCCAAAAGAACGAACAAATCTGTCTTGGGAGAAGTACAGCCAGAATACTCCTTAGAAGCAAGGATAGCGAGACTTTGTCTCACATACTTTGAGCATGTTATCAGGAGGGATCAGTCCCTGGAGAAGGACATGTTTGGTAAAGTAGAAGGTCAGCAAAAAAGAGGAAGACCGTCAGTGAGATGGATTGACACAGTGGCTGCAACAATAAGCTCAAGCATAACAATGATTATGATGATGGCACAGGACCGGGCCGTGTTTCGTTCTGTTGTACATAGGGTCGCTCTGAGTCGGAACCAACTTGACAGCACCTAACAGCAACGACAGTCAATTGAAAAAATGTGAAGTAATTAAAACAATTAGAATTGATTGTATTTTGCAAGGCTCAACATTCAGAATTTTTTTTGCTTTGATTATTTCCTGTACTTTTAAAAGGTTACACTTAAAAATTGGGATGCACAGAGTTCTGCATTTACTGTGACTGCTAACTGATTATTTCTTAATCTCACCTGAGTAGCACCATCTCATTTAAGAAATAGAATGCACAAACTGATTACTCTGAGAAGAGAGCTAGTTTCCGCTCTATGCTGTTTTATTTATTTATTTATTAAACAGCACCTTGTAATAGTCGGGCTTATTAAACTGAAACAATCTACTCTACGGGCGCTGTTTGTATCAAAAGCCTTCTATATATAATGTGAAGTTTCTCCAATTGTGAACAGCATGGTCGTAGTAGTTAGGGCTTTATTACTTAGTTCTAATTTGTATTGATGGCCTAAAAAAAGTAGCATGCTTTGCAGTTCTATGAAAGAAAAGATTATAAATGGAGATTAATTATAATTTTGCTAGCTCAGTACTTGTAAAACTAAAGCAATTTATATTCTTTCTCTTAATGATCTCCTTTCCTGATTGCAGTAATGTAATCTAATTGTGATTATGATAGTATCTGAATCATGTGGGCCTCAATGTGATTGAAACTACTCTTTGCATTAAAAAGTAATTTTGGAGTAATGATGAAAAGTTACTGTGGAAAATTGGCAAGCAATATATTTTACTCTGTATCTTAAGTTTCTGCTTTCATTTTTGATTATATCTCATAGCATGGATAAGTCTGATATTATATCAAGGATTTATTACATCAAAGCCTTATCGATGATGAGTATGAGTACCAGGGATAAATGTGATATTACTGAAATAGCAGTGCCGTGGTTGAGTGAGGCAAATGACTGAAGATTTAAAATACTAGGATAAGGTTTACTGAAAACAGAAATCAAATAAGGTGGGGGAGGGTTTAATATTGCACAGATATGATAGCTGGCTAAAAGAAAAGCTGTGTGTGTTTTAGCTGGCACAGCAGATACTGTTTGGATAGACATTCAGGAAAATAAGGACAGTCAGGTATTTTGTGAATGTTGAAATACACCTCCAGGGCATGAAGAGAAAATAGAGCAGGAAATGTTTTTCTTCTAGATAAATGTTTTTTGCAGGGTTGAAATTTGTTCACGAAACAAAGTACATATCACATTTATACACAGTTAAAGAAAATGATTTGTGAAAGCATGCTCTAGAATTTGAAAAACAAGTACCTAAATGTTTAATGTTTGAAAATTATTTACTACTGAAATACCTAAATATGCACTTGTTGTGAAAATACAGCAATCCAACAGAGGTTTCCCTGGTAGAAAATATTTTGGGAAGAATGCAAAAAACATAACAGCATATTTATCAGAACCTTAGAATGCATGATGAATTTGTGGGAGAAAATTATAATTATAAAAAGGTAGCGATGCATTTATTATTCATTTAAATTATGAATAAAAGAGAGGGCTAATATAATTTTAAAAAGAACAACCTAAGCAAAACCTATATAAACCATCCAGAAACAGGTATTAAGTAATAAGAATTGAATTGATAATAGGTACTAAAAAGAGAGAAGCTAACTAATAAAAATCTATGAAAATGTTTGAAGCACAGATTAACTCTTTTTGTGGTTGTTCTTTTTATCTATATATAATAGCAAATATTTGCTCTAGTTTTGTGGCTGAACTAAAACCACCACAAAAATAACCAAACCAAAAGAACCAGACCCACTGCCTTTGAGTCAATTCCGACTCATAATAACCCTATTGCGACCCTATAGGACAAAGTAGAACTGCCCCATAGGGTTTCCATGGAGTGCCTAGTGGATTTGAACTGCCAGACCTTTTGGTTACCAGCTAAGCTCTCAACCACTCCACCACCAGGACTCCACCGCAGAAACAACCTCCCCATAACTGTGATTCCAAATGTAAGAAAGCAAGTCTTTCAAACCATCATCTCAGGGTAACACTACAGAAAAGAAGGAAAAAAAAAAAAAAAGGTAAACAAATAATAAAAAAAATTACGAACTCATTTCGTAGTTACTACTATCAGTCGAAAAAAGAAAAAATTGTCCATTCTTCGAGTCTGCAAAGATCCATTTTAAAAACGCCTCTTGCAGCACTGATGTGAGTCAGGAGAAGGAAAGGGGTCGCCTATTTATAAATGGCTCACTGTTGCTAGTGGTAAGAAGTGCATTAACTCTTTCAGACTATTACTGTCCATTTACCAAATTACTGTTCTTCTTCTCACTGTGTCTTTTTTTTTTATTAGTGCAACAAATTGTGCTGAAGAAGTAATGCAACTCCATGAAGTGCATCATTTACTCCCATTCTGTCTTCGATGTTTATGTACAGATAAGTGCATCGCCTATTGCCATTTTGTAGGCTCTCCCTTTAAGGGGAAAACACTGTGAAATAGATATTCTCCAGGCTCAGTCAAGAAAAGAACATCTTGGGCCTCTATGGTACGTTACAGTCAGTTATAATAGACCAGGGAGGGAAGTGTGCCTCCTGCCATAATGACTGTAATATGATGACCCTGTGAACACATAGATGCATCAGAGGGTAGTGCTGAAACTTGTGCAGTTTTTCTTTCTCAGGGAGAGTGTAGCTGTAAAAATTTCCAAAATAGATAAGATGCTTATTTCTTTCCACCATGCTGGTGAATTTATATCCTAATACGGAAAGAGGATGAGTCTCCTCCACCTCATTTCCTCATTCTTGAATGAATACCAAAGTATTCTCACTTCTGGAGAGAAAATCGATCTTTTTTTTAATTTATTTTGAATTATGGGTCTGTTGGCCACACTAATTTTGTTAACCTCTATCAGAAGAGCATGGCAAAGTTCTGTAGTAGAACAATTTTAGATACTTGGGTGAAGTCTCTAGATATATTAGACTTGATTGGGGGCTGTTGGTTTTGGAAAAGTCTTGATGAGAAGAACTCAATTATTTTTCACACACTAGGCAAATGCTTATATAAGTAAATGCCTGCTACTGACAAACACTGAAATAAATACTAGGGAAATAAGAGTGAGCCTTCCACACATGAGCACTTTCTCTCATTGCCTGCAATTCAGTGGGGAATATATCCCGTTGGGTTCAGCAGTACACCTTCATTCAGTCAATCCCATGATGTAATAAGGGAATTGGAGGGCAATAGGAAAACACAGGACAGGCATATCTAATTTTCTGTTGGGGTTAGGAAGACTTCCCAGAGAAAGGGCCTGGATAACTTAAAAACTTAGTGGACACTGGAAAAAAGGAAGTTCAAAGTGAGTTCCCTATCTATTGCTTCATTGTTTCTACACTCAAGAGAGATTGTAAAGAAAAGGTTTTAACATGATGGGTAGCTGTACAGTCATACAATTTGTTGAATTAGATTGTCATGTGGGTTATTGATTCTCAAGAGGACACAGTGAGAAAATAACAATGCAATTCATTGCTTTACACATTGCAGTTTCTCTTTTCTTAGACTTCAGCTGCTTTTTTTTTTTTTCTCCAGTGACTCAGTGACTGCTTTTTTGCAATATTTCTCCTGCAAAATTAGTTAAGGCTATTGACATGTAGCACATTTTCTGAGCAATGATAATTAATTAAATTTTCTTTATTAAGGCTGTGATGCTCAGCCCTGGCTGGGCTTTAGAATCACCTGGGAAGCTTTTCAAAAAATTTTGTGGTCCACCTATAGTAATTAAACCATGGTGTTAGGAAAGCTAGCCATATGACTTGAATGTATCAACATGCAGGACTACATGTGCTCATCCAACGAGAGCAATTTATTCACTTTTAAGATCACAGTTCTAGTCAGTTACCAATGGCAAAGCAAATGAATTAAATCTACTTAACAACAGAAGCGTGGTAGTGTCAACATCTGTTCTTACCTGCTCCTTTTATTGAAGATCGTTCTTTACTAATCTTAGGTCTAACAAGGGTTCAGAATGTGTCTCACAATTTCTGTTTATATTTTGACCAGGTTATCTTTCTGTAACTGTCATCGCTAAGGCTTTACTTAGCATTGGCTAATAATCTCTCTAGTTTGGAAATCAAAATATTCAGTGTTTGGACATAGGTGGAAAACTGCAAAGTTTATAATTTTTAAAATCTATAGTGTTTGAGCTTCAGTGCCAAAGACTATGAAACCATGGAATACCTTTGACAATCAGATTAATAATGATTATCTTTTATCGAAAATCTGTACTAATTACTATCTGGATAATTTTCGTGCATATAGCTTAATTTAATTCTTAGATATTGTTGCCCTCATTTAATGCACAAGAAAGTTGTATCTCAGAGAAGTTTCACAGTTCAGCTTATGTGAGCTGATATTCAAATACAGGGTGTGTCTGACACCTTAGCCTGCCATATTGCCTCCCTCTTTAGAGAACATTGGAACAGTCTTTGGAAAAATCATGCAAAAATTCCTTCAAAAGCTAGAACAACTCTCTATGACAAGGGATATGTAACTGTAGCTATAGAACAACCTGCTTATATTCAACAACAGCCCATGAAAACAAGACCTCTTAAATGTAGATTAATGCCATCAAATCCTTTCAACTCAGACCTACACCTGCTTATACAATTGGCCTTTTACACACCAGTGGGTAAAATCCAGCCTCAGGAGAGAGAGACACATGCAGTATTTACATTGCTGTTGAAAGTTGCACGGCCTTCAAACCACACGGGTTGGAATTGGATTTGAAAGTCCATCTCCTGACTTCTTTTGAGGAATCACTAATCTTCCAAAGGATGCTGCGCTTGCTCCGCACGAATGATTTGGCTAGAGAAAGTGGTTATGCTGTGGTTGCTAAAAGAGGCTAAGTTGTTTTCTTCCTTACTTAGAACAAAAAGATTGCTTGCTACATTGATGTCTTTCAAAATCAGTAATGGAAAGAATAGAACACTTCCTTAGCCTTTAGAACAGTATAGTAGAGTCCTGCCCCTATCATTTTGACTTCTAAGAGAACATATACAATAAAGAGAAATGGCTAAATAAAAGGTTAAATTAAACAGTCTCTTGATCTGGTAGACCTAGGTCAGGAATAAATGGCCGGAGTTGCCCCAGCATTATTTCTCAACAAATGGGGGGTGAGCTGTGATATCAGAGATACTACTGCTGGGGTTTTAAGTTAGTCACCGTTGAAGTCGTTTAAGAACAATCTATTTCTGCATCATTTTGCTGCAATATCCAAATTCCTAACCAGTTGATATTTTTACTTCTAAAACAAATACCAGATTTTTTTGGATAAAATTTAGATTGCCTCATGCTTTAACCTTCTCAGCAGCTGGTGTAATACTAAAGTTAACTAATCCTTAAAATACATACATGGTAGGCTATTGGAGTCTTGAAAAGCCATGTAATGATTCCATTTAACATCTTTTTTTTTAATCTTGTTTTTATAATAGACAATGTTGTCTTTTGCCACATGAAGAGAGGTAGCTTAAAGTACTCCCCAAAGTGGCAGAGTTGCAGGAAAAAGCCTATCGCCAAAGGCCAGTTTCTTAGCAACAGCACCCTCTCAATGTGTCACAAAGTCTGAAGCCCTTTGGCCCCTCAAAGGAAGTTCCTTAGGTGTCTTTTACACATTGAATGCTTTGTGATAGTTGAGGCCTGCTGGCTGTCAACTGCGTCCCTTAAGGGAACTTGACAGATCTTAAAAAAAATCAATTTTAAGCTCACATGCCCCAGTGGGTGCCAAAGCCACTTCAGAGAGCCTGAAAGATGGCTGAGTCGACAGGATTTGACTTCTAGAGGTAGAAAGGTGACAAACTCTATCATGAGAAAGGGGCAGCTCAGGGCCTCAGAGGCCTAACCTGCTCCCAGGATCTGGGGCCTAGTGTTGTATTGAACCTATTTATCTCTTTCATGGGCCTAAGGTACCACAGGGAAAGAAAAGTTGTTCAAAAAATGCTGGCAGAATTCAGGGGTGTAAATGATGAATTACTTTTCATCAGCTGAAAGGAAACATACTCCGGAACAATACTGAAAGGGAGCAGGAGCGGCTGACCCCCTGCTTCAGAGCAGCCAATATCTTCATTCAAGAAGACAACCATGAAATTACACAGAAAATGGGATTGTCATGAACAGCCCCTTGAAATCTCAGTATACAGTCATTACTGCATGGGAAAAAGCCTTCATCCACACATCATAACTTGTAACAGACAAGAAGGGGAAAAAAAGAACAGGGAAAAAAAAAAAAAAAGACTTGGAGTTTCTACTAGGAATGTAGAAAATATTTGTTGATTCAAACTTCTCCTGTAACTTGCTCAATACTTTTACACAGCTTTAATAGTGTATTTAACTTTATGTTGAGTGTTGATTTCTTTTTATGAGCTATTTTTGGGAGGGTTTGTATAAATAATTCAAAAAGGAGTGGCAAAAGAAGAAAGAACTATCATTATATTCATAGGTCTTCACTCTATAAGATGATAATTTAATGAGCCAGTATAAAATGACCCCAAATTTTTGCTTAATTGATATTCTCAAACCTAATACTGCATATTCCTTAACTAAGATAGGACTTAATTAAGATATTCATTCAACTGCCAATCTTTGAAGGATCAACGAAGTTTCGGAAGTATGTTGGAAAATTTTATGTCAGAATATAGGAGAATACATCAGAATAATTTTTTTTTAATAGAGTAGAAAATCTTGGGTATCCAAAAACATTAGAGTAAAAATATTACAGTTAAATATTTTGCTTTGTCATACCGGCTACTTTCTCCAATGAGTTTAATGAAGGTTGCTCTAGGATTTTTTTCTTAAAACATTACTCATTACACTATTTTCTTCCTCTGTGTTCCAGTGGTTCACATGACTAGCTCTCATTAAAATACAAATTGCAGATTTTGTCAAGAGTCCAGTTATAAGTAAAGGACTATGACCAATTTGTGAAATACATTTCTTTCTGCAGGTGATAGCTAAAGGAAAGCAGAATGGGAAGTACCTCTTTGACCAACCGGTAACTTGATAACTTCTTGGAAACTGCTGTTTGGGATTCTGGGGAGTGCTTCACAGCCACTTATCTATCTGTGTCCTTTACCATAGTCTATGTTAAACAAAAAAAGATAATTTGTATTGATTGGGTGGAGAGTACTTATTTTTCCGCTTATTTATAATTATCTGAATCAATTTAGACCATAAAACCAACTGAAAAGAGAGAATTCCCCAGCAGAGCGCTTCAGTCATGACAGTTATTTCCCTAGAACAGGGTTTCTTACATTGTATTCTTTAGTGTCAAAGCAGGTATGAAAACCAAAAAAACCAAACCCATTGTGTTCGAGTCAATTCCGACTCATAGAGACCCTATAGGACAGAGTAGAACTGCCCCATAGGGTTTCCGAGGAGCACCTGGTGGATTTCGAACTGCGGACCTTTTGGTTGGCAGCTGAGCTCTTAACCTCTGCACCACCAGGGCTCCGAGAAGGTATAGATGGTAGCTGCACATTCAAAAAATATCTGGTGTGGTTACTATGTTTGAGAAATGCTGCCCTGCTGTAGTTGAAAGGCTGAGTAAATTCTGCTTAGTAAATTCCTCCTCAGGGGTGTGAGATATAAGGAAGTTCCTAAAGAGTGAAAGAAATGTCTTATGCACTGGAAGCCAGGCTTCGCATCAGATCTATAAGTAGAAAGACTATGAGATATCCTTAACCTTGAAAGCTAACCACTGTGAGCACAGTAGCTGACAAAATACAACCACATTTGAATGGTGATAGTTTTCAGAGCCCAAGGCTGTTGCAACTATTCCTACTATTTCAGTAAATGCAATTCACTGAAAGATGTTATAGTGTGGAGAAAAACAGAATTCTACTCTAATTGCAAAAGGGTTTCTTAATGTAATTTAAAAGAGTTCAGGACCTTACTTTTAAGGATTACGTAATGAGAACATGGGACTAACCATTCACTTCTCTAGTTTATTTGTAAACTCTAGGCAAAAACAGTGTTTTTCTCCCCCCCACCCCCGTCATTACTCTTGATTTATTTTCTACGTAGCCACACGACTAAAAAAGCTCATCTGGAACTATGTTTATATAGTTGGCAATAGGATCTGATGAGAAAATGTATAAGTTTGATTTGACCCAACTACAACTTTTAAAAGTTGGATTAAATCATATAGTCAAATACGGATAAGCAGAATTTTCATCTCACAGACTTTGCTTCTAAGGGTACAACAAAGCTTTTTCTAATATTGTGTGTGTGTGTATGTTTGTGTATGCATGTGTGTGTATGTACATGTACATACAAGTTGTAAATTTAAAATCACCTCTCTTCTTTGCCCCTATTTTATTCCCTCATGCTTTTGCTATGTGTGACATTTCCATCCCTCATGGCAAAAGTATGTACTATTTCTAGCATATTTTGACACTTAATAAATATTTGTCATATTGTTTGTTGTATCACCAAAGCAATTTTTAGCATATCATGATTGTGATGATTATAAAATATTGTTAATATCTTTCATTTAAAGATTGTAATTCAAAACAGTTGAAGGTTATACCCTCCTTCCCACCTCCCGAAAAATTAAATCTCAAATTCGTTCACAAAATTTCTTTTATCATATTTATAGTTCCATATGTTCAAATAGATTATCAATTGTTGCTCATTTGGACAAAATGAAAGCACAAGTCTGTCACAATTGTGCTCTAACAGGATTGTTAAATAAGTAAAATTCTCCAGAATGGATATATATTCTAGCAAACAGCCTTGCTAACGTTAAGTTGAACATTTGACTTTCATCCTTCTAATTAACTTTATTTTAAAAATTCAGGTTAGAGAAACCAAAATAAAGTTTTTTTGGCAGATAGGAATCCTGTTTACTTTCCAAATCTGAACTCAGCAGGTTAAGTAATTGGGCTACAGAAAAGTTCCTCCATTTCTATTTCCAGCTGGTGATACACAAAAGGCAGGAAGTTATCTCATTAATGGGGCACCAGCTTTATGCAAATTATAGTAACAAAAAGGCTTCCCTTCATACTTTTTCATAAATTACCTAATAAAGTGGGAATAAATGGCCATATTCAAGAGCCTTTGTTGTATTTTTAGCACAAGACTCTTTCTGTTACTGCAAATATGACTAAATGCGCCTTGTTCAAAAGGGGTGTTTATGAAATAAGGCCACTCAAAAGCTTTTATTCCTTAACAGCCTTCAGTTACTTTTATGGCACAAAATTAACATAATTAGTCACAGAGAATAGATGACATAAGCAGCGTGCCTTGCACAAAAGGGGAAGCAGTATCTAAGGAAGGTATTTTGAGAGATCAAAAATTTTCAAAGTGCTTAATACTAGAAGGTCCTTTTTATTTGTGCACAGCCTTAAGATACTTTTTTTTTTTTTTAACTCCGTGAAATTCACATAATGAGATGCAGTAGACAGATGACATTAGCGATGTGCCATTAGAAAGAGGTCAGTTTCCTCTGAAAGACAGTCACTGTTCCTGCTCGTCATTAATTTGCAGCTTCAAAGCACTGAACATATGATAGCCTGGCATGTTAAGCAAGTTGCAGTTATCTTTAAATAACCATTTTTTCCAGTTATTAGAAACTAAAGTTTTTAAACTACCGACTGAAAGTAAAATTAAAGCACGCAGCAGTGTAAGGAAAAAAAAAAAGAAGGAAAGAAAGAAAAGGTGGAAGATGATTAGGAAAAGAAAATCAAATATATTTTAAAAATGAAGTTGCTGTAGTATTCTCTAGGGGCTGTCTGCTTTAACTCCAGTGGCAGAATTTTGGAGTAGTTATGGGTCTCAAATATTTGAGCCCCAGCTAGCAAATGAAACAAAGAGGAATTATTGGTTTCTGAGTCCTTATGATGGCACATATTTTGAGGCTAAAAAGTGAGTTGTGTGGTTCTTTATAATTCTACTGAGGGAGAACAATGTTATTTTGAAGCCTGAGGCCTCTATGAGGTAGGAGACTATAAAGGGTTAAGAACACTTGTGTTTCTGCTACATGGGTACTGATCAAATAAAAATGCATTGAGAAATATATCAGATTATTGTCTGATTTTAAAGAGAAGATCAATGACAGAACATAGAAATCCAAAGAATGAAGAATTTGCATTCATCTGAGTTCAAACCTTTTATTGCAAGACCCTTCGGTTTTAATTTATTTTTAAATAAATCAGTTTTTGAATAGGAATGCATACATATGGTACAAGATTCATAATATTCACAAGGACACACAAGCTCTGATGTTTCAAATTCCCATACAGTTTATTTTTCACTTGGACATCCTAGAAGCATTGCGTAGAGATTCACTACTTTAAAGACATTCTGGTTTATAATTTCATCTCCCACACCCAAAATAATTTCAGTCACCATAATCTCTGGTGAGCACACGGTGACTGGGTTTCTGCATTGTCTTTAGCTTACATGTTAGTGGAGGGGCAAGGCTGAATGGCACTGGGTAAATAGATATGGGCAAGAAAATGGCAAGCAACGTTTACTAGCATCTCTGAGTTACAGTGCTATCAAATGTGTTTTCACATCCGCAGGGACATTTCACTATTGTTGTTGTTGGGTGCCTTCCAGTTGATTCCAACTCATTGTGACCACATGTGACAGAATAGCACTTCCTCATAGTTTTTTTGGTTGTAAGCAAAGCAGATTCCCAGATCTTTCTCCTATAGAACCACCGGGTGGGTTAAGTTAGCAGTCAAACGCTTAACCATCTGTGCCACCAGGGTTCCGATTTCACTATTAGGAGTATTATTTTTAAGCATTGTCTAAATTGGTGAAATTGCATCTTTACAGTGCCTGGTTACTTGGGAAGGAGCAGGTCTGAGGGGAGATGATAGAGAGCCAAAGCTCCATGAGGGGAAGTGGAAGCAGAACCCCGACTCAGCCTCATGATGTATTTGGGCTGTGGCAGATGAGTTCTGACAGGAAAACAGTATTAAAGAAGATTAACTCAAACTGTACTTTTTTTCCCAAAAAGTTGATTTTATAAAACATAACCTGTTTTTGTCTGCCTTGTTTTATTACCTTCATTTAGTTAATATTTAACTCTTATTTCTGTTTCATGTGGTACATCGTTCTATATCTTTACTGCATCTCTTCTAGTATCTTGCAAGGAATATTGGTGCTAGGGGCACACAATGGTACAGCTCAAGCTGTTTATAGTTGAGAAAATAAATGCCAATAGATGCACAGAGAAGTGTTTGCTACTACAATAATAGAGAAGCTCTGAGAGATTATTTCTATCTTGCTGCATCACAAAAGGTTTAATTGAAGAATGACTAGGAGTTCACTAGAGTAACAAAACTTAGATGTACATTCAAACAACAGGAGCCTGGAGACTTGAATCATAAATATGATTCATGGTCCATGCAGGGCAGATTCGTTACAATGCTGATGAAGTTGGAGGTTTATTCAACTGATGTGAGAAATCTGGGATACCCCAAAACTGGCACCGTGGTATTAATGGTGGTAAACAATTGAAAAAGTGAATAATTTCAATTTTCGCTATTATTTAAAAACAGAATTTGGTAAAAATTCGGGCTGATTTAGACTATCTTTAGGTATTACTTTAGATTAGGAGAGTAAATAACAACAACCATTTCTACCTTTATTAAGTTCCTACTGTATATTGGGCAGTCTACTGGGTTGGAGCCCTCATGGTGCAGTAGTTAAGAGCTCGGCTGCTAACCAAAAGGTCAGGAGTTTGAATCCACCAGCAGCTCCTTGGAAACCCTACGGGACAATTGTATTCTGTCTTATAGAGTCCCCCTGAGTCAGAATCGACTCGACAGCAATGGGTTTGGTTTTCTGTTTATACTAGGTACTTTGCAAATATTTTCCCCTTTAGCCATCATACCAACACTAAGAAGTAGATATTTTTATCCCTGTTTTTCAGATGAGAAAAATGCAGCTCAAAAAGGATAATTGACTTCTTCAGCATCAGATAACTTAAGAAATACCAGCTGAATTCAAACCCAGTTCTGTCAATTCCAAGGATCATGGCCTTTTGCATTACACTATACATTAGGATTGTATGTTTAGTAAATAACAGATTAGAATTCATCCTTTTCTTTTCTACTCACTTCCAAGGAGTGCCGTCAGGGATCTGAGTAACTGATCTTGAAAGACAAGAAAGGACATGTGGATAATATTAGAATTTTCAGAGACTCGTTTATTAATAGATTTCACATTCAGTTTTTCATCCATTTAAAATGAATTTTTAAAATGTATTTTTAAATACAATTGATGACACAAATTTTTCTTTAAGAATCTCAAACTGTTGAATAATAGGGAATTCATATACATGGCAACAAATAAACCAAAAAGCCCAAAAACGCCCCCAAATACCTACCTATAATGCAGAGTAATTGAAGAAAAATTCCTATTGAGTTCAAAAGTTATAATTGCCTTTTGCCACTGTTCTTCTCTGTGAAAAATGCTGTAGAATAATTATATGTGTTTAGCTATATATATAAAAAAAAGCAATGGTGGTTAATACTATATTTTTCTCTTGCAAAATGCATTCCATCTGCTTTTATTAAGGAGAATAGTTAGAGCAGGAAGAGATACTTAGTAATCTAGCTGGTCTAGGTAAGGTCTAGTTCACTTTAATTAAAAAGCTGAATTTCTAAGGAACTGAATGCATACAGACACACTGAAAGTGCTTTACGTTTTACACTTAACGTTTTAATCCTGAGCTTTATATATTGTTATTTTAAGTACATGTTAATAATATGCAAGCTGATGCTTTGAGAATTCTGAGATGTGGTTAATGAAGACAAACTGCACCATAAA